>NC_045713.1:33396525-33700117 GCF_009834535.1 Camelus ferus | reverse complement strand
CTGGCAGTTCAGTGAAGCAGGCACACAGATTAGAAGGATTTCCAAAGAAGGCATTGGGATGAGGCCCAACCACACCTGCTGGGTTAGGGGAAGGCTTGAGAGAGGAGGAGTCTTAAACTGGGTTTTGGAGGATGAATAGGAGCTCATCAAGAAGGAGCTATGGCTGACAGGCCTGTCGGGGCTCTCAAGGCTGGAGCTGGGAGTGATCGGAGCTTCAGGCTCCAGCTGCAGCTATGAGTGTGTGAAGAACTGGAGCATGTTGTGATGGCGGTGGTGGAATTATTTGACGACATGAGCTCTCCCCTACATTTCAGAGAGGGAGATTATTTTCAGATCTTTCTCTGCAAAACATGTGAAATGGTTTACATTGGATAAGTGAGCAAATGCACCACTGGCCTTAGAAATAATCAGATACATCTTTCTGGTTTTATGCTTGATCAACAGCTGTCTTCCTGGTATTGCCTTCACCTGGCTAACTCTTCCTTCAAAAGCCTTGATACACTAAATCAGGATTGGATGCCACTGAGCTCTTTCTACTGTGCCCTGCCCTGGGTTTTCTTTGACCTAGTCATGCAAAGCACCTTTGGAATCACTAAAACTTAAATGCGAAGACATTTCTGGCTTCAATGAACTTACCTGGAATTTTGTAATCAGAAAACTGAGGAAGATGCTGTTTAATCCCAGTCACTTTTGGTATTTTTACTTTACAAACAGAGGTGCCACAAGCCTTTTAGCATCTAGTGTCCCCACAGTTCCCAGCCTGGCTGTGCTCTCGACGTTTCTCCCTGTGGTAGCCCATGCTCATCTTTCAGGTTCCCCACTGGACTTCTGCTCCTTAAGTTAAAGGGGTTGAGTTTTAACCATCATTGTATCTCCAGTGCCTGGCATGGAGCTCAGCACATAGTAGGTGCTCAGTAATATTTATGGAATGAATGAAGAAACAGGAGAGGCCAACAGAGGAGAAATGTGTTTCTGTCATTAAATTTGACATTTATAGAGCCTTTATTTTGTGCCAAGCACTGTGCTAAATGCTGACCGGGCATCTGATCCTCATCTAATCATCTAATCCTCATAATAACCCCATTTTTAAGATGAAGAAATGGAAGTAGAAAAATGAAGCAGTTCACTTAGTTTTACAGCCTGTAAGGAGCCCTGAGGTTTGATGCTCAAAGCCTGTGATCTTAATTGTTATCATCAGCTGGACCCCCAGTCTAGGCCCTGGGCTGAGGTTTCTGGGTGATAGGGCTGTGTTGTCATGGGTCTCCCCAGAATGCCTCTTCTCACCCACACTTTTTGTTATCTCTAACCTCACATGTGAGATGTCCGGTACACCGTGGACTGTATTTCCTATTCAATCCTGTGATAATAGCACGCTGAAAAATACCTCCCCTTGAGTCAGAATTCCTACATTATTTTAAGGCTTTAGTGGGGAGAGGGGGTATATTGTGATTGTGGGAGAAAAAAACTCCGTGGCCAGATTAGGTTATTAGTAATTTAAAAATCATTTGAGAATTAAAATAGCTGATAAAAAGCTGTTAGTGGATTTCTGTATTTCCAGTATAAAATTAATTTGGTAATTGGTAATAGAATTTCTAAGCATCCATGTTACCAGATGTAGAGCATTTAAAAATAGGGAGATGTCAACCTTTAATGTGTGTGTGAATCATCCGAGAATTTGTTGATCTCCAGACCCTGATTGTGTGCGTGGAGGGTATTTGGTATTTCAACACTCCCCGCAGTAAGACCTGTGCTGGTGATCTGTGGCCCACACTGGAATAGCCAGGAGCCAGACCCAGCCAGGAGTGCGGGTATGAAATGCTGGCTTTTTCGCTGTGGCAACTGCCAAGGAGCCAAGGCCAGCCTTTTGCATTGCTGGGAACTGGGATAAATGGGGGTGGAGGGGGGCGGCGGTTACCAGCTGTATCAGCTCTGTTAGCAGGAAAAAGGAAAGTAAGGCTTTTTGAGAGAATGCCCTCTAGAGGTCGCTGTTAGCCTTACCAAAGACCCAGGCCTTGAGGAAAATGCTTTGACATGGCAAACTGTAGGAAACTCTCAGTGTTTTAACTAAGGAGTGGAGAACAAATTTGAGTAAGTAACGGAAGAAGTGATTGAAAAATAAAAAATACAGCAATTTGACATGGACTTTCAGGAAGGGTAAAGTTTTCTTTTCTTTTTTTTTAAAACGTTTTCCCAGAAACAGTATTTTTTCCCCAAGGAATTCCCTCCCCTCAAACTTAAAAAAAATTAATTTCAAAGCTCGGTCCTTTAAAAAAAAAAAACAATGTGTTTTCAAATTCTCAAGTTGTCTTATAGATGATCAATAGAACTACTGACTCCCAGAGACAGGCTGCCTCGGTCTGCGCTTGCTCACCTCTCACATGTTACCAACAGCCCCAGCTTCTCCATCTGAGAAATGGGCATAATCATAGTGCCTAACTCATAGGATTGATTCAGTGAGGAAATAGGAGTAAAGAGCTTGGCCTGATCCTGGTATATAGTGTCTGGGTGGGGGAGATTTCCCCCTGTACTTCTCTTGAGTTCTTGTGGCTGAACTAATGAAAAAATTGACCCAAGACAGATTAATAGGTGAAAAGGAAATACATTTTAATTTGTGTGCACTGGAGGTCTCTTAGAAAGGGGACCTAGGAAGTGGCTGAAGCAGGCAGCTTTTATACTTTTTAGACAAAGATAGCAGAAGATGAATCCAGTTTCATTGCTCACAGATTCTGCCTTCCACAAAACACTAGGACATCATTCAGCCAAACTCTTGGGTATTTTATAGCAAGGATTTGCATTTCCTCCATCATGTTCAATAACGTGTTCCTCCTTTCTGTCTGAGGCCTCATCCACATGACCTTTACCTTCCATAGTTGCACCAACATTCTGTTCACGACCACTTCTCTACAGCTCTCCTCTTTCTGAGCCCTCATAATAATCACCTTTGTTAAAGAAAAAAACAGTTAAAAGTCATAGCTTTTTTCTAGTGTATACTTCAAAACTTCTGCTGCGTCTACTCATTATCCAGTTCCAAAGCTGCTGGCACATTTTTAGATACTTAGATATATTCTAGCACCCCACTTCTGGTACCAGTTTCCTGTCTGGGTTCATTTGGGCTGCTGTAACAAAATACTGCAGACTGGTTTACTTATAAGCAACCAAATTTTATTTCTCATAGTCCTGGAGGCTGGAAGTCCAGGATCATTGCCCAGACCTGGTCAGGTGAAGGCACACTTCCTGGTTCCTAGCCGGCACCTTCTCACTATGCCTTCACATGGTGGGAGGGACTCGGGAGCTCTCTGTACCCTCTTTCAAGGACGCTAATCCCATTCATGAGGGCCCCACCCTCAGGATGTAAGTCCCTCCCACAGGCTCCACCTGCTAATACCATCACCTTTGGGAGTTAGGATTTCTACCTGTGAATTTTAGGGGGACACAAACATTCAGACCATTTCACCTCTCCTGCCTTTTATGTTCTAGTCATCATGCATTTAATTCTACGTATATTTTAAACACCTTAAGAACTTGTTTTTTTGTAGTAGATACTTATTTTCATCCACACCTTAATTTTTTGTATACTCTTTAGTATATACATATATATATGTATGTATGTGCAAATGTGTACATACATATATACATATTAACATATATATATTTTTTGCTTTCGACAAGGATAATTTTCCCTCTACTTTTAGCATTAAAAAAAGTGTAAGCTGTGGTGCTATGGCTGCTGTACTTTTTCTCTGCCTGTAAACGTCTTTCTTTTGCCCTTACATTTGTAGGATAGTTTCACTAGGTTTAAAATTTTTGGTTGGCAGTTCCTCCCCCGCCCCCCGCCCAATACTTTAAAGGTGTCGTTCCTTTGTGTTTCAGTTCTCATTTCTGTGCTGAGGTAATCATCATACTGTTGTCCTTTGAACATAACATACCTTTTTTCCTTTTAAGAAATCCTCTCTTTTTAGCATTTAACCATTTTACTGGGACAGCCATTTTACCATGAAGTATGGTGGTTTCCTGTTTTGGTTTTGTATTGGTCTTGCTCGGGGCACAAGTGTTTCATGAATCTGTAGATGGATATCTTTTAGTTTGGGAAAATTTTCAGCTATTATCTGCTTGCTCCTTCTTCTTTGGAAGTTTAGTCGTATGTGTGTAAGGCCGTTTCCTCATGTCCCTTGTCTTTTGATACCCTTTCTGTGTTTTTCGTCTTTTTTCCTCTCTGTGCTTCAATGTGAGTAATCTCTTCTCTTTCATTTTCCATCTCACTAATCCCTTCACCTGCTAAGCCTCCACAAGACTGATGAAAACTGTCTACTCTTCATCTACTTGGCTTCTTTCTCTTGCTCTACATACTTGGCAAATACTGTGGAGGGAAACCAGGGCAGGATTTCTCACTCCTGCACTCCTTTCTCTTCAGCAGCTCTTCCTTCAAGCCCTGGCTGTCTCCGTAGCCCTGAACCCTAATTTATCTCTGCCGCCTCATGAGTTTTCCTTAAAGCTCCTCTGGCTGCTCTGCCTCCATTCAGCTGCCCTCTGTCTGGCTTTCACCAAAGATCAGCAGTGCCCGGTAAGGATGGCTGGGCAGAAAGTTGGCTTCATCTCAGTGACTTCTGTTCTGGTATCTGGCCTAACAGGTCTTGTATGCCTTGGCAGCTCGTATACCTTCAAACTGACTTAAAAAACCTTTTAAATTTACCATTTCTTATTGGTCCTGGTAGAAATACTGTTCCACTGTAAACTACTTCACCACTGAGGAAGTCTCTACAAAACGTTCTTAGGGTGTATGCATCTCCCACTAACTGGTTTCTGGGTGTGCTGTTTACCAGGCATTCCAGGAATAGGAACTACAAGGCTGAGTTTGCATCATGCCGGTTGGAGGCTGTGCCGCTGGAGCTTGGGGACTATCACCCACTGAAGCCCATAACTGTAAGTTCTGTCAAGGGTCTCTCTGTGATGTTCTTATTCCGTAAAGTTGCAGACAGTATTCCTGGGTCTTTTTTGTTTTGCCAGCGGTAGTTGCTTTTGCATATTTAAATCAACCAATTTATTCTCTGCCCCATTTTTTGTGATGTTGGCCTCACCCACCACCCTGTTTGTTCCCTTTCTTGTATTAATGAGGCGGTTGTGAGTAGAGGATGCCGTTGTTCCTGATTTGGAGGTGAGAACAAAATACTTCTTAATCTGCCTATTTGGGATGTTAAGAATCACTCTAATGACCAATGTAGGGTGCTGTCCGGAATAGCATCTTAGTTTATCTGTGAGTTTATTTAAAAAATAAAACAGGACAAAAAGCAGGCAAGAGACATAGATGGGCTAGCACTGCATTAGCAAGTAATAGAAGCTATCTGGTTGTCATCACGGGTGGCATGAGGTTGACAGATGCCAGTGGACCCTGAGGACAAAACGTTTCTTAATGACAGAGGACCTGAGGACACACAGAGACGATTACATAAAGCAGGAGGTCATAAGACCATGCTGTGGCCTCCCAGGGCCCGTCAAATCCCTGTGGGCTCCTGTGGCTGTGGCTGACCCACCAGGGAGCTGGTTCCATTCTCAGAAGCTCGCTCCCCACGTGGTAACAGACCAGATGCAGCAGCTCCAAGCTTACATCCTGCGTCCTTAGCAGCCCAACAACAGGGAGAGTCTCTTCTCCAGTGGTTTCCGTGTGCCCAGTTGGGGTTACGTGTCCTTCCCTGAACCAACCCTGGTGACCAGAGTGTAGAATGCGCTGACTGACTGGGTTGGGGCTAGTGCCCACCCTGGGAACTGGAAGCAGAATCCACGCCACCAGCCCTGGAAGAGCTGCGAGTCAGGCAGGGCTGTTTTCTCAAAGAAGATCTGGGCTATTGAACCTGGAAGGTGGAGGAATGGATGCCAAGCTGACAAAAGTGACAAACTTGCACCAGTGGGAGGTACGTCACCCAGTCACCCGAGGTTAGTGTCAGACCCCACAGGTCTAGGGCAGGGTCTTCAATAAGACTGCTCTGGCTTCAGACTCCAGCTGCAGATTTGGGGGTCCCCAGAATACCCGGACTTCTGACCAACTGGCTACAAATCCCAGGGCTTTTTGAGACCCTCCTCAGACTTGATAATTTGCTAGAACAACTCACAGAGCTCAGAAAAGCACTATACTTACACTTACAGTTTTATTATAAAGGATACACGTGAGGAGCAGTTGAATTAGAGAAATATTGGGCAAGGTTTGGCAGGGTCCCAAACACAGAGCTTCTGTGCCCTCTGCCTGTGGAATCGGGGTCCATCACCTCCCAGCACATCATGTGTCCCCTGAGCTTTAGTGCTCACACTTTTTATTGAGGTTTTATTACATAGGCATGACTGATTGATTCCTTGGCCACATGATTGAACTTGATCTTGAGCCTCCCTCCCCTCCGCTGAGGTCAGGCTGTTGTCACCTGGCTCAAAGTCCCAACCCTCTAATGACATGCCAGGGTTTTTCTTGGGACTGTGCTGTGGCATCTCATTAGCATAAACTCAGGTGTGATCAGGGGGCTCATGAATTAACAGGTGCTCTAAGGATTAAGAGTCTCCTTTCCAGGAACCAGTGACAAAGGCCAAATTCTCTTATCCAACACCCTCTCCTTCATTCTATTATATGTCATCCTTTTCTCTCTCTCTCAGTGTTGGTTCTCTCTGCTTCCCTATGGACACACACTCAAAGTGTCACACCATCACTGTGTCTCAGCCCCTGGCCCCCAGCTTCCTCATTTAGAAAGGAGTGGAGCCTAACTAACCCTTCCTGATGTCGATCCTGAATTTTCAGCAGACAGACTCTAGTTGGATCCGCTTGATTCAGGGGTTCACCCCAGTCTGCTCATCTGAAGTGCGGAGGGGTGGGGGCCAGTGGAACAAAAACATGGCTTCACGCCCCATACCCCCAGTCACCCCTCAGTACACACACCAGGAAGTAGCATCAGGAGAAATTCTTTAAAAAGGGAGGAGTTGGGCAGTCCCTGCTTTGTGGTGACGAGGTGGCTGTGCAGTGCCACCGAGACCACCTTTGAGCACAACGACTCTGGAATTGTTCATACCCTGGTTCATTACCCTGCCCAGACCATTGCTGTAAGATGCAGGTTCTGGTGCCATGGGTCTGGGGCGGGGCTCCATGCTTTATAAGTGGCCGGGGGAAGTGGATGCTGCTCGTCCACTTTGAGTAAGAATTCACGTACATCACCGCCTTCTAAATCACAGTGGCCCCGTCCTTCCCTCCCTAACCCTAACTTCTCAGCTTCCCTTTCTCAATAGCTGAGATTCTGAGTCATGTCAATGTGTCACAAAAAATAAGTGTCCCCTCTGGAAAGGATTGGTCAGTTCAATTAATGGAACGAGAGAAAACCCATTTGAGTGTTTCACCGGAAGAAGTCATAGGACACCTCCATTTTACTTCCACACGTTTTCCCCACAGGTTACAGAGTCAAAGACAAAGAAAGTGAGCCGGAAAGGCAGCACTTCTTCCACGTCCTCTTCATCCTCCAGCTCCGTGGTGGACCCGCTGAGCAGCGTCCTGGATGGGACGGACCCCCTCTCCATGTTCGCGGCCTCTGCTGACCCCGCAGCCATGGCGGCTGCCACGGTAACGCTTCCAGCTGGTGGTCGGTCCTCTGGGTGCAGGGAATGG
This sequence comes from Camelus ferus, assembly GCF_009834535.1. Lineage (NCBI taxonomy): Eukaryota > Metazoa > Chordata > Mammalia > Artiodactyla > Camelidae > Camelus > Camelus ferus. The sequence continues at coordinate 33,692,487 of NC_045713.1, read as the reverse complement.
GGGGGTGGTTTCATTGAACAAGGAATGCACATTCTGGTTGTAACGATTCAAATAATCCAGATGTGATGACAGTGCTGGTGAGAGGAGGTGCTGGGGATTGAACCCAGGACCTCTTGTTTGCTAAGCATGCGCTCTGCCACTTGAGCTATACCCTCCCCTCCCAGGTTTAGTTCTTATACTGCCTGTGTGAAAGCTGTTATAATCCTCATTTAAAGAGGCCCACATGGAGGAATAGAGATGTTAAGTCACATCCAAGCTGGAATTGAAGCCCGGCTAGTCTGAATTCAGAACTCACCATCATTCTTTGCTGGCTTTGCACACATCTATTTGACTTTTTTTTTTTCTTCTAACATATATACTTTTTAAACTTGCCAATATGTCTTGGAGAACTTTCTGTATTAGTACTTAGAGAACATCCTTCTTATTTTGAACAGCTGCGTTGCATCGTAAGGAATAAGACATGCTTTAATTCACCACGATGGGCACATAGGCTGGTGTTTGCTACGTATGCAGTGGCGCTTTGCTGCTTGAGTGCATGTGTGTCTTGTTGCCTACGTGTGAGGATTTCTGCAGGGTGACTTCTTAGGAGTTCGTTCCTGGGCTAAGGCTGTGTGTATTTAAGGTTCTGGTGGCTGCTGCCAAGTTGTTCTCCAAAAAGGCTGCACCGCCTTACACTCCCACCAGCACCGCAGTGTCCAGAGTGCCTGACTGTCGAAGAATGGTCTCTTTCAGGTCCCTTGTCCTTGACCTTTAATGAGTTTGAGCATCTTTTGATAGGTTTATTGGCCATTCGTGGTGAACTGGCTTGAAAAATTTTTGCCTGTCTCCCTGCGTCGCTGCCAACCTGGGTATTCTCAGTCATTTTACATCTTGCCATTCTGATTGTCGAAGAATGATCTCTTTCAGGTCCCTTGTCCTTGATTTTTAATGAGTTTGAGCATCTTTTGATAGGTTTATTGGCCATTCGTGGTGAACTGGCCTGAAAAATTTTTGACTGTAGTAGACCTTTAGACCGAGATTCTGTATCCGTGTAGATATCACTGCTGTTCTACACTGAAGGACTGTCTGCCTTCTTCTGCTCATACCTTTTTTTTTTTTAAAGCCATATTGAGGTATAATTGACAAATAAAATTGTAAGATATTTAAAGTGTGCAGTGTGATGATTTGATACACATATACATTGTGAAAGGATTCCTTCGACTGAGTTCATGAACTCATCTATCACCTTGCATATTTCCCTTTTTTTTTTGGTGAGAACATTTACATTCTACTGTCTTAGCACATTTCAGTTATATAGAACTGTGTTATCAACTGTCAGATCACCATGTTTGCTTATACTTTTAAAAAAAGATTTCAAAATTGCTGCTGAAGAGATTGTCTTGCCTTTCCTTAGGACAGCGCCAGAAAGAAACGTGACAGAGATGATAACTCCATTGTAGGATCAGATTTTGAGCCTTGGGCCAGCAAGCGAGGAGAAATCCTTGCCCGGTACACCACCACAGAAAAGCTATCTATTGTGAGTACAAATACACTTTTCTCCCAGTGTCTGCTTCAGATTTTTTAGTAATTTCTTTTTGTTATTATGATTTTGTACCCAATTCCAGAGTGTGGGTTTTTTCCCCATATAAGGCAATACTGCGACACTAACTGGGTGTCCTGTGATTCAACTCAATTCTAACACAGTCTGCCTGGATACAGCATCGCATTCCACACGTTAAGGTCTCAGTCCCACAAGACTGCCCCCACTTCAGATGCCAATCACAAGTCCAGGGTGTTACCTTGCTTCTGACCAACTAGCTATAAATCAAAGGTTCCCACCACCACCTCCTTGAGTCCACTTAATTTGCTAGACTGGCTCATAGAACTCAAAAACCAGTTGACTGACCAGATTACTGATTTATTACAAAAGATATTAAAGATAAGAACCAACAGCCAGATGAAGAGATACACAGGGTGAGGTTCTGAGCAAAGGAGCGTCTGTCCTCATGGAGTTTGGGGTCCAGGATAGCAGGACGCGGTTGTGTTGTGGTTCACCAACCCAGAAGCTCTCTGAACCCAGTCCTTTTGGGTTTTTATGGAGGCTTCGTTACATAGGCATGATGGATTAAATCATTGGCCACTGGTGATTGAGTCAGCCTCCAGCCCCCTCTGCCCCTCCCCAGAAATCAGAAAGGTGGGACTGAAATTTCCAACTGTCTAATTACATGGTTGGTTCCCCTGACAACCAGCCCCCAGCCTTAGGTGCTTCCAAAGTCACCTCATTACCATAACAAAAGACTCCTGGATCGCTCTCCTCACTTTGGAAATTACACAGGTTTCAAGAAGCTCTGTAACCAGAATGAGGACAAAGACTAAATATATGCTTCTTATTATAAATCATGGTATCACAGTTATGTTGTCCCAACTCCTCGGCTCTATAAGTTTCAGTTATTATTTCAATTTTAGTTGGGAGAAAAGTGCTGATTGGTTTCTAAAAAATGTGTTAAGAATCAGGGATCTGGCACAGTTCAGAGAAAGAATTGGATCAGGGGAGTCCTGTCTCTGGGGGAGGCTAGAGTTATGAGGTGAGGAGGGCGCCAACCTAAAGAAGGTTTCCTTCTTAACTGTTGTGCAGGGGGTCCCACTGCTGGGTTTTCTTCCAGGGCTGGAAGCTCACCGTTTCTTTGGGGCAACGGCCGCTAGATCATGTCGTTGGCTAGTGCCTGAGGCTTACCCGGTACTTAGCAAGTTGCTGAAGGGCTCTGGAGAGCTGAGACCAAGCAGGGAAAGCAGGTTAATGCCTGCTGAGGACTAGGTTTCGTTGCTCATCACCGAAGCCCTCCCTAACAAGAGTGACTTTCATCTCTCTTCACACTGAAAAGGAGTCTAGAGATGTGCAGCGTGGGGCTGTGTGGCAGCCCTAGAGTCATCAGGGACCCTCTTTTTGTCCTGCCGCTCTGTCACGTGCAGTGTTGCCTCAGGCCCACGTTGTTCGGAGGCGGAGAGGGGAAAGTAGAATGTGCCCTCTGTAATTCTGGAGACTTCCCGGAATCCCCTCAACGTGTCCGGTTACCTTTGTCTTGAAGGTAGACATGGGCCATGCACAGATGCGAGGGAAGCCGGGGAAGGTGACAGTGTGGCCATCAAATGTCGGGGCTGTGAGCAGGGAGGAGAGGGTGAACTCAGTAGCAACTGGGATGTTTCTGCTCCCTCTTTCTCTCAAGAGTCCATCCTTGTTGAGCAGAGTGGCAGCAGAATTGCTGGTGTATTTATACTTTTTCCTATTGTCTTCTGATCGCATTGAGTTACTATAGAGCAGTGATTCTCCACCAGGAGGAATTTTACCCCCCCCCCCCAGGGGACTTGGCGGTGTCTGGAGACATTTTGGTTATCACAGCTGTAGACGTGCTACTGTCACCTACTAAGTAGAGACCAGAGATGCTGTTAAAATATCCTACAGTGCACAGCACAGCCCCTCTGCAACAGTATTTCCCATCCTATAAGGGCAATATTGCCGAGGTCGTGAAACCCTGATTTAGAATAAGCTAAATGCTTTCATCTGCCACCATTGTCCTTAAAATTTTGCTCTTTATTGGCTCACTTTGAGAGCCCTGAATTGAATAGAAATTTGAATCCCTAGTAATTTCTAGTGAGCTATATTTTCTTCCTTTGAATAAATGTCTCTGATTTTCATTTGGATAAGTAGATGGCTTTGTTGTAAAATGGTTGGTCACGTTGTCTTAGTGCTATTTGAATAATAATTTAACTGTCTTACAAGGTTTTTTTTTTGTCGTAGAGTCCAATTAGTTTTAAAAAATATAAATAATTTTTTTTTTTGCCTCTGCAGAATCTGTTTATGGGATCTGAAAAAGGTGAGTTTTCATTGTTGTTACTGTTCTGATGGGAAATTCTCCCATTACCTTTAATAGAATTTTCCAAAGGAAAAAAGTTTGTAGCATCCAATCCCCATGGTATAGTTCGGTTGAAACTATTATTTCATAGATTATGTATAGACTTAATAGAATTGAAATACATATTTAGATGATGAATGAAAAAAGAAAAGAATTAAAGAGGTTACTAGGAGTAAACAGAAGCTCAGTTGCTTGACTTGGGGATTACAGAGCAGTAATCTCCTCTCTGCGTGCCTCCTCATTAGTTGGAGAACAGCTGAAATTCTCCTTTTTAAAAGATCCTTTCCCTTGCCTTAAGTCTTTATCCCTTGTGAAAACACAGATGCATGGTGTGGGGAGTCAGACATCTGTCTTACCAGCCACTGGTCCCTGGACACGGCGATTCTCAATTTCCTCTGCTAAGACACACAGTCCAAAACTCTGGACCAGGGTGTCTCCAACTAGCTGTGCAGGAGGGTTACCGGGGGAACTTTTATGCACATATAGACCAATAGGCCCCACTCTGCTTACTGAATTAATCTTGACGGCTGGGACCCAGGAATTCCTCTTTGGAAGCTCCTAGGTGATTCTGAAGCCACCGACATAGATCCTATACCACTAGGGGGCAGAGGAGCACAGCTGTGGTTTATGTGCACATCTGTGGACATCGCTGGTGTGGCAGCTTCAACTCTCCCCATTCTCTGCAGGCTGAGACAGCACATTAGAAATCAAGAGAGTGGGTGCACCTTTGTTACGGGCATGACTTTGACCCCAAACCGTAAAAAACGTAACTAATACCATTGCATGTCTCCCAGTTTGGAGAGATCAGAAAGTGACGATGTCACCTGCTGGTGAGAATGTAGAGCAACAGGAACTCTCACTTCCTGCTGCTGGAAGTGTAAAATGGCACAACCACTGTGTGAAGCACTTTTGCATTATCTGCTAAAATTGAAGATGGGCCAACTCTTTAACCCAGCCATTCCACTGTTAGGATATACCCTAGATCAGAAATTGGCAGACTACATCATGGAGGCCAGATCTGGCCCTCTGTTTGATTTTGTGTAAATAAAGTTTTATTGGAACACAGCCATACTGGTTTGTTTACATACTGTCCCTAGCTGCTTTTATGCTATAATGGCAGAGTCAGGTACTTGTGACAGAGACCATGACTCACAAAAGCTAAAATACTTATAGGTGGCCCTTTGTAGGATGCGTCTTTTCAACTCTGCCCAGCTGCATCTTTCTTAAAGTGTGGTCCAAGGAGCAGCAGCATTAACATGATGTGGGAGCTCATTAGAAATGCAGCCTCAGATCCTGCCAGACCTACTGAAAATCAGAATCTGCATGTTAACGTGTCCTCAAGTGATTTCTGTAGAAGTCTGAGAAGCAGTACCCTGAAATGCATGCGCATATGAACCAGGAGACATGCACAGAAATGTCCATAGTGGCATTGTTCAGAGTAGCCCCACAGAGAATGTAACCCTCACATCCATTGACAGTAGAATAAGAAATAAATTGTGATGTCTTCACTCAATAGGAAATACTAAACAGCAGTGAATATGAGTGAGCTGCAGCTCTGTGCAACGACATGGGTAAATGCCATGAACTGAAGTCAGTGGTGAATGAAAGAAACAAGTCAATCTATGAGCTGGGTGGTGGCTACAAAGGCTTTATAATGATCTGTTAAAATGTACGTATTTCAAAATGAAGGAAAAAGTAGAAACAAGGTAAAAAAAAAAAAAAGCAAATGCCTTGGAAACGTCTTAACTTTAGTACTGGTTAAAAAAATGTACCATTCTCTCAGCTGATCCCAGACAAATCTGTGAGTGTAGTTAACACCAGAGCTAAGAAACCAGTGCCCTAAAAGAATAAACTTCAGTTCCTGAGAGTGAGCTTGGTAGGCAGGAGCAAGGGGACCTCAGATCATGGGGAAAGGGTTCTGAAGTGAGGGGCACTGACGGGCAGCAGCCAGCTAGGCAGAGAGCCCTGCCGTGTGACCGGCCCACGGCCTGGAGTCCTTTCCTTCTCTCGCTGCCAGTCCTGCTGATGGGAAGAGCTACGCTGGCAGATGATGGAAGGAGGCTTACTAGTCCTGTCTGCTTGGAGAGGGGGCTTTGAAGCCCTTGTGTTTCCACCTCTGGGCAGACAGTGAGATGGTTGTTTTGTTAGTTCTTAGTACAACAATTCTACACTGTGAGCATGAGCCTGAGAGGGCCTTTTGTTTATGGAAAACAATTAAATGACGGATTTTTGGCATCCTTATCTGGACTGCTTTTCTTTGGGAATAAACAAATGATGCAGTGAAAAGTTTGTAAATATCGAATGTCATGGAACCTTTTCGAGGCTGGCCCGCTGTGCTCCCATGGGCAGCTCCTAAGCAGAAATGTGTCCGAGGGAACTTGGGTTATGTAAGGATGTCCATTTCAAAATCTCAGAGAGTTTTCTGTAATGAAATTGCTCCCTGGCCTCTTTATTCATGATGAAGCGTAAAGTGAAAGATGCTTTCCTTTGAGGGTCCTGGGGACAGAGGAAGCCACCACCTGTGTGATGTAAATCTGTTCTGTTTAGGCAAGGCGGGGACCGCCACATCTGCCATGTCGGAGAAGGTTCGCACCAGGCTGGAGGAGCTGGATGACTTTGAAGAGGTGAGCAAGTCATTTGCTGAGCGCGGGGGTGGAGTGGAGCTTCGGTCCTTCTGCCCAGTGAGGTCAGTCCCGGCGGCTGCTGTGTGATTCATTCTCGAGCTGCTCATTGTGCTCAGTCCTCCTGAGGCACCAACTGATCCCGGGCAAGATGCCAGTGGGGGAGACTGGCCGAGCTCACAGGAGCCTGCCTCAGGCTGGCTTTCCGGAGGCGTTTTTCTCACTGTGATGCCTGAGCAAACCCGGGGCGTCTGGGGACAGGGTCTGACTGTGGAAGCCAGCTGGAGCCATCTCCCGGGAAGCCGCCTCGCCTGGTATAGAATGACCACGCCTGCTGCAGAGCTCCGCTGCTGGGTACAGCCCACGGGGGTCTTCCAGTTATCCTGCACGTGCTTGGAAAGAACGTGACTTATTTCCCCACTCATAAAAATTTGTAAATTTAACATACAAATCCAGATTTCCGGCTTCTTGTAAATTCCGCCTGGTAACCGTGGGCCCACATTCTTGCGTTTAGCCTGGGTGCACGCGTACCGTCCGGCGTGCATAGCCCTCCCTGGCCTGACTCCCTTGCAGACGTTAGCCTGGTCCATGGGGACGGGCGAGTCTCTGGAGTGTCTTTCAGAGAGGCAGCAAAGCTTAGTGGGGAAGAGGCCAGACTGGGGCCAGGCTGCCTGGGTTGGAATCCCAGCTCTACCGTTTAGTAATTCTGTGATTTGGGGCAGGGAGCTTAAGAGCTTGAGCTCTGGGCCTCAGTTTACTTATCTGTAAAGTGAAGATACTACCCAGTACCGGCCTCTGAAGGTTGTCATAAGGCATTAGGTGAGTTAGGAAGTGTGAAGTGCTCAGCCCAGCGCCCAGCCCGTGGCGCTTGCTCTGCAAGTGGTAACTCTGTAACTGTCACCGTTCAGACACTAGAGGCCTTAGCTCAACTGCTTATGAACAGGGTGCCCTTGGGCATCCACCTTCCTGGACCCAGATCCTCGTCTGTAAAATGGGGATAAAGGATACAGATGTGTGGACTGAATGGGGATGCTTTGACTCTGTAAGGGGCCATCTAACGACAGTTGCCACTGCTCTGTTCCACATCTTTTCCCTGGCTTCAGGGTCCCTCCAGCTCTGAGACCAGAGCTGTTAGGTACTCAGCAAGAGTCTGATAGTCCAGTATCTTATTCCCCAGTTCAGAAAGGACGTGTTCTGGATTAGGGTTCCTGAGAGTCTCAGTCTGCATGTCATCCGCCAACCTTGGCTGATAGGAAGGGAATTGCTAAGGGTTTTATTCAAAGCTGTTTAGTCTGAAAGTCACTTGAGCTGGCTTATGTTGAAAATGAAGACTGTATTGAAGGATACAGGGAACTTCCCTGAACCCAAGGACACAGTGGCCTGGAGCTGGGAACTGAAGAACCACCCAGAACCCCAGCAGCTCTTCTCTGTCTCTCTTGGGTCTGTGGAGCCTGCTGTCACCGACTCTCTTTCTAGTTCTCCATTTCCCGCCTCCCTGCACCCCCGGCCCAGCGGACTGGTGTTCTTGCTTCTCCCTGCCCACAGCAGCAGATGGCTGCCCCACGGCCTCCATGTTGACAGCATATTAGTCAGGGTAAGGCTAGGTTGTGCTGTGGCGACGGGTGAACCTCCATATCTCTATGGCTTAGTGCAGCAGAGGTTTGTTTCTTCCTCACATTATTTATCCAGTGTAGACAAACACCACCATCTCATGATGCCACCATCTTGACAGGTGGCTTCCAGGGTTGTCACAGCAGAGCTGAAGAAAGGGTCACTTGTCACTGCCTCAGCCCAGAAGGGACACATGCCACTCTGCTCACAGACCATTTGCCCAAGCCAGTCACGTGGCTCTTCTGACTAGAGGGGCAGGGAAGACCCTGTCTCCCAGTTCAAGTGACCAGTTGGGATCAACCTAGATTTTCTGAACCTTCTACTTGTATTTCTTTAATAAGGAATTCTTCACTTTGGATTCCAGAGAATGTTCATATAAAAAAGATTTGCTTCCTGGTCCCCTCATGCAGGTTAGGTTGACCTTCACTCTTGTGAGCTGTGTAGAGAGCATCTTAACAACAGCCGAGGATTAATGAGTACGTCCTGTGTGCCAGGGTGGTGCTGAGTCCTTACACACGTTGTCATTTCATCCACGTGATGATCTTGCCCTCTTCTGCTGTGGTTTTTGCTGTGGTCGGCTTTCTCTCCTGACTGCTCTCTCCCTGGGCTAATTTACAGCCCTCCATCCCCTAGTTAACACCTGTGCACCACTGAGAGTTTGTGTCAAGCATCAGTTCCTCCAGGAAACTTTCCATTCATGACCACCAGTCTAGAGTCCATTCTGAGATGAGCCTTTTCCCCTACATTTGAATATCCCTAAAGTCGGGCTGTGTCACTCAGTTGGTACATGTCCACAATCAGCGATTTTCCTTCCTTAGTGGTACATGAAACGGTTGTACTCCCCACAGTCAGCACCTCAGATTCAGAGAACTGATATGTGTCTTCACAGAATTGTTTCCTCCAGCATTTATCTCAGTTTGTATTAATGTCCATCTTGTCCTCTATACCTTAAGCTCCATTAGTGCTGAAATAATGTCTCTCTGCTCGCCTTTGTATCTGGAGCATCTGGTAGACCATACCTGCCTGGCATACAATAGGCCCCAGTAACTTTGTTGAACAAGCTAAGTCCTGTTACCACTGTTCACAGATGAGACTCAGGGTGGAAAGCAGCTCACCCAGAATCCCACGGCCAGGAAGTGGCTGATCTGGGAGCGGGCTCAGGCCTGACTTGTGTCCAGGCCAGTCTCTCAACCACTGCACTCTGCCCATCATTGCAGAAAACTCAAAAGAACCTCTTTGATCACAAGACAAAACCGTCTTGTTGCCTGGTGGGATTATGAGGACAACTGAGACATTGAAACTTGGCTAATACTCATTGTACACGAGGGTGGGGGTCCCCAACAATGTTTTTTACTTCTGTGACTATATCTTTTCTGCTTTCTGCCCACAGGGATCCCAAAAGGAACTGTTGAATTTGACTCAGCAGGATTATGTGAACCGCATAGAGGAGCTCAACCAGTCACTGAAGGACGCTTGGGCCTCAGACCAGAAAGTGAAGGCTCTAAAAATAGTCATCCAGGTCAGATCTAGTGATTTTTTTTTTCCAGAATTTCCTTTGTAAATCTTCTTTGTGAATAATTAGGATTTTCAGAGGCCTGCCTTCAGGGTCTTACCCTAATTTTTTCATCTGTTCCATTTTCACATACTTCCTATGAAAGGCCATGATTATGAACTGTGTTTTTATGAGATGGCTTATCTCAGGGCTGCCATGTGCAGCTGCACAGGTTGTACACTGTACAATTCTAGGAAATTCACCCTAGATTATAGAGTTACAGAGTTAATGATGCCCCCCTGGGTTTTACAGACCCTGATACAGCCCCTGACACATTTATGATCCACCAGCTATGTTTTGGGTTTCCTTGACCAGATTTTCTGTGTATCTCTTGGACTTATGGCTTTGTGTCCCTGATACATGCATTTGGGGAACATGTTCTGAATAACAGTATGACAAAGAAAATGTGTTTACAGTGTTAGGAGAGGTACATTTGTTGAATCCTCTTTGGTGGTGAATTTGTTGATCCATGACAACTCTTGGATCACAACAGCAAGGTCCGTAGGGAAATCAGCTTATCCTGTTTTCTTGACTCTTAAGATCATCCTGTCTTGGCAAAACATGCTCAGGAGTACACTGTAAAAGGAATAATGTGTGCATGATGGTTTTCGGAGCAGCGTTAATAAGAATTTCTGAATAGCCATTTGTGTTCAAAAGAACAGATCTCATTCTTGTTTAATGTCACGGGAATATGACATTTGTTTTCACACCTTTTTCTCTGGAAAGAGGGTTAGGAGAGTCTGGGAGTCTTTACACTGGGTACTTGAAGTCTTTTAAGATGATACTTTGTATGGTAGATGCTGGGGTTTTTTTGGTTTTTTTTTTTGTGTGTGTGTTTCATGACAGAGGCAAACCTGAACCTGTTTCCCTGCTGTTGCTGTTGTTAGTTGACAAAGAAAATACTCGTGAAGAAGGGTTCTCTCATCCTGGAGACATGTGCTGGGGCTTGCTTGCTGAGTGGCTCAAGTGAGAAAAATATCTAAACTAACAAGAGCTTCTTCAAAATATTTTTGTTGGCAACATCTCTCCGTAGAGTATTGTAGTATCAAACTGTGACTTCTAAGAGTTTCACATCTGGAGGAGATTTGATTCATGTCTTCCCAAAGAAAATAACCAGAAAACTGTTTAATTAACTCCAAATCTGGTTAATAGTAATAATTTGACTTTAATACTTTAAGGACTGCCTTCTTTATCCAAAAAAGCTAGCAAGGCACAGAATACGGAGAAAGGAACTCGGTTCTCCTTATTTGCTCTGCAGTAAGATTTTATTTTGTTTTGCTTTTTCAGCTTTATTGAGATATACTTTACATATCCTAAAATGCACCGTTGTAAATGTACAATTCAGCAACTTTTAGTCAGTTTCTAGAGCTGTGCAGCTATTGCACAATCCAGTTTTAGAACATTTTGATAGCCACCATCCCTTCCCCCTGCCAGAGTCTCTCAAGCCTGTTAGCAGTCAAACCCTGCTGCCACTTTCATCCCCAGAAAACCACTGATCTGCTTTCTGACCCTATAAATTTGCCTTTCCTGGACAGTTCATATGCGTAGCATCATTCAATATATAATCCTTTGCATCTGACATCTTCCACTTACCATGTTTTTGAGGTTCCCGCATGTTGTAATATCAGTACTTTGTATCTTTTTACCGCTGAATAGTATTCCATTACATATTTTACTTATCCATTAACAAACTGATGGACCTTTAAGTTATTTCCATTCTGGCTGTTATGAATAATGCTGCTATAAGTCTACCCAGGCAATAGAAATAAGAGCAAAAATTAACAAATGGGACCTAATTAAACTTACAAAGTCTTGCACAGTAAAGGAACATAAATAAAATGAAAAGACAGCCTACAGAATGGGAGAAAATATTTGCAAATGATGCAACCGACAAGGGCTTAATTTCCAGAATATATAAACAGCTCATACAACTCAATAACAACAAAAAAAGCAACTCAATCCAAAAATGGGTAGAAGACCTAAACAACCTAAAAAAAACATTTCTCCGATGAACACATACAAATGCAAATCAAAATTACGATGAGGTATCACCTCACACCAGTCAGAATGGCCACCATTGAAGAGTCTACAAACAATAAATGCTCCAGACAGTGTGGAGAAAAGGGAACCCTCCTACACTGCTGGTGGGTATGTAGTTGGTGCAGCCATTATGGAAAACAGTATAGAGATTCCTTAAAAAACTAAAAATAGTCTTACCATCTGATCTAGAAATCTATCCCACTCCCAGGCATATATCCAGAGGGAACTCTAATTTGAAAAGATACATGCACCGCAATGTTCATAGCAGCACTGTTTACAATAGTCAAGACACAGAAGCAACCTAAATATCCATTGACAGATGACTAGATAAAGAAGTAATGGTATATTTATTCAATGGAATACTACTCAGCCATAAAAAAGAATAAAATAATGCCATTTGCAGCAACATGGATGGACCTGGAGATTGTCCTTCTAAGTGAAGTAAGCCAGAAAGAGAAGGAAAAATACCGTATGATATTACTTATATGTGGAATCTAAAAAAAAAGGGACGCAAATAAACTTATTTACAAAACAGAGACAGACTCACAGACATAGAAGACAAACCAGTGGTTACCAGGGGGAAGGGAATAAGGAAGGATAAACTGGGAATTTGGGATTTGCAGATATTAACTATTATATATAAAACTGATAAACAACAAGGTTCTACTATATAGCACAGGGAATTATATTCAGTACCTTGTAATGGCCTATAATGAAATGAAAAGAATATGAAAAGGAAAATATGTGTGTAAATGAATCACTGTGGTGTATACCAGAAATTAACACAACATTGTAAACTGACTGTACTTCAATAAAAAAATTAATAATACTGCTATGGACAATTGCATACAAATCTTTGTAGGGACATATATTTTCATTTTTCTTGGATAGATTCCAAGGAGTGGAATTGCTAAGTCATATGGTAAGTTTATGCTTGACTTTTGAGAAATGGCCAAATTGCTTTCCAAAACAGCTGCACCATTTGCATTCGCACCAGCAGCGTATGAGCGTTCCAGTTTTTCCGTATCTTTTCAGTCACTTGTTACCCGTCTTTTTGATTATAGCCATCTGAGTGGGTTTGAAGTGGTATCTCACTGTGGTTTTAATTTGTATATACCTGCTGATTAATGATATTGAGCATCTTTTTATTTGCTTTTTGGCCACTTTTATATCTTCTTTAGTGAACTGTCTATTTAAGACTTGTCCATCTAAAAAATCAGATTATCTTCCTGTTGAGTTGTAACAATTCTTTATCCTTGATACAAGTTCTTTATCAAATATATGATCTCCATGTATTTTCTCCTTGTCTGTGGCTTGTTTTTTCATTTTCATAATGGTATCTTTTGAAATATAGAAGTTTTTAATTTTAATCAAGTCTAGTTTACTACTTTTCTCCTTTTTGGCTCATGCTTGTAGAGTTGTGTCTAAGAACTCTGCATAACCCAAGGTCATAAGAATTTCTTCCTGTGTTTTCTTCCAGAAGTTTTATGGTTTTAGCTCTTATATCTAGGTTATATTCTCCATTTTGAATTGTTTTTGTGTGTATATTATAAAGGTCTAAGTTTTTTTTTTTTTCATGTGGATATCCAGTTGTCTCAGCCACATTTGTTGAAAACACTTTCCCTATCGAATTATCTTGGCACCTTTGTCAAAAGTCAGTTGGCCATAAAAGTAAGGGTTTATTTCTGGACTCTCAGTTCTATCCCATAGATCTAAGTTTGTCCTTATGCCAGTACCATACTCTTTAATGATTACTGCAACTTTATGGTAAGTTTTGAAACTGGGTAGTTTAAGTCTTTTAACTTTGTTCTTTTTCAAAATTGTTTTGGCTTTGCTGAGTCCTTTGCACTTCTATGTGAATTTTAGGATCAGCTTGTCAATTTCTATCAAAAAAAAAAACAAAACCAAAAACCACCACAAAACCTTCTGGGATCTTGAGAGGGATTGCACTGACCCTATAGGTCAATTGGAGAGATTTGCCCTCTTAGCCATAGTTAATCTACTGATGCATAAATTATACAACATTCATTCTGTTGATGGGCATCTGGCTCTTTTCTTTTTCCTTTTTCATTATTATGAACAGTGCTGTGAACACTGGACGCGTCTGCTGGTGACCACGTAAAGCGTTTCTCTAGATGAACGCCTGTCCTTATGAGTGGGATTGCTTGGGTGTGGGGTGTGTCTCAGTCTGACTTGCAGACGATGCCGGCTTACTTCCCCCAGTGGCTGTGCCAGCCTGCACTGTAGGAGCAGTGGGAGTGTGAGAATCGGTGCTGGTCAGCAGCCTACCAACATTTAGTGTGAGCAGACTTTCTACTTCAATTTTTCTAATTTAGGAGGTAATAAAATTATATTTATTGTGGTTTTAATGTGCAATTCCCCAATTATAATATGATTGAGCATCTTTTCACGTGTTTGTTGGCCACTGGGATTCCTTTTTTTGTAAAATGCCTTTTGTTGATTCCTTTTGCTCATTTTTCCATTATGTTATCTGTATTTATCTTATTGATTTTTAGGATTTAAACAATATATATTCTGGGTAGTAATTGTCCTCTGATTAATTAGTCTGCTTTCTCCTTTCCTTCTTTCCCTGCTTCCTTCCCCTCCATCCATCCGTCCATCCAGTTGTCCTTTCTTAGTACTCAGCCAACAGTTATCTTTTCAATTTATCCATTTGCTGTGGTTCAGTTTTTTTTTTTAAATTCCAGCTTAATTTCAGAAACTGCTAGTGTCCTTCTAGAATATTGCTAATTGGAATCAAATGAAAAACACTCTTTTAGCATTTTTTTCTGCAGTGTTAGTAAGTTCGATAGCAAGTATTTCAGGCAGAGTAATGTATCAGTCACTTGCTCAGGAAATGTTTGTAACAATGGTTTTCAACCTTGAATGTATTTTAGAATCATTTGGGAGCTTTAAGAAATCCTGGTGTCCAAGCTGCACCCCTGACCAGCTTAATCAGAACGTCTGGAGTGGGACCGAGGTGCCTTTATTTTTAAAAGCTCCCCAGATGATTCCGAAGCTGAGAGCCCCTGGTTTGTAGAATATTTTTTCCTTTCAGAGTGTGATGCAGATTGTGGATCTCATGAACTCAGTGTTTCATTGAGGCAGTCACCTGGGGCCCTTGTTAAAAATTCTGATTCCCTGGTGCCTTGGTCTGTTTTTGAGCACACACCCTGGGGGTGCCTGATTTTTATTGATTTTTGGAAACAGCACCAAAGTTAAAAAAAAAACAAACAAACTGTGGAATCTTCAAAATAGTGATTTAAAATGTAACTTCAATTCATAACATTATTATGACTTTAACTTCGGATTAAAAAAATTCTGCTTCCTGTTATCTTTATAAAAATACTTGCTGTGTGACACCAGCTTGGGAGGCATGTCAACGCACAGGTGTTGGGAAGTCCCAGCTGTGTTTAATCTGAAATCCTCCTTTTAAATTCTCTCTCCTCCTCACCCCACCAGTGGGTAGTAACTCATCTCCGAGGGGCTCTGGGTAGGAACTTAAGACATGTCACATCCCTAGGAACCAAGAGCTGTTTGTTTTTCCCAAGCCCTGAAATCTCATGGGGTAAGTGTTTAAGTTGGAGCTCTCATAAAGGGCACGCGAAAAACACAAAGCAGGGTGTCAGGAAGTGGAGTTCTGTGTACATCCAAGTGCCATACTTAGTGTCAATGCCGTTCTTTCAACAGCGTACATTCCACTCACCTCCAGCCCCCAAATAACACTTGGACTGTAAGAAGATGTTTCACAAATTGGATGCTTGTTTACTTTTAGTCATGTGATGCCAAGGAGAAACTTGATGAATCTAATAATTTAGACATAGGTTAACAACATACTAAAAAACGCATGTCAGCTGACATCTTGATGTGATGAACTTTCTAGCCATTCTCTGCATGTTGGAAGTGCATCCGTTTAGAAAGGGCCCCCCTTTCTAAATGTCCGAATGGTTTGTTTTGATGTGACATTTTTTCTGTCTGAGAGAATGATAAAATACGGCAAGGTTATCCAGTTCCTTATCCTGACTTTTGAATTTGTAAAGACTTCAGGGCATTACTTCTAATTCTTCAAAGTAGAGAGAGATTTTTGTTTCTGATTATATTAGATGACTTCATCTGGGGTTCTGGGGGCCGTGTTGTGTAGCTACAGTCTTCTGTTATGAGTCCTGAACGTGCTGATGGCCCTCTGGTGTGAGTGATAGCTGAGGCATTGAGCAATTCCCTGCAAAGCCAAAGTGTTCCCAGCGTTGCAGAGTTGAGTTCCAGAGAAACATGCACTCTTTGAAGCTTGTCATGTTTCCTTTTAGAAGGAAAAGTGATGCTAGTTTAAGAAATCCTAGAGATTTACTATCAGGGTCATCTCATAGAAAAAAAACATTTAAGAATGAAGACCATTCTCTATCATGAAAAAGTCCACAAACAATAAATGCTGAAAAGAGTGTGGAGAAAAGGAAACCCTCCTACACTGCTGGTGGGAATGTAGTTTGGTGCAGCCATTATGGAAAACAGTATGGAGATTCCTCAAAAAACTGAAAACAGCCTTACCATATGATCCAGCAGTCCCACTCCTGGGCATATATCTGGAGAAAAATATAATTGGAAAAGACACATGCACCCCAATGTTCATAGCAGCACTATATATACAAGGCATGGAAGCAACCTAAATGTCCATTAATAGATGACTGGGTAAGGAAGTTGTAGTATATTTATACAATAGAATACTACTCAACCATAAAAAAGAATAAAATGATACCATTTGCAGCAACATGGATAGACCTGGAGATTGTCATTCTAAGTGAAGTAAGCCAGAAAGAAAAAGAAAAATACCATATAATATCACTTATATGTGGAATCTAAAAAAGAGAAAAAAGGACACTAATGAACTCATCTACAAAACAGAAACAGACTTACAGACATAGTAAACAATCTTACGGTTATGGGGGAAAGGGGTGGGAAGGGATAAATTTGGGAGCTTGAGATTTGCAAATGTTAGCCACTATGTAAAAAAATAGTTTAAAAAACCCCCAGATTTCTCCTGTATAGCACAGGGAACTATGTTCAATATCTTGTAATAACCTTTAATGAAAAAGAATATGAATATATGTATGTATATGCATGACCAGGACATTGTGCTGTACACCAGAAACTGACACATTGTAACTGACTGTACATTTCAATAATAATAAAGAAAAAGAGTGAAGACCATTCTGAAATAAACCAGAGGAAGCCACGCTGAAAAGATGGAGTCATCCACAAGGACACAGGTTGACTTCCCTCAGTGACCGAGTGCTGATCCTAGTTCAGACCCTCCTGGATAAGATTCCTCAGCCGTGGGTTTCTTGGAGGGAGGTGATAGTGTCTTTCCTTAAGAGGCTTGCCGCGAGCAGAGTCAACTCTCTTTGTCAAAAGCACAGCGATTTTGCTTATCAAATGATTATCTCTAGTGACTAGCCCTGGGCTTGGCACATGATAAGTACTTGAACTTGTTTGTAGAAACTCTTAGTTTTCCAGGCCTGGAGTGTTCCAACCAAGTCGGACATGACAATGAATTTCCTTTTCTCTGCTCTTTTTCTAGTGTTCAAAGCTTCTTTCGGACACAAGCGTTATTCAGTTCTACCCAAGCAAATTTGTCCTCATCACCGACATACTTGACACATTTGGTAAGTACTAGTCATATTCACCTTAGATCTAAGAAGTACGATTGTTTTGCCGGAAGTTGGATGGTAGCGTTGCTTTAAGTTAGGTTCCGTTGTGGTTTAAGTTATTAGGTAAATCATGAGGGAGACCAAAGCCCCCACCCCGACTCTTGCTCTCCTGCTCGTTAACAAGGGTGCTGTTTTTGAAAGAATCTTAAATTATGTGTTTTCTAACCTTCTCATAGGCTGGTAAGGAGAGTGAATGAAGCAAGGCGGCCTGGGGGGTGGGACTCATCCACTCATCCTCCCCAGACTAGCTCTGGTCCATCGCCAGCTTCCTCGTGGCATCTGGAACTCACTTTGTTCAGAACTGAACCCAGCACCTTCCCAGCCCTTCCCCACCCGCATGGGGTTTCTGTCTCAGCACCACGTACCCTGTGGCCTGCGCTGGAAATCTGAGAGTCTTCTCCCCTACGCCCCGTGTCTAGTCCATCACCAGGTTCTTCAGTTCATTCTCCTCAGTCTCTTCCCAGTGTGTCCATTTTTCTGTCCTCACGGTTAAAACTTTAGTCCAGTCCACAGTCCTCTGGCCCCTGGATGATGGCTACAGCTCCTGTGAGGTCTTCCTGCATCATTGTGGCTGTACCTCGTCCCATGCTCCACCCCTGAAGCTGAATGATCTTTGGGAGCCCAGCAGAGAGGTCTAGACTGAAGAGAAAACCTGGAGCCCCTTGAAGAAACGAGGTCTCCCTGCTGCTTGGTGATGGTCAGTTATGCTATTAGCGGTTTTCCCAAATCATGCAGCCTCTAGGCTGAACGTATGTTCAGCAGTGAGGTGCCCCACAAGAACTAGGAAACAGAGTCTTCTGAGAACTGAACCCACAGGAGATCAGATCAGACATATGCTGTCTTGCCAAGGAAAGACCAGTGGGTTCCCAACTTGGCAAGTCTTGTCTGTAGCGCATTGAAAGATCTAATGTGTCAGAAAACAAAGTGTCACTCAGAGAGACCCATTTATTTCTGCACAGGACATGGGGGACCTGAGTGTGTTAGAACAAGTAGTGGAAAACCTAACTCATAATAGTCTTGGAATAGCGGGGAGTATTTATTGGCTTATGTTGAAAAGTCCAGGAGTACTTTCTGGCTTCAGGTACAGCTGGATTTAGGAACTCAAACAATTTCTTCAATACCTTGGGTTTTTCTAGTACTTTTTCTTGAGTTGCCTTTATTCTCAAACTCCACAAGTTGTCCCTCAGCTTCTGTCAACTTTGCTGCTAGTAGTCCCAGGACAAGGAAAGAACTTTGTCCAAGCTTTCCAACAAAAATTCCATCTCACTGGCCTAGCTTGGATCACACGTCAGTCCCTGAGCCAGTTATGGGATCTGGGGGATGAAATGTGCAGGTTATCCAGACCTGGGTTACCCCAAAGGAAAAAGGGCAAGCTCTTGACAGGCGAAAGCAGAGCGGAAGCTAACTCGTCTAAAGGAAGAGACGTCCCAGCTAAAGATAGGACCTTTGGGTGCAGATGACCCTGAGAGGTGGCATCAGACGATGTGTCGCAGATAAAGAGACAAAATCCCTGCCTTTGTGGGCTGGTGTGCTGGGAAGAGAGGATTCACAGAACAAATAAGTAAATTGTGTGTTAGATAATGATCGGTGCTCTGGAGGGAAAAGCAGCAAACCAGGGCAGGGTGAGGGGAAATGAGGGAAGTGGGTGGGGAGGTGGGGTGGGGCGGGCTGCACTGGTAAACAGGGTGGTCAGAGGAAGCCTCTCTGAGAAGGCGATGTGTGAGCAAGCAGTTGAGGAGGTGAGGGATGAGCCTCAGGCTCTCAACATGGGGCTGGGTTAGGACCAAGAAACAGCCAGTGCAGGGACCCTGGGGTTGGAGCAGCCTGGCAGGTGTGGAGAACTGAGAGGCCAGGGTGGCTGGAGGAGGGGAGGGTGGGTGTGGGGGCGGCGGTACAGGGGCTGACACGGCCAGGAGCCTGCTGGGCTGTGTGGGCCACTGGAGGGACTTGGGCTTCGACCCTGAGGGCGTGAGGAGTCACTGGGGGTTTTAAGCAGAGAAGGCACAAGTTCTGATTTGGGTTTAAATGGGCTCCCTCTGGCTGCTGTGTTGAGACTAGACTGTAGGGTGAGGGTGGGGAGCAGGGAGCCCAGTTAGGAGGCCGATGCAGCACTTCAGGTGAAAAATGAGGGTGGCGTGAAGTCAGGGAGGTGGTCGAGATGGGAGAAGGGATCCTAGAACGACGGGTGCGTTAAGACTCTCAGAGCTGGTACCAGTCACACACCCCTGGGGCCTCGACTTGTCCTCATGCCCAGCTTGCCTTTGGGAGTGCGTACGTCAGCCAGTGAGAGAGGCCGCTGGCTGTGTCTGGTCCTCCTGACAGTTCTGTTTCTCACGGTGAGTTAACACGCTGGCCTGCTGGTTTCCCTCGCCGGCCTCCTGCACGTTCCTTTAGCAGGAGTCAGTATTCCTGAGCGAGACCAGCCCTGGGACACCGATGAGCCTGCGGGCTGGCTGGATCTAGACAGTAACCTTGTGAGAACTTGGGGCCGCCGTTCTGCCAGCCTCTGCGGCGGCAACCCAGCCCCAGGTGTTTGCCGGCCGGGAGGCGGTGGAGATGCCTGCCATCCATGCTGCATCCCAGAAATCAGCGGGGCTGGGAGTTGACAGTAACAGTGATGAACTCTCAGCGAATAATGTCCTTGGGCCTGACTCTGTTCTAAGAGCTTTAGAGATATTAAGTCACACCACTTTCATAACAGCTCCGTGAGGTAGGGTCTGTAATTATCCCCATTTCACAGATGAGAAACCTGGGAAACAAGGACATAAAGCAGCTTGCCCAAGTCCCAGGGGTAGTGAGTGGCAAAGCTGGGACTCAAACTGAATTTCCTCTGCAGTCAAAGCACCTGCTTTATTTCTCTTGTGCTTGGCTCATGGGGGAAATTCTCTCCATGAAAACTACAAATGCGTGTATCTTTGACTCAGCAACTTCCCTTCTGGGATTTCATCCCAACAACCCAAGTGACCATCCATAGGGGACCAGTTAAACAATGGCACGTTTGTACGTTGGAGTACTGGGAGGCCCCCAGAAAGAGTGAGGATGTGCTGTGTTCCGATGCGGGAAGATCTCCAGGGTACCTCATCATCACATGAGAAACTCAAGATGCAGGACTGCTTCTGTTTTGTGTAAGAAAGGAGGAAAAATTAGAACACTTGATTGTATTCACTTATACTTGCCTGATGAAACTTTAGAAGGATATCCGAGAAACTCATAAAAACGGGATCCCTCAGAAACTTTATTCAGTGTCTCCCGCAGCCTTTTTGAATTTTGAACTGTGCGCATGTTCACAGCGTTCCCAGAGGTCCCCTTGTCTGGATATGTTGCTAATAGCATTCCTCAGGACCGCGAGGCGAGGCAGCAGGTGCTCGAGGACACCTTGTTACACTTTGGGCAGTTTTCACCTTTCACTCAAAAAGAGAGTGGAACTGGCCTTGCTTGGGTGGCAGCTCAGTGGTGAGGCCCATCTATGCTCCACAGGACTGTGCGCTCCTGTGTGGGGCAGATGTCTAATGGTTGTTGACAAAGCTGACCAAGGGTTGGAGCATCTTGCTGGGCGGGGCTGTGGGACCTGGCCCCAGGGAATCTGCAGCGGGCAGGCGTGGCTGCGCTTTCCTTGGGATTTTGCTGGGAGCGGTGAGCAGAGAGCTGGGCGCTCATGTCTCCCTGCCTGTGTTCCTTGCCTCTTCTCCAGGGTTGTGTGAACTTGAGCCTAGGTTTCTTCACTCATGAGATGGGCATAGCAGACCCTGCCTCTGGGGATTTCCGAAGAGAATTGAATGAGAGAATGTGTAGGAAGCACATGATGTTTTCCCTTTTCTGAGAGCTTGCTGGCAGGATCTGTGTGAACAGCTTAGGACAGTGCCTGGCACAAAGCAGGGTGCTCAGAAAATGTTAGCCGTTGTCACTGATCTATTTTAGTGTCCTTGATTTATAAGAATGAATCAAGAAAGGAACTAAATCTAGGATCAGGTTTTATTTCTTAAAATAGTTGTCCACTAACTTAACAAAAGAAAACAAATATTCACCAAATTCATTTGGCCAAAAATGATTTTCCAGTTAAAGACCCCTTAGAACATGAAGGTGAAATATACAAATTGTGTGTGTGTGTGTGTGTGTGTGTGTGTTTTAAGAAAGCTAGTTTTAGAGAGATGGCACGCTTTTAGTGGAGGAAGTAAAGGCATTTTGCTTAATACCTTTCAGTAAGCCCGGGCCACACACCCTAGGAGGTGTGGGAAGTTACGTGGTTGCACAGCGTGCCTTGCTGTGCTGGGCAATGGCCGAGGTAAACAGCATGTAGTCACAATACCAGGGGTTCTGGGGTCATCTCAGAGGAGGCCTCTCTCATCGCCAGGTGTGGCTGCCGTGGGGAGCCCTTGATTGCAGGTAACCAAACACTTCCTGCCAGGAGGACAAGGGCAGGTGGCGTTGGGAACCCGGGCTTGATCCCTGAGGCTTCCTGGGAACTTCTAAATTGAATCCATGGTTTGGAGCGGTGGTTCTCATCTTCAGCTGTGTACCTGGGGAGCTTTAAAAACACTTCCAATGGTCAAGCTGTGCCCCAGACCCTTTACATCAGAACCTCTGAGGACAGACGCAGGCATCCGCATATTTTCAAGCACCCCAGGTGCTCTGAGTGTTTGGCCAAGGTTGAGAACCCCTAGAGGGAGGAGGCAGGCTTTTGGCAGTTCCTCGAGATTCCTACACCGAAGGCGAGTTTCAGCTCAGAGACCCATGGTGCCTGCTTAAATGACTCACACTTGAGTGTGCACCAGAATTCCCCAGCAAGGCCATTCAAAATTCATATTCTTAGTCCTCACCCTCCAAAATACTCCTTTTCACTGGCTCTGAGGGGGAACCCAGGAATGTACATTTTCAGTGTGTGTCTTTTAGATGATTGTAATGTAAGTAGTCCACACTCGGAGGGGCACCTAGAGGGCTCCTCTCATCCTGGCTGGCTTCCTGCATAGAAACCTTGCATTGTGTCGTTCCTTGATGATGTCGTTTGAGCTCATGTTCTTTGACCAGCAATGATCCTCATAACTCTCCTGTCTTTTTCTACGTGTGGACAAAGTGTGTGGTTCTTTACAGCTCTGAATGGTGGGGTTGGAGGGGGAAGAATCAGCATGGGGAAATGCTTTTGACATTAAAGGTGATTTGGGAGGGCCCAGAAAATGAATAATTATAACTTTTATCCTTTGAGTATTGATAGTATTTTCCACAATACATGTGCCGAATAAATAAAACTTTTTGTGCTAGGTTAGGGGTTGGCCTGTAGTCCAAGTCCAGACTGATTGCACACTTGTTTTTATAAATAAAGTTTTATTGGGACCCAGCCACATCCATTTGTTTACATACTGTCTGTGCTGCTTCTGAGCTACAGCAGCAGAGCTGAGTAATTGCAATAGTGATTTATGACCCACGCAACCTAAAATATGTTCACCTATTCATCCAGCAAAGATGCAGCACCCACTGTATGTCGGGTACTAATCTAGGTACTGGGGATGTGTTAGTTAACAAAACAGACACAGATCTCTGCCCCTGTAGGACTTGTGTTCATAGGTGAATCTCAAATTCTGTTGCTTCCAGGCACCAGACAGATCATGTACATGATTGAAGC
Source organism: Camelus ferus (assembly GCF_009834535.1). Taxonomy (NCBI): domain Eukaryota; kingdom Metazoa; phylum Chordata; class Mammalia; order Artiodactyla; family Camelidae; genus Camelus; species Camelus ferus. The sequence goes on along the minus strand of NC_045713.1, from coordinate 33,669,454 downwards.
AGGCTGTTGATGAGAGACAGTAGGGATCAGTGGGGACTGTGGCAAACTGGGTCGTATACGCACAATTTCAGGGGCAACTACTAATCTGTTCAAGCTCATTCTTACCCTATAGGGAGGTGGGTCATTTTGGGCCCATAGTTTGTGAAGAAGCAGGAAATTTGGGGGTTTTTTCTTCCAGTTTTATTGAGATATAATGGACATACATGAGTTTAAGGTATACAGCATAATGATTTGACTTACATACATCATGAGATGATTACCACCATAAGCTCAGTGACTATCCATTATCTCATAAAGTTACAAAATTAAAGAAATAGAAAAAAAATATTTTTTCCTTGTGGTGAGAACGCTTAGGATTTATTCTCTTAACTTTCATAGATAGCGTACAGCAGTGTCAATTATGTTTATCATGTTGTACATTGCATCCCTAGTACTTACTTACCTTATAACTGGAAGTTTGTACCTTTTTGACTGCCTTCATCCAGTTTTCCCTCCTTCCACGCCCCACTTCTGGTAACCACAAATCTGCTCTCTTTTTCTGTGAGTATGTGTTAACTTGTTTATTTTTGAAGTGTAATGACCTACAACCCTATGTTAGTTCTTGTTACTCAATATAGTGATTTGATATTTTTATACATTTCAAAATGATCACCACGATAAGTCTAGTTATGATCTGTCACCGTACAAAGATACTATATAATTATTGACTCTATTCCCCACACTGTACATTTCATACCCCTGACTCATTAATTTTGCAACTGGAAGTTTGTCGGTCTTAATTTCTCTCACCTATTTCTCCTTCCCCCTTCCCCTTGGCAACCATCTGTTCTGTCTATGACTCTGTTTCTGTTTTGTTTATTCATTTTTTTGTTTTTTAGATTCTACATATAAGTGAAATCATCCGTTATTTGTCTTTCTCTGTCTGACTTATTTTACTTAGCTTAAGTGAAGGATCACTTTCCTGCCTCTTAACAGGAAGTAAAATTTTAATTTACTTTTAAAATTAAAAAACAAGAAACATGGCTTAAAATTTGTCCCACTAGGTGGCAGCATACTATCACAAGTTGAAGCTCATCTGGGCGATGCCATCTCTGTGTCCCTAATTAATAAACGTTAATTTAGTGTTTGCTCCTGAAGAGTGCGATGCTGACACCATCTGTCCTTTTCTCTCCAGGAAAGCTGGTGTACGAGCGCATCTTTTCCATGTGTGTGGATAACCGCAGCATCTTACCAGGTAATGTCATAAGCTGTTCCATGGGTTTCATTCCGCCCTCGAGTCAGGATTAAAAAGTTTCTATCAAATCAGGATTTATTGAGACCTAGTTTTTTAAATTTTTGGTATGTTAAAAGAAACACCTTTACAGATTTCTGATCATCTCAGTCTTCTGAAAACTTTTGATCTTTTAACAACCTGGCTAGGAATTTGGGCAGGTAATTTGAATCTGCAGGAATGAAAAGGTATTACAGTTAGATTCAGCTGAACTTTTATACCAACTTAAATTCTTCTGCTGCTTGACACTTTAATATTTTTCCTAAGAAGCAAACTTCTTTTAGAAAAATAACTCTATGTGTATACAAAAGAACGATGTCAAATAAATCAATAATAACAGCTGCTTTGAATCTACAATCTACTCCCAAGTGATGTTTGCGTTAAATTTACTGTCACTCAATTTTAAACTCTCAGGAGGTTATAATAGAACACCTAGATCGCAGATTTCTTCCATCAGTGTAAATAATGATGATGCGCTGGAAGCATGAAGCTCTCGGCAGCGGTGTCCTTTTCCTTTCATTCCTCCTTGCAAGTTCCTAGCACTGCTGAGAGTAAACGAGCTCATCTGCACAAGTTAGCACAACAAGCGCCTCCACCGTCAGCCCACCTCCTTCTGCTTCTAGTAACCGCACCCCCGGAGGATGAAGAGATGCTATCAGTGACAGTAACCCATAATTTGACCTCTTTTCTCTCTGTCTGCGTATGTGCGTTTATCTGTCTCCTGTCTTTTTCTTTTTTTTTGTCTTTGTCTTTCTTTTCTATCACTTTCTTTCCTTTTCTTTCTCTGTTTCTTTCCTTTCTCTTTCCTTTTCTTTCCTTCCTTCTGTCTGTTTGCATTGTTAAAATTATTTAATTTGCACAGTTCTCAGAAAGAAAGACGGATAGACAAAACTCTACAGACCTTTAGGGCTAGAAAAGCTGTTAGGAAGCATCTCGCCTCATTGTAGACGGGCAAACCCAGTGGGGAAGAGTCAGGGACTTGCCCCAGCCCTGCCACCAGCTAGTGAGAGGCTGACTCTTAGCCCTGGACCTGCGCTGTCCAGTATGGTGACCACTGGTCTCGTGGAGCCCCTGAGCACTAGAGATCTGGCCAGCCCAAACTGAGATGTGCTATGAGTATAAAAAAACAAAACACAACAAAACTGAATTTTAGAGACTTAATACAGATAAAAGACCATAAATTATCTCACTAATTTTTAAACTGATTACACGTTGAAATGATTTTTTGGGATGAATGGGGTTTTACCTTTTTGAATGTGGCTCACATGACGTTTCCACTGGGCAGAGCTGCTCTGGGCCCTCCCCTCCACCACATCACACCGGTGATGTTTCGTAACAGCTCCTCCCGTATTGTAGGCTTCTCAGGACCGGGAGGCAGGGGCCAGCCTGCGTGGAAAGGCCTTCTCTGTCAGTGGAAGGAGTTGGGAAAAATGGGTGCATTTATTTCACACTTGCCAACTTTTCTTCCTGGTGCTACACCAGCAGCAGTGAACTCAGCCCACAGGAATTAAACCCGGATAGGTGTTTCCTTTGACTATAACAGAATTAAAAAAAATTTTTTTGATATAGGTTCTACTTCTTCCTGTTGTATGTGTAATTGCTGAAAAATATTTATATTACCTGTCTGGCTCCCAGAGACATTTGAGTTTGAATCTACTGCAATGGTATTCCTTCCTCCCAATTTTCTCTAACTACACAAACAACATTTTAGGGCTAGTTAAGGAAAAAGTCCTAATAACTTTCTCCTACATAAGCTATAAAAGTTCAAAATAAAAGGCTATTTTCATATTCACTTCTAGCTCTTGTCTACATAAATTAATTAGCACACTTATCACTAAATTCTTCCCTCTGCAGATACCTATTTTTACGTTGATCAATGCAAAACCAGCTTTTGTTTTTTAAAAAATAATTTCATTTTCCCATCTTTCGGTTAAAACCTTCCTCTGCATATGTTTTCTCTGTTTCCAAGAACCTGCATATGTTTTCTCTTGTTTCCAAGAACCTGACAGAGAAAGGGGCAAACTCTTCTCAAAAATGCCAGTGGTCTTGGGGATGACTCTTAACAATAATTTTGAAGAAAGCTTTTGAAATCTAATGTGCAGAATTCTGCCTAAAGAAATTATGTATAGAGAGAATTCCAGTGGCATGTGTACTCATTCTTTCCATTTGAATCAAGTTCAGACTGTGAACTTAGTATTTGAGCCCTTTACCTGCAGGAGTTTTAACTATGGCAGAGCCCTTATGAGCTCAGGAAGGATACTGGTGTCCTTTGGGTTCATGGAAAGTACGTGCTGCTGGATGTGGTAATTTTCCCCCAACATTTTGTAATCCAGCATTATTAGTGAAGACACCATGTACTTTAAGTGATAAAACAATTTTATTTCCATCTTGGGGGAAATAATTTGGGTTTATTGTGTTGTGGTTCTCATCGTCAACTGTGGGCATTCCTGTCTTCAGTTCTTCCCCGTGGCCGACGTAGGCTGCATCTGGATGAGCAGTGTCCTCAACTGACCTGGCCTTTCAAGCACATATTAAGATGCCATGACATCCCTATAAGCACTGTTACGTAAAGAGACCTCTCACTGCCAGGGCAGAGACTTGGCAAGTGAAAGGGAGCTAGACTCGCTGGTCTCCTCCCTCCTCCTAAAATATCCACTGAAGTTCAGGGTTGAGAGAAGCAGCACTATAAAGGAAAAATAAGTGGGAACTAGATGAAAATATCTCTGCTCTCTGTGACGTCGACATCTCTTCTGAATTAATCTCCAAATTGTGAATTCGTTCTCCATGTAGCAGCCCAAGCACTAAAGTATATCCTGTCCCGTCCTGTCGTTCCTCTGCTCAGAACCCTTGAGGGAGTTTCCATCGCACTAAGTGAAACTCTCAGACTCCTCGGCAAGGCCATAACCGCATGTGACCTGGCTTGTGATGCCTGCTTCTCCCCTTCCTGCTCTCGCCGTGTTGGCTCACTTTCCTGTTCTTTGACCACACCAGAGGCCATATGTACCTCAGGACCTTTGCACTTGCTGTTTCCTCCTCCTGGAATACATTTCCTTCACCTCTAAGCTTGGCTGGCTCCTTTTTATAATTCAGGGCTCAGCTCAAATGCTGAGTATGCAGGAGCCTTCTCTGACCGTCACCCTGTCTAATGAAACTGCCTCCCCTGCCCATTACCCAGGTCACTTTGTATTCCATACTTAGTTGCATATCTTTCATAATGTTAACTGCAATTGAATATTACCGTATTTGTTTGCCTGCTTATTATTTTTCTGTGTTTATTATGTTTCTTCCCCTACTGGAATGTAAACTTCATGAGGGCACGATCTCTCTTATGTACTGTTTATCTCCCCAGAGCTGAAGATACTACCTTTGGTTCCTAAAATGTCCATGTTGAGCAATTGAAGTAAAGGGATGTAATATGTAGTTTGCTGTAACATTTTTTTCTTCCAGTTTTATTTATTTACTTTTTTCTGTAATATTTTGAAGTCCTGCATAACATAATCCTACTCTGAAATTATCCCTTGAGCAAGAAGGAAAGCCTAAATGCCTTTGGATTGTACGTGCAGATTATTGTAGGCCTTGTAGTTAGTGTGTAATCCGCAGGGCAACTTGCCTTTAGTGTGATGTCTAGCACTCTCTGGCAGCTTGAATCACTGTCCACCCTTTACTGCACCTCCGTTCCCTCAACTCAAAAGTGAGTGTTTTTATTAGATGACCTCAGAGACTTACTTTTGCTTTTGGGTCTCAAGTCACATGATTCAGTCGTATGAAGGGAAATTAACCCCACCTCTCCCTTTTCCAAAAGGCAAGATTGACAAATGAATTTGAGAATAACCCTTATCTTTTCCTGTCTGGAACTCTTGGAACTTGAAAAAGTTACTTTTAAGTGCACGGGGTTCAGGCCAGGAAAGGGAAAATGGTAATTTCCCTTCCCTTTGAAAATGGCAAGCGAATAATTCTCAAATGAATGAAGCATGCCAGAACATCCAAAAATAGAAAAATACTTGAGATTGCAATTCCAAAATATCTGCAGTTGTGATTAGTGACTGTTCTGGGCTCTTGAAATACCTAGAGTTTTATCGTTTTGCTGATTCCATAGGAATTTTGATCACCTTAATCGTGTACCACTGAGGAGCAGAAAGAAGAATCAGGGATGAAAAATGACTCACTAATGACAAGATGAGACCAACAAACTAATATTCATTTGCTGTGTTCTAAAGGAATTTAGATTGAATCCTAACTGTGTAGAGCACAGCCCGTGGTGGGATCAGGCTCCAGTCTGGAGATTATTTAGAAGAAATCATTTTCAAGTGAGAATTCAACAGTGGCCTTCTTAATATTGAGGAGGTTTTTTTGTTTGTTTGCTTTTGTTTTCTTATTTCCTTATGCTTTTCCATTTCTCATTAAGATGTATGTCATGGTTGGGCTTGGTTGTCACTGCCAGAAAACTCAGTTACAGTACAGAAGGTCAGGGCTAGCAGGGCAGCCAGCCCATGGTACCAGCAGTCCTGACTTCTGTCTTGTTCTCATGGTTCAAGATGGTTGTGGAGGTTCCAGCCATTGTATCTGCATTCCAGCCAGCAGGAAGGAAGGAGTGAAGATGAAGTTCCTTCCCTTCCAGTTAATCTCCTAAACGTTGTCCTTCTGTTTACATCCTGGGATGAGAACTTGGTCGCATGGCCACCCTGAGCCGCAAGGATGGCCATATGCCCAGCAGAAAATGAGAGTTCTATTATTAAAGAGGAAGAGAACAGATAATGGGGGCAAGTGGCAGTTTTGCCACAAGGTGACTCAAGTCTTAGTGCCATAATTGAGCTGGCAGCCTAAGTCTGGCTGGTTTCTCATCTTAGGGTCTTGATTCACCTTCAGGTCTGGTCTATGTGGTATTTAGAGCACAAACTTGGGTCACGTTTCTTGTTAGAGCTGCAGGTTCCTCAAGCATCTGGAATGCTTAATATCGTCATGGTTACTGGTAGGTAGGTCAGGAACCTCTGGATTAAATCAGAGGCAGTGTCTAAGAAAGTAGGCTGCGGAGCCAGATGGCCTGAGTTAAATTCCAGGTCTTACATCTGCTTGCTGTGTGCCCTGGGCAAGTCACTAAACTTCTCTGTGCCTCAGTCTCTGTGTCTATAAAAGAGAACAATAAAAGTACGAACCTCAGAGGGCTCTTGTGGGGATTAGGTGAGCTGACATCTGTAAAGCACTCTGAGCAGCACCTGGCACTTAAGAAACCCGTGTGTACGCTGTTACCGTCACCAATGGGTTCCTAATAATAATGATATTTGGAAGGAAAGACATAGAAGGACTTGGTGCCCCCGCTCCTTCTTCTGGTCCACCTGTAACAATTTCCTATCCCAGGACTCAAAGCGGCTGTAACAGATCCCAAGAATTAGGAAGGCTGATGGGTATTATTTTTGTATTACAGATCACTTCTCTCCAGAGAATGTAAATGACACAGCCAAAGAAACATGCTTAAATTGGTTTTTCAAGATTGCTTCCATCAGGGAACTCATTCCGAGATTGTATCCTTTTTTTTTAATCTGATGATTTTAAAGATAGGCTGCAATAGATGCACTGTTAATAGAAGCCATGTGAGGGGATGCCCTGAAATTCCTGTTGAAAATTCGGTCCCGTTACGGTTGCTTGCCTGGAAATACAGGGCCAGCCATGTTGTCCAAGAAGCCCTTGTACTTTGGCTCTCCCCAGTTTTCTGGGTTTTTTTTTTACTTTGAATATGATGCCATGTACCAGGCTTTTGTTTCCCTGAGGAACATTCCCACATTAATTCTCTCAGTTAAAGTGCTTCATCTTTATGTGTTTTCTCTGGTTCCAAGAACTTGAAAGGAACAGGGTCAAGCTTCTCTGCACAAACGCCAGTGTTGAAGAACAGAGAATTTGACTTAGACACAAATGGAATCTTAGTTCTCTGAAGTTTCATCCTTTCCCCGTAAAGCCTCCATTGGAAATGTTCAAAACCCAGCTTAAATGTCCCCGTGCAACCATGAATTGGCGTATAACATTTTCCAAATTTGATCTTAAATAAGTATAAAACCTTGAAGACCAAATATAGAAACCGCCAGCCACTAGCTAATTTAATTCTCTGGATTGTTGAGAGCTGTTGTGGCCCCCTCTCCTGGAGACACACCTCCTCCTCTTCGTGAATAGTTTTGTCTTTTCCCTACAGGGAACGGGCCGTCTGGAAAATGCCTTCCTTAACAGAATGTTTTTGTAGTTACGTGGAAGCCTCCATCCTGAAGTGTAACAAGTTCCTCTCCAAAATGTAAGGGTCCTCTTAAATGTCTAGAACGGTAACATTTCCCAAAAAACCTCTGTCTCACACACCCTGATGGCAAAAGCTGGCATTTTTTGAGGAGCTGGCGTGTAGCGGATCTGGTGTTAAGCACCTGCCATCCGTTTTCTTGTTTAATCCAAATAGCTTAGAGATAGCTTTTTTTTTTTTGTTTTTTTTGTGTGTTTCTTTCTTTGGGGGGGGGTTGGTTTGTTTGTTTTTTAATTTATTTTTAAAAGGAGTACTGGGGATTGAACCCAGGACCTTGTGCATGCTAGGCATGCACTCTACCTCTGAGCTATGCCCTCCCCAACCTTGAGATAGTGTTTTAATCTTCATTTTGTGGAAAAAACTCCAGCTGGAGAGGTTGGCTGAGTAGCTCACGGAAGATCAGGTCAACTGGATTTGAGTCCCAGCTCTGCCGTCACTAGCTGTGTGGTCTTGAGAATGTTACTTATCGTCTCTGACCCTCGGTCTCTTCTGTGAACAAGGAGCTAAGAAGGGGCCTGTGAGGGTCGCTTGAGCTGCACATAGCACGCTGAGAGAAGCCCCTGTGGGCCCTCGCTCAGTGTTTGCTGCTGCTGTCCGAGACGATGGAGAGGACAAAGATGTCAGGAGCAAAAGCCTTTGCCCCTAAGCCCTCTGCTACTCAGGGTCACCTTGGACATTGTTTTGAGGGTCATTTGCAGAGCCTGGAGAACCCAGACCTGCTCTCTGCAGAGCGGGTGAGATACTGAACGCTGCTGGATAACATCTGGAAAACAAACTCCTCGAAGCCACGGGCTGACTCACACTGCTCCAAGGAGTAGTTTGATTGGATTTAGAATGTGTACCAAATGTGTTTGATTGGGGTGGCTTGGCGGGGAGTAACATGGTGCCAAAGAGACAGTTATTTTGCCTCGTCAGTTGGGAGAGGATAATGCCTGAGGCAGTCAGAAGTCCCATGTGGCAGGAGAAATAAATGAAGCACAGTTTGCATTGATGGCAGATGCAGGTGTCGGGTGCTAGGAAGGGGCGGGGCCCAGGGCAGTAAACCAGCGCCAGGGGAATAAGGCGAAAATATTAAAGGGGTCAAACCTGTTCAGTTTTAAAAGTATAGGAGCTAGTGACTTGTCGATGGAAAATAATTGGGAGACAGAAATTGTTAAATTAGTTAAATTAATGTGACCCGAAGCAGGAAAACTGTGAAGGTTAGACGTCAGCACTGAGCAAATGGTAAAGATGAAAGAAACCGTTCAGAGAATGAATCATTTCAAGAGAGAAAGACTTGTTACGTGGCCTTAGAAAACTCAAACTTTGACCTTGGTTTGTTCCTGAAACGTGGTTCCCCCTCTACATTTAGGAAGTTTAGCTTTATCTTTAAAGATAAAAGAACAGGGGGCTCTCCCATGGGGTGTAACGCTGCTGTCTGTTTGTCTCTGACAGGGGGATTTCAGAGTGTCTGCCCCGGCTCACGTGCATGGTTCGGGGCATCGGGGACCCGCTGGTGTCGGTGTATGCCAGGGCCTACCTGTGCCGGGTAAGCCGTGTCCCTGCGCTCACACGTGCGACTGTCCCGTCTCCTTAAATGTTCACATGGGCTTCTCCTTCCCCGCCACTTCACAAGTCACTGGAAGAAGGGCTTTATTAGCTGCTAATTTTAGAGCACAGCTTGTCCACAGAAAGCAGAGCTGTAGGATTTCTTTTAAAAATTAATTTCAAAGTAGACCCACTTACTGGAAACTCTAATTAGGGGGAGTTTAAGGTCGTCTTCTTACAAGTGAACTGGTTTTCAGAATTAATTGTTTCTCCGTTCTTGCTGGGAAGGAGGCTCCCGAGGCCTTTTGGCTGATAGGCTGCTTTCTGTTGATGTGAACTTTGCTTTCCCTTTGTCTTTGAATTTGATTGTTTTACTAGTTTTTTTGGTCTCTGTATTAAAGAGTTGGCTCGGAGTGTGAGTTGGTGAGAGCTGTCTGGCTGGGACAGGCGCTCCTGGCGCCGGCGGGCATCAGGGTCTGCGTTGCCTGGCTTCGGAGGGCTGCTCTCTGGTGGGTGAGGCAGTCCTGACTGTAAATCACTCAGCCTTCCTCTCCTTTAAATATTATGAAGCTCCTACTTACAACGAGTGAGATTTTCATTTATGAAAAATGCAACCCGTGGAGAGTTCACAGCCATTTTTCTGCAGCTCACAAGGGGCCTTTGCCTCTGTGGGCTTTCAGTGGGAGTGCCCTCGCTAGTTGCATCAACACCATTCACCTTTAGAGAGGGGCTGTTGCCCCTATTCTGTAGGGCCTGAGTGAACCCCAGCCTTCCTTGAGGACAAAGCTACAGTTTTGTCCTCCCTGGCCCCTGCTAGTGAAATCAGAAGGCGAGGGCTGTAGCCTGTGATCGGCTTCTTTCACATGACTTCTAGCAAGTAACAGAGCCCTGTGGTCTCCAGTGTCACAAAACAGTCATTGTCTTCAGAGTGAGGAGCAGACATCCTTAGGAAGGACACTTTTTATAGCTCTGCTTCCTGATAACAGGGAGTAAGGAAACCAAGCAAGCAAGAAAGAGCGAGCTTTCCATTTAAGGGCACCTGCTCCCTCGTAGTAATAGAGGCCAGAGTGTTTTTGCACTGCCATCTGCTTGAAACTTGGTGTGGATTTTTCACACAGGAACATCAGGTATGTTTCCTAGAGCTTCAGCTTTGGAGTATCTTGAAGCTTGGTTGCTCCTTCCATGTGTGTTTGCTGAGGGCCTGTCACGTACAAGATGCTCCTAGATAATCCTTCGGGGGAGATGGAAGGATACCGTCACTTGCATCTTTGGGCTCTGCTGCCTTTCTGCTTGCCGCACGCAGTGCTTTCTTTGAGCTCACTTTGACATCAGTAATAGAGTAATCAAGGTTTAGAATCTTAGTGTCTTATGTCACACATTTATTAAAGAGAGATCAGAAGGAGAGGGGAAATAACCCATTCCTTGCAAACCTGTTCAGTTTTAAAAGTACAGGAGCTAGTGAAAGATAATGTTTGTTGCATTTGAAGTGCCTTTGCATGGCAGATAAAACTTTAAAACTTGGCGACAATGAGGTGAGATTACAGACCCACACCAGGAAAGCTGGTGATGACATGTGCTGTATCTGAAATTATTTGTGTCAGTTCAGGCAGTGCATCAATTCCCCTGGTTGGGTAGCTACTGAAAATCTTTTGCCATAAAAAGAGTGAGAGACAGTCTGTGCATTAATAAGGATTCCTTCAGCCGCATGTGGCAGAAACCCAGTTCACACTGCTTTGAAGTGAAAGGGGGCATCTGTTGTCTTGTGCGTCTGAAGAAGCCTGGGGTGGTGCAGATACAGCAGATCCAGGGCCTCCAAGCCGAGTCAGGGGTCATCTCCTCCCTCGTTCTCTGCTCTCCTCTGGGTGACTTCACTCTGCGGCTCTGTCTTTCCATATGGTGGAAAGGCTTCCATCCTCTCCCCTTAGGAACCCCAGTGGAAAGAGTGCCTTTTCCTCGGTAGTTCCAGGCAGAGTATCAGGGCTGATTCTCCCTGGATCCCCTTGGGTCACGTGACCTTAGCTACACCAGTCACCGTGGCCATGGGATGGGATATGCCTCCTGACCGAGCCTGGGTCATGTGCCCACGCTGCAGCTCGCAGTGGGCTGGGTCCAGCTCTACCCCAGACCCATGGTCTGAAAGGGAAGTTTGATTCTCCAAAGGCAAATCTACCTTGCTGATTCCAGAAACAGAGGGAACAAATGCCAGGCAGACAGAAACAGCAGATGGAAATCATGAGTCTAACGACCCTTGCTTCTCTAGGTAGAAATCTTTTAGACCCAAGCAGATTTCCAAGCTGCTCATTTGGCTATATGGGAAGAGATAAACAAAACACAAAGGCAGTGAGTAGGCAGGGCGTGGGGGTGGGTGGGACGGGGGGAGCTCAAAACTGTTTATTAAAGGAAAGTATGATTAACTCCTCTTCTAAGTCATGGCCCCTTCAGTTCACCTCCACTGCTTGTCTCCTGAGACTTTTTCTTTTTTTTTTTTTTTTTTTTTTTTTTTTGCTATCATGTAACAGATAATTATTGCCTTTTCTACGAAACGATTACTGGAAGGAAAGACAATAGAATCAGAACACAGTAGAAGAGGATCTGACATTTGTTGTTAGTCTTCTTTTTCTTTCTTTTTTTTGTCTCTGTGCTTGTCATTGGAAGCATCCCCAACAGCTATAGAGCTGCCCTTGGAATTTACCACCCCAGTGGATCTTGCATAATTCTTCTCAAAGGGATTCTTCACGGACTTCTAAAAAGTATCATTATCATTAATCTTCATGACCTCAGGGTAGTGGGGGAGGTGAGTGGCAGAAATCTGTCCCCCTTGGAAGAAACCAGGTCCCAGAAAGCAACTTGCTTTTGCAAAGTTGTTTTTGTGCTAAAACAGCAGTTTGGAATTGAGGTGCATCCAAGGAGCTTAGCTTAAGGAACTGATGCTTTTGCTCTGTTTCAATACTTGAACTCCCTGCCGTAGCTGAGAACTTCACTTTTCCATCCCACCCCAGGGCTCTGGCCACCTGCTGTATGATGAGCAAAGTTTTTCATCTGGAAATGTTACCATCTTTTTAAAACAATGGATGCAGGAGCCAATGGATCATAGCACTGTTCAGCTTCCTGCTTGTCTTATATAAAATTGCTTAAACTCCATCAGAATTTATGTCTACTTCTATGACTGCCCAGCAAAGGATGAATCCATATATTTTAACAGTGCAACAGTGAAGTCTCAGCTGACTCTCTTACATACCAGAATCCTTTTGCTTCATTTAGTAAGTATAGCCACATGTGTGTTTATCATTTTTTAGAGAGGAAGAGAAAGTCGTACACGTAGTCTTGAGAGTACATTTCTCCTTAGTTCTGTATTGATTTGTTCTCTTGGTCATCTGTTCAGAAATACTTCCATTACCTTTGGGAAATTGCAAGGATGATTACTGCAAATGTTGCCCTTTTTTCATTAAAAATAGCTCCTGTGGTTTTTCTTACAAAAGCAAGACTTATGCTTATTGAATAAGAAAACAGATAAGCAAAAAGAATAAAAATTAACTTTCTGGACTTCTCTCTGCTTCTGTCCATCTCTGTGTATATTGGTAATTTCCAAAAATGGCATCACACTGTGTATTATTTGCAACCGTGGTCAAGGTAATTTCATTTTGTTTGGCTGCAGGTGGGCATGGAAGTGGCCCCACATCTCAAAGAAAGCCTAAATAAGAACTTTTTTGACTTCCTCCTTACATTCAAACAGGTAAGAGAACACTGTCAGAACAGCTAATTGGTATCATAGTCACATGATCACAAATTTCATGAAACCCGGTTGGTTTTCCAAGTCAAGATTGCCTTGAAGCTCTTTAAATGTGTAAACTGTAGAAAATGACACTCACATCTGTTACAGACAATTAAAATGTGTTGATTGTACTGAACAAGCGGAGAGAATTAATATGCATGTGTTAATAGGAAGCGTCTCCTGTTGATCAGCCTTTCTTCCTAGCATCTGCTGGCTCCCTTTTTATCAGGTTACTTCTCTGCACAGCACACATTCCCAAAGCACCTCAGCTCGGAGACGTGGGAAACTTTCTGTGTGTCTTTTCTACTTTAAAAAAACCCAAGAAACCGGGCTGTTTCTCTCGGGGCCATCCAAATGCTTGCGGATATGCACAGTCTGTGAGTTACATGCGCTTCGTTTATTATGTGACTTCCCTCCTGTTCTAAGTGTTTGTTTGGTCTCCTGTAGATTCATGGGGATACGGTTCAGAACCAGCTGGTGGTCCAGGGAGTGGAACTTCCATCCTACCTCCCCTTGTACTCGCCTGCCATGGACTGGATCTTCCAGTGCATTTCCTACCACGCCCCCGAGGTAACTGCCAGGTGGCATCAGTGTGGAGTCCACACCGAGGACGGATGCCGGGGCCCCTCTCTCTCCCGTGTCGTAACGACCCCTACACCTGGGTGCCCTGTACCATAGTCAGGGCCCTTTGTAGCGGCTCACCATTGTGGCTGGTTCTGTGCTCGGCACTTTTCCTCCAGTGCCTTGTTTGGCTCTGGGAGAGAGATGCGGGGGTTCAGGGAGGCCAAATACCCGCATCAGGTCACACAGCTAGTAAGTGGTGGCACCTGGACGTAGACTCACCAAACCTGACTCCAGGGTCAGCGGGCTTCGTTGCCTCTTCACTAAGCTTCATGTTTTAACCTTCCTTTTGTGTTTATAATAAGTTAATAAAATCAGCAGGTAATATTTTTTTTCCATTTTACAGAAGGAAAGTGAAACTCACATGTAATTGCTTTTATAAAAAATTTTTTCTTTTTTGTCTAACTGAAGCATTGTCAGGAATTAAAGTCAGAATCACAGCAGAAATACTCTTTCTCTTCCCTCAGAGAAGCAGTTTGTGTAGGACACCAGTTCATGTTGTCATAATAAGTGTGATAGATGAAGCTTCTACTGTCTTCTCATTGATGGTTGAGAATTTATTCTATGTGTGAGGGAAGAAGAGGCCTTGTTACAAAATAAGGACACCTAGACCGAAGCAAAATTCAAACACAGCTGCCTTTGCCGAATCTGCAAACACATACTGACAGCTCTAAAGAAAAAGAAAGAAAATATGACTTTGATTAAATGTATGTAGGTGTGTTCATGCTAGTGCAACACTGGGGACAGCCATCAGAAGGGGATTGGTTGAACTATGGTATATGTAGTCAATGGAATGTCATGGGGCCATTGAAAATGATGGAGACTTGGCCAGTACTTGGCCAAGTGAACAACGGAGGTTACACGCACTGTTGTGTATGTCCTAAGTGGTAGTGTGGCCTGGAGTTGAGCTGCCTGGCTCTGAATCTCAGCTCTGTTGGTTACTGCTGTCGGGATAAAGCAGAGGTCAAGTGGCTTGTCTCTAACCACTCTGCACTTTTTTCTTCACCTGTGAAATGGGACCAGTGATAATTCCTGTTTTCCAGTCCATTGCGTGGATCAGACGAGACAGTCCATTTACACTGCTTAATCGGGTGCTCCCCATCACCCCTGCAGTGCTTGAATGTTGCATCGTTAGGATTGCAAATGCGATTCTTCTGTCTGCACGAGAGAATTGGGAAGGAGATATGACAAAGTACCACTGAAGGATGAGATTTTGGATCCTCTTATTTTTCTTGGCCCATCTGTGTTTTCTAACTTTTCAACAAGTATAATGCATTGCTTATATTTTGATTTTTTTCCAACTCCTGAAATATGAGGAGAAGAATAGGAATGTCTTGTATTTCAGGTGAATTTTTTTACCATTGAGTAAATTGATTTTAAATCAAGCCAGTATAAACAGAAGATTCTTTCTTTGAAAATCTGCTGGCCATTCTCTGTGATCTTCAGGATAGTCTTGTCCACCACACCCTGGCCCACGTTCCTGGGAGGAGGTACCACGAACTTGAACGATTCCGCTGAATAACTGAAACACAGGAGCAGGACCTGACGCATTTGAAAATGAGAACACTTATTTTTTTTCCCCCTTGTTTTAATGAAAAACAAAATTGGACTAAAAACAAAAGGTACATGTCATAAGGCCTTCTGCCTTTTATTTTGAGCACCAGTAATCTCAAAGGATGGCAGGAGCTGGGAAGAGAGCTTTCCTGGGGAGTAAAACTCTAGGAAATCATTATTGCGCTAGAAGAAGTGATTAAAAAAAATTAGGTCACCTGAATAATAATAAACTGATTCTTGGGGCACTTAAATAAGGAACTTGCAGTGTCTCATAAAAATTATTTTCAAAATGTAAATGTAGGAGAATCGATGTCAGTGTGGAGGGTGGTGTTGAAAGTGCATGTGACAATATGATGCGTAAAAGCTCTCTGACAGTGGCTGGGTTGTGTCCACTGGGGAGTCGGAGCCGTGTGTGTCTGAGAGGCCACACCTGCAGAGTAGTGGGTTGTTGAGTTTGGCTGCAGCAGTTGGCAATACATGGGACAGGTAGGTGAGACAGAAAGAGAGAACTGTCTAGATGGAAGAAAGGAGAAATGCTTTCAGCTGCAAATACTTGACATATGAAATTTCAAGTCGAGATTGAAACCCCAAATCCTCTCCCCCGCAAAATTATGGAGTGATTATTCAAAAAGATTTTTTTTGTTGTTTGAAGACAACATTTTCCCCCCTTCATACAATTAAAATTATAGTAAGTAAACACCATTTATTCCCTCAATTTTAAGCACATTCTGCAGAGGAAAAAAGCACCTGTTTCATGAAACCTGCTTTTGGGCAGTAAAAACAAATCCTTCGATAAACTTCTGATTGTTTCCTGCAGCTTTTTGTCTTGCTGGTTTGGAATTGCATGTTCTCTTGCTAAGCTGTACGATGTAGCTTGTCACTGTGAAAGGAGGGAAGAGGAAAAGTGGTAGAGGTGGGGCAGGTAGTCGGGCAGACCTGGGTTCAAACTGGCTGTGTTGCCCTGGGCTGCTTGACCTCTTTGTGCCCCAGTATGACGAACTGTAAAATGGGGCTAATAACAGAACCTTCCCTCCTCAAAGGGCTTTTATGAGATGACTTTTATGTGATGATGTGCGTCAGTGCATGGCCAAGAGCTCGTGCGTGGTAGGCACTAGGCAAATGGGGGTGGTTACCATCATTATCTTCGGTCTGAATGGCAGATAGAGGCCTGGACTGACTTGAAGGCCAGGGGATGAGTTGGGGATGGTGTGGGGGCAGTAAAGGAGGGGCCGAGGGAAGGGACCTGTGCAAGCAGACAGGTAAGGGGCATGATAAGGAGAGAGCATCACTGGAGAAGAGTGAGAAACTAGGCTGACTGGGAGGGGGCCAGGCTGCACAGGTTGTGGAACATCACGTTGTGGAGACCGGGCAACTCTTAAAGATTTTTGATCAGGCGAATGATTTGAAAAAAAGCGGTTCTGTACAGCAGAAATTGACACAATAAATTGACACATTGTAACTGACTATACTTCAATTAAAAAAAAAAGAAAAAGAAGAAAAAAGCAGTGTTTGAAGATCAGACTGGCAGAAGCATACCAGATGGATTAGAGGAGACCCGGTTGGTAGCCGTGGAAAACACAAGAGGCAAAATGGATAGAGAATTTTCATAGTCGGAAAACATTTATTAATAAAAATACACATTCATTGGAGAGAATTTGGAAAGGATAAGAAGGTTAAAAGGAGACAAATAGCCACTTAAACCCCTGTCATGAACATCTGGTCAGTGTTAACATTTTGGTGCATTTCCTTTTTAACATTCCTCTCTCCACTTTCACTCTTGCTCTGTCGTGGTGTTTGGTAGATGGGAAATTTTTCCTGTATGATTTTATGATGCTTTTCCCTCACTTAACGTTATAACAAATACCGTTGTTAGGAATGTTTTGTGACCTTCGGTCCTTTCCGGAAGCGTTTAGAAGGCAGGGTGTGGGTTGATCGTGAAGAGTGGAGCAGGGAGGTGGATCAGGGATGCTGCTGAAAAGCTTTTGAGCTCCTAACCCAGCCACCTCTTTCTGAGGCTCCCTCGGCCGTGTGCTGCACAGGCACCCCTCATTTTATTGCACTTTGCTTTATTGTGCTTCACAGGTTGTGCATTTTTTAACACATTGAAGGTTCGTGGCAACCCTGCATTCAGCAAGTCTGTTGGTGCCATTTTTCCAACAGTATTTGCTCACTTCCTATCTTTGTGTCACATTTTTGGTACTTCTCACAGTATTTCATACTTTTTCATTATTATATGTTATGGTGATCTGTGATCAGTGATCTTTGATGTTACTATTGCGAAAAAAATTAGGACTCACTGAAGGCTCAGCTGATTAGCATTTTTTAGCAATAAAATATTTTTAAATTAAAATATGTATGCTTTTTTAGACATAATGCCATTGCACTTCAGTGGACTACAGTATAGTGCAAACATAACTTTTATATGTGCTGAGAACCAAAAAAATACACGCGATTTGCTTTATTGAGATACTCACTTTATTGCAGTGGTCTGGAACCAAACCCGCAGTGTCTCTGAGGTCTGCCCGTGTTAGTTACTTTACCTGGGCTACCTTAATTCACTCTCAAAGCCTCCCCCAGCCTACGTGTTGCTCTTATCCCCATCTTATAGGTGAGGTACCTCACCTAAGATGAAGCTTACAAACTTGTTAGTGTCACAGTTAGAAAGAAATCATGTAGCCATTTTGGCAGTGACGCTGAAACCAGCAGATTTGTCCGCTCAACTTCTCTGGACTCTTTCTAGATATCACCCGTTAACTGCAACACTTGAGGTGGGACTTAAAGTCCCTAACAAATTGACCCATGGGACTATTACTCCAATGATCATACTATCAATTGCCCTTTAAACATTCTAAAATATGATAGGCTAAGAATGCAAATCTAAGACGAGCCTTGGCCATTGATAAATCCCTCTCAAAAGTGGTTTATTTTCATTCTTTTGAATTAGGAAAAAATCCCCAGTGAAAGAAATGATAAGTAAAATTAAAAATTTCTCCTTTTTAATGCCTGGGGTATAGCATTTCTTTTTATTCACAATGAAATGTTTTATTTCTTTGAGACTTGAGCCACGTTAGCTCTGGACCGGGGGAAAGGCTCCCACTTCTCAGAAAAAAAATTAATAACCTCTAACAGACTTTCCTGGGATCCATAACATTTGGACACTTAAGGATATTCCTATGGTCCTATGTGACAATGGAGCCTTTTGTTGTTGTTGTTATATTCTTCGATGCATTTTTAATGCATTCATCTCCTGTGAAAAAGAGAGCACTTAAGATTAGTTTATGATTTGCCCACCATTTACATGTTTGCTTCATCTAGAAGAATTAGAAAGAGAATGTGATAAGCATATTATTTGGTTCACCGTTTTTATGGAGCAGTAACTCTCAACACTGGTTGGAAGGCTGTTTAGTAAAAGCAGAAGTGCACATCTGTGGGCACTCTGGGCTGCGTATGAGTTAATCTTAGTTTAGAAATCAGAAACGTGGTGTTGACCCAACCTCTTTTCTTTTCCCATGCTTTTGAAGTGGGTAAATAACCCTAACTGGAGAAAACCTTAAAAATCCAGTAGTTAAATATGATGGTTCCTTTGCAAATTCAAATATGTTAATGAAGTGTCACAAAGATATACTCTCTCCCCTAAAAAAATAAAGGTGCATGAAAATCCTGGTGAAATAGTCTAGTTGTTTATATCATACCAGTGTCAGTTTCCCGACTTTGACAATGCGCTGTGTTTATGAAGATGTCACCACTGGGGGAAGCTGGGTGATGGGGACACAACACCTCTACTCTTTTTGCAATTTCTTATGCATCTGTAATTGGCTTGAAATAAAATATTTTAAAAACGTCATCCGTTGGGAGCAGTTGGAACAATAATATTATATCCATGGCGTGGATTCCTCAGCCGTTAAAAAGAATGAGGGAGATTTGTGTGGACTAACACAGGAAGAGGGAGGCCCATGCTAGATTCTTGAGTAAAAAAGACAAGTTGCAGCTCAAGATGTGTAAGACGATCCATTTTTCTAAAACAAAAGTCTTCTACAACAAAAGCTATACATTCACAAGGCATAGACTAAGGTCTAGAAAGATAAACACCAGAATGTTGACATTGGTAATCCCTAGGAAGTAGGAGTTGGAAGGGAGGGCATTCATATTTTACTCGATGCATGACAGTATTGTTTGAGCTTTTGTCCATAAGCATTTCTTATTTCTATAATTTTTGTAAAATATAATAAACAAATGAAATACAGGGGCCTAATGAATCGTCCAAGTTCTGATGTGTGTCTGTAAACATATTCTGAGCTGCAAGTTTTTCAGTGGTTTATCTCAGCCAGTAGGCTTGTCTCAGTCTCACTCTGATTTGAACTGTTGTTCGTCTTGTCCTTGCCAAAGATAATCAATCGTGTCACTTCTCAGAAGGAAAAAAAAATTAGTAACCTCTAACAGACCTTCCTGGGATCCATAACATTTGGCTCTTTGGCTCCCTGGACACTTGAGGGTCTCCCTCTGGTCCTGTATGACTATATGGAGCCCTTTGTTTTTAAAGTTATATTCTTGGATGCATTAATGCATTCATCTCCTGTGAGAAAGAGAATTTTTAAAACATTTGTCTTGTCTTAATGGCCAGAATGTTAGCATTTTGTCCACGTGTTAGCATTTGCCGTAGTTTGTCTTTTCAGAAGTGGTGAGCCAAGACGTCTCATTCATTTGTGCGTGTGGGCACGTGTACACGCATGTGCGTATGTACACACGCACGTGCACGTGTGCGTGCGTGTGAGAATAAGCCACCCAAGGGTGTGGATTTCAGTCTCTTGTCAGTGCCCTGTTCCCAGTGCCTGGGAGAGTGGCCAGTACATGAAAGTTGCTTTGTAGGTGGTGTTGAATGAGTGATTATTGCGTGTGTTAAGAAGTATCAATGTGAAAATTATAAAAATATCTCTTTCCCAGCCTTCCCAGAAACCACTTTGATACTGGTCTTCAAGAATGACTTTTCAAATATGAAATACCCCGTGAGTGGGTTAGGGAAGCCATTTGTGACAACGTCAATTTTATCCTCAGCTGGGATGCTCTGGCCGCGAGGAACAAACGCCTAACTGGCCCTACAAAAATAATTCAGTGTGTTCTCTTGAATACTGAGTGAAGGCTCTGGGCCATGCAGGTTCTGTTCTTCTCTCTGCTCTGCCATCCCCAGGTAGCAGCAAAGTGACTGCAGTCATTCCAGGCATCACGTTCAGACATGGCCGCATCCAGAGGCAGAAAGATGGGGAGTCTTCAGTTCCTTTGGTTCCTGTTTAAGAGCAAGGAAACTTTTCCTCTAAACCCCCATCTCAATAGCAAGAAATGGGTCACGTGCCCCTGTCCAAACCCACCGCTGGCAAGAGAAGTGAGACCAGTGTGACTGGTTTGGACCTATTTTAGTTTCCTTAGTATGTTCGGGCAGCTGTAACAAAACACCACAAACTGGGTGACTTACAGAGAACAGAAATTTATTTCTCATGGTTCTGGAGGCTGGGAAGTTCAAGATCAAGACGCTGGCAGATACAGTGTCTGGTGAGGGCCCTTCCTGGTCCTTCCTGTCTTGCTGTGTCCTCACATGGCAGAAGGGACAAGGGAGCTTTCTTGGGCCACTTTTGTAAGGGTACTAATTCTTGTCATGAGGGCTCCACCCTTAAAACCTAATCACCGCCCAAAGGCTCCAGCTCCTAATACCATCGATTTGCGGGGTGGGTGGCCATTTAGGCCACAGCAGGCTTGCATATTAGACCAGGGGGCTTCAACAACAGAAATTTATCTTCTCACTGTTTTGGAGGCTGGAAAGTCCAAGATCGGGGTGCCAGCAGGGTTGGTTTCTGCTGAAGCCTTTCTCCTTGCCTTGCAGACCACTGTCTTCTCACTGTGTCCTCCCCTGTCCCCTCACCTGTGCATGTGTGTTCCTGGTGTCTCTTCCTCTTCTTATAAGGACACCCTTCCTATTGGAGTGGGGCCTCACTCTTAGGATTTCATTTAACATTCATTACCTCTGTGAAAACCCTGTCTCCAAACACAGCCACTTGGGGGGTTAGGACTTCAACATGCATTTTGAGGGGGACATAATTCACTCCGTAACAGGACCCAACCTGATTTTTGTTGGGCAGAGACAGAAACCTGAATAAAATCAGGGTTCTAGGGGTGGGGGTACTGCCAGTTATGTCCACAGTCAGCTATCTATCACCTGAATTATTCAGGCAACACCCAGGACACAGCTGGAGAGGGTGGAATTGCAGTAAAGAAGACTCGCTTTATTTTTTGACTTCCAGGTCAGACTTAGATCCGAATCTCATTTCTACCACTGAGTAGGAAGTGGCTTAACCTAGCTAAGTTTTGGCCTCCTCGTTTGTAAAGTGGGGATAATTTACATGGGCCTCGAAGGCCATTGTGAAGAGTAAATGGGAAAAGGTGTGTACAGCGCTTAGCCCAGGGCCCAGTGCGTGGTGCCTGGCGCGTGCTCAGCATCCAGGCCGCTGTATTAGCTCTTTTGTCTTGGGACTGACCTTGTCTGTGCCATTCAATACCTTCCTCAAACCACTGCCCTATACGTTGCTTCTTCCATTGATTTTTTTGAAAAACAGGAGCTCTTTTAAAGATACGTAATCGTCTTAAGATAGCTCTGAAGCCATTAATAGCATTCCAGTGAGTAGAACATTTACTTCCTTTGGGGGAAAAAATATGCTTCAAAATGCACAGGGAGGAAATGTAGTGAGGAGCACGGCCTTCGAAGCCAGACTGCCCGGGCCACGTCCAGCCCACCAGAACTAGCCACGTCACCTTGGCCTGAGCACATAGCTCTTCCGTGGCTTGGTTTCTCATCTGTGAAATGGGAGGGTAGAGAGCCTGCCTTGTGGTGCTTGTGAGAAGTGACATCATGAATGCCAAGGGCTTCTCACCGGGACTGGCCGGCACCAAGTATTGCCCGGTGTTTATTTGTTTTGCTGAGAATTCCACAGGCACCTTGTGAGTGGGGAGGAACATGGGGGTCCAGGTGAGGTGGAGAGTAAAGCAATTTTCATTCTCACTGGTGCCCTAGAGCACAGGAGGTACCACTCTCATCATCCTGAAGAAGTCTGTATCATCTCCCACCTGTATCATCTGCCTAAGGATGAGGGAATGTAGGTGGTGAGACTGGATATGAACCCAAGTGTGCCTGAGGCCAGGGCCCCAGCTCTTACCCATTGCACTCAGTGCCCCAAGACTGACTCTTTTTTCTCCTCCATCCTTTCCATACCTGCTGGGCATTGAGAGTTCTAGAAATGGGCATGTAGCTGCATTTTTTTAGAGTATTACTTTGGAAATCTATTGGTGAGAAATATGCTTTCATTCCTCCAATTTGACAATTTTTCTTCTTATTTTTTAATTAGGCTCTGCTAACCGAGATGATGGAGAGATGTAAGAAACTAGGAAACAAGTAAGTATTTTGAAATTCAGAAAGCTGGAGTTTGAAAATGGAGTTGGTTGGGTTTTTTGAGCGTGGCATGCCTTCATGGGCAAGAGGGCCAACAGGGAGGCAGGGTAGCATGGAGGTCAGGAGTGCTGGAGTCCAGTTGCCTGGCTTCAGATCTGGGCTCCACTCTTTCTTAGCTTTCTGACCTTGGGTCACTATGACTGCTCTGTGCCTCAGTCTCCTCATCTGTCAAATGGGTATAGTAATAATAATTCTTTCTGTATTGGGCTGTGATAAGTGGTAAGGTCAGGATAAACTCAAATTCCTATCTTCTAGGCACATGAAGTTTCTCTTCTCTCCTTTCAGTGGCAGATGTGTGAGCAGCCTGGAGTGGGTTTTGTTCACCACTGTGTCCCTAGGTTTGAACAGTGCTTTTCATAAGAGATGCAGATATGTATTTGCAGCTTGGATTAATATTGTTACTTAATGTTTAGTTTTATTAGTGGTCCAACCTATTGAAGGCTCAGTTTTCTTCTGTTTAAGTGGATTTGATTACTTTCTTATTTACCTGTTCATCCATTGATCCAGCCGTCCACCCATCCATCCACCCATTTTTCCAAACAGCTGAATATTTATCAAGTTCCAAATATGCACAAAACACCATATTAATCTCTAGAGGCTGCCTTTTTACTCCAGTCTTTTTCTCCCCTAACCTTACCACTAAAGGGCTGTCAGCCATCTTTCCCCACAACATACATCCTAAAATTAAAGCGACTTTCATTAAGGGGAAGCTCTGCTGACATGGGGGCATGTGTGTCTTGCAGTGCCTTGCTGCTGAATTCCGTGATGTCGGCTTTCCGGGCCGAGTTCATCGCCACAAGGTCCATGGATTTCATTGGCATGATTAAAGAGTGCGATGAGTCCGGTTTCCCCAAGGTAGGCTCTCGACTAAATGCTCAGCAGAGAACAAATAGGCAGTGTTCACCCGATAGCTCTCAAGGGAGACAGAGTCCGGTGTCGGGGCAGCTCGGGCCAACGGGAAAACAAGCGAAGGCGTGTTTCTGAAGAGCATGGGGGAAGATGAGTTAGCGATTGGGACCATGAGACATGTGTGATTGCTGCGAGTCTGGCCTCCATGAGTCCTAAACTTATCCAATTAGCTCACTGTGAAGTACTTAGGAAAACTTTGGTCTTGCATCTTTAGAACTGTATCTTCACTCGTTATTTATGAAAAGCTTTGTTCAGCAGATATTATGGCTCACAGACTGGACCAGTACACAGAGCCAGCTCTTTGTTTTGAGCTCCTCGGTCTAACTTGCATGTGTCTGTGATAGAACTTCAGAGAGAGGTCGTTGGAGGATTACCTGTGAGATGGGCCGACTGTTGCAGCCTTTTCCTTTGTGCCTCAAGTGACTGATTTAACATCTCCAGGATCGTAATGGTTTGCTGTATTTCTCAGCATCTCCTTTTCCGTTCGCTGGGGTTAAACTTGGCCTTGGCTGATCCTCCTGAGGGTGATCGACTTCAGATTCTCAACGAAGCTTGGAAAGTTATCACTAAGTTGAAGAATCCACAGGTGGGTGACCACTTAGACCTTTGATTAACTGCCTTTTTTCCAAGTTATGCAATATGCTCATTCTTTTAAAACATTTCTCTTTCAACTAATCATAATCATCCCTTTTTCTTTTTTTTTTTTTAAAGAAATCTACTTATTTTAATTGTATCTGTCAACAAATAATGGAGAACTCGTAGCTATGAAGATGTAGTTCTTTGATTTTTGTATGCTTATTATGTCTTATTCTTGAGGCCTTAAGATGCACTAAAAGTGTAAAATTATAAATACTTGAAGCTTTAGAAGACTTGTAACTTTGGAAAGAGCATCCAAAGTGCAGCAGCCCATAGTACCCTTGACCCTTGAACAACACGGGTTTAAACTGTGCAAATACACTTATTCATGGATTTTTTTCAATAGTAAATATTATAATACTACACAAGCCTCGGTTGTTTGAATCCACAGAAGTGAAACCACAAATTTGGAGGAATCTTGGATACAGGGGGCTGACTATAAGTTATACACAGATTTTCAGCTGCACAGAGAGTCAGTTCCCTTAACCCCCACATTGTGCAAGGGTCAGCTTGTATTTGGATTTGAAAAAAACAGTTTAGTAGGATAGTCCTAAACCGAAGGTTAGCAGTCAAGCCAGTAATTAGCAAAAGGGAACTGGAATTTCTGTCCCTTGAATGGACAGCTGAAGCCTCTTTCTCCCTGTACTTCCGGCGCAGGAAGTCTTGGGAAGACGGACCAACTGATGTTAGTTACTGTAATGCATGGAGTGATGGTCATCGTGTTGTATGTTTGGGTTTCACGCCCCACTGTCCTTTTAGGCAACATGCCAGCAAGTTATGTGGCTGCCACTTGGGAAATGGTGTTGGCTGTCTTTGTGGCCAAACTTCACCACATCCTGCACCGTTCCCCTCCAGCCAGCAGCATGTCCTGATCCATTCAGGTTATTGTAACAGAATACGATGCACCAGGTGGCTTATATACAACAGAAGTTATTTTTCACAGTTCTGGAGGCTGGAAGTACAAGATCAGGGAGCCAGCATGGTTGGATTCTGGTGAGGACCCTCTTCTGGGTTGCAGACTGCCAGCTTCTCCTCCTCACATGGCAGAAAGAAGGAGAGCAAGCTCTCTGGGGTCCCTTTTGTAGGGGCACTAATTCCGTTCATGTGGGCTCCACCCTCATGACCTAATCACCTCCTAAAGGCCCCCACCTCTTCATATCACCATGCTGAGGGCTAAGGTTTCAACATGCATTTTGGTGGGATACAAACATTCAGAACCATAACACAGCAAATAAGTGAATATAGGTTTGTAATATTTGATTCAATCATTTATTGAGGAGGAAATATTAAAGTAAGTCCAGTTATAAACCCCGTGCTAATCACATTTATGACAGTGCATTAAAAATAGTGGTATAATTTAGAAAAAGTAGAAACTAAATTACAAAATCGTGTACCTGTGTTAAATTCGGCAAAATCCTCACTAAACTCCAGCTGTTGAAATTCACTACTTAACTTCACTCTGATTGGCTAACTAAAACAACTTATTTGGGATATATTTAAGTCAAAAACCTCTGGGCCCCTAATGCGTAATACCTCAAGGCTTCAAAGCAACCTTGGATCAAAAGCCCCTGTTAACGGTTTTCTCCAGTCCTTAACTTCACCCTCACCTCGTTAAGTCCATCCTAGCGTTCCAGTTAGACCGTAGCACATTCCTGGCTTTTCTTGTGTGAATGCGGTAACCTTTTTCTCTCCTCTGCATTTCTTCTTTCTTTTCATATACTTGCAGACTCTTTTCCCTTGGCCATTTTTTTTCCCATTTGGGTGTTTTCGGGGCATACAGCCTTACTGAGTGGTCACTGCCCGTTTCCATAGCCACCCTATTGTCTCTCCATGGGTCCACTTCCTACCAGAATATAATACATCATTTCTTACCTGAAACCTTTGTGCTTTCTTAGCCTTTTTACAGCATATATATACACCACCCCTTTATAGGACAGATGGTTTGTTTTTTAAAGGCAGGAGGCCTGTTTAGTCTCGGAACATTCAAAAGTCAGATTTTAAACAAAGCTTGAACCTTCAACCAGATCCGTGGTCATTGTCCCCACTTCCCCCCCGCCCCATTGTCTCCAATGCCCTTTGGTTCTTTCCATTCTTCAGGAATGACAGAGCTTCCCAGATTTCTATCTTGGCCCAAGTAGCAATTCTGGAATGAAACTTATGTTTTCTTATCTCACTTTTCAAAGCAAAGTCTCTCAGTGGGCCAGAGTTTTCAGTACATGAAGTACTCTTGAAATTTCTATCACTTACCAACCCTTAGTCGTCAAAGCCCTTGAAGGGATTTGTCCATGATGAGCTTTTGCCGTAAGGCCAACCAAGGCATTCTCACTGTAAAGACATCTTTCCTTTTTCTTTTAGGACTACATTAATTGTGCCGAAGTGTGGGTGGAATATACCTGCAAGCATTTCACGGTATGTGTGCTGTGGGATTGTTTTTGAAAGAATTACTGTATGTTTTTTTCATGTGCATAATCATGAATAAGCCTAGCATAAGCATTTAGGCATTTTGCAATGATAATTGTTCTTTTTCTAAAATTGATAATCATTCTTAATTTATGAAAATCGCATCCTTTGTGGTATAGGATGATGGAGCATTAATATGTGTAATATAACAAAAGTGATCCACATTTATGTGTAAGTTGAGAAATGCTGCATTATAAAGTTAAGTAGGGTTTTTTTCACTGTGGTACACTTTAGATGCTTATTATTAAAGTACATTGTGACCTTCCATGGGAGTCTAGTAAGCAGCATTTCCCAAACATACGTGACTTGCAGGTAATTTTTTTTCTAAACAAACAAGGATACTTCTTTCCCTTGGCTCAGACTAGAACCCCAGGTTGGGAAGTACTGGTCTTGTCAAAGAGCAGAGACTATAGAAGCAGGTAGAAATGGTTTCAAATCCTATTACCAGGGTGTTTATTTTAATCAACTTAAAAAAAATTGACATTTAGCATACATGTGGAAAAGTATATATATCATAAGTTTGCTGTTTCATGAATCTTTACGAAGTACACTGTGTAATCATGGTCCAGATCAAAAAATAGGAATTAACTCCCCACCCCCACCCCACCCCGAAGCGCCCTGTCCTCCCCTCTCGGTCATGGCCCCCAGCGTTTGGAAGTTGAAGGTAAACACCACATGGCCTCTAACTCCTGAAACAGATTTTGCTTTATTTCAAGCATTGTGTAAATGTTGGTCTAATTTATTTTCTTTGTTTTATTGAATTTTTATTTTACTATGGAAATTTCAAACATATTGTCTCCCTTGTACTCATCACCCAGAAATGATCGACTTGTGATAAATCTGGTTTCATTTGTGTTCTTACCCCTTCTCCCCACCCCAGATTATCTTGAAGCACAGCTCAGTCATCGTGTTTCACATGGTAGTATCTCAGCGCTTATACGTGACACAGAATTCCTTTTTCTGAAACAAAATCCCAATACATTATCCTAAGAAAATTATGATGTTTTAATACCATTAAAAATTCAGTAGATGTTCAGATTTCCCCAGTTGTCTCATATTTTACAGTTTATTTGTTCAGTCAGGATTAAAATAAGGTCCATACATTGTGAAAAACTTACTAGAGTTCTTTTGCTCTATTAAATTCCCTCTCTCTCCTTCTCTCTTCCTCTACATCCCTCCTTCTTCCCTTCCCTTTTAAAAAATATCTATTGTAAGATGCTCCAGCCTTCCTTGCATATTTTTTATCCCAGATTTGGAATCAGCTATTTCTCCAAGTAACTTTGGTTTCTTTTAGTGCCATTGTTAGATTTTTTTAGCTCTGTGACCCTGGCTAAGCCACTTAACTTCTCTGAGCCTCCACTTCCTCATCTGTAAAATGGGAATAATGATGTCCACGCTGGGGAGTTCAATGAGCATTAAATGAGAGAGTATGTAATGACAGCTGTGTGCTGGGTGCTTTGCCTGTGGGCTTTACAGCTTCACAGCAGCCTTGCCAGGAAACTTCACTGTTCCAGCTGTGTAGACCAAGGGTCAGCATCCTTTTTCTATAGAAGGCCACCTTTTCCTGTTTTTATGGCTTTGTGGACCGTATGATCTCTGTTACAAGTGCCCAACTGCCACTGTAGTATGAAAGCAACCGCAGACAGTACAAGAGTGGGCATGGCTGTGTTCTAGTAAACCTTACTTATGCACAGTGAAATTTGAATCTCATATAATTTTCCTGTCATGAAATACTTTTCTTTTGGTTTGAATGTAAAAACCATTCTTAGCTCTTGGGCTGTATAAAAACAGGCACTAGGCTGGATTTGGGCTGTGGCTGGCTGACCTCTGATACAGCTGGAAAAAGTGAAGTGGGCACTGGGTCACTGGCTTATAAGAGTTCCTCCCACGGTTCCTCGCTGCTCTCTGTAGTGCCTGGGGAGGGGCCTGGGACCGCAGGGGAGAAAGTGGCATGTCGGATTTTACCAGCACTCAAGGAAAGCTGGGACAGTGTAATGCCCCAGAACCTTCGAGAATGGTGTCCTGACATGGTGCAGACAGTCATCTTTAGGGCTGTGATGTGGGTGAGATTTTCCCCTGTGTTTTATTTTCAGCAGAATAGTTGAAAATGTTTCCTGGAAGGTGTGTGCTATAGTCTGAAAATGTTAGTTCTTTCCACCAGAAGAATGGTCGATAACTATTATTCAGTGTCTAATACAGGTTTGATTTGTCTTCCCCACATAGAAGCGAGAGGTGAATACCGTTTTAGCTGATGTCATCAAGCACATGACTCCAGATCGGGCATTTGAAGACTCCTACCCTCAGGTGAAGTTGCATTTCTCATTTCTACAATGTTAGGAATTTTATTCTGTTGAATTAAATAGGTATGTTGCATGGGTCAGGCTGTAAAGTCAGATAATCCTGGGTTTGAATTTTAGCCTTGCTATATTCTAGCCGTGTGCCCTTTAATCAGTTACTTAGTCTTGTTGTGCCTCAGTTTTTGCACCTGCAAAATGGGCATAACAATAGTCCTACCCTCAGAGTGGTTGTGAGGATTAAGTGAGATGAGTTATGGAAAGCCCTAGTATACTTGCTTGGCATCAATGAGTAAGCTGCCTTTGTTTTTCAATTTAGCTCACTTTTTATTTGGAAATAAATTCAAACTTGATTGGAAAGTTTAAAAAGTAGCTCAGAGAACACCCATTACTTTTCACCCAGATTCACCAACTGTTAACATTTTCTATGTTTGCTTTATCGTTATCATTATGTGTACACAGACAAACATATGTTCATACATATGTATGTAAATTTTAAAAAAATCATTTGAGGATAGACTGCATACATCATGCCATTTTGCCTCTAAAGAGTTCAGTTTCCTAAGAACAAAGACATTCTTCTTTATATCCACAGTTTCGTATTCAACTTCAGGGAGTTTAACGTTAATACATTACTGTCACCTACTCCCCTGTCCTTGTTCCAGTGTTGTCAATGGACTCAGTGTCCTTAGTAGGAGATTTTTTTTCCCCTCCAATATAGAATCCAGCTCATGATCACTTACTGTAACTTTGGAGCTCATTAAGATTTTATTTTTTTCTTTAATAACATGATGTTCTGGTAGTTATTACCCATGATCAGTTGATTTCTTGCTCACTTCATATAAGAAAATTAGTTACGTAGTCTTCAAATTTTAGATTTTTATGTTTTACTAATTTAAGAATTTTTCACCATTTGCTAATTAAAATGGTTCATCATTACAGTTTATTGAGCGGCCACTGAGTCTCTGGCATGTTTCTAGCTGGGATGAAAACAATACATGGTCACGCATGGCAGCCTCCTGCTAAATATTGCAGAGTGAATAAAATGTGTAGAGAAAATGGGTCACACCTTTGTGGGTTGTGAAGGTCTTGGGCTCATTTGAAGAGTGATGTGCAGTAGAATTTTAGTTGGGGAATTTGCAGTAAGACCCCGAC
Organism: Camelus ferus; assembly: GCF_009834535.1. Taxonomy (NCBI): domain Eukaryota; kingdom Metazoa; phylum Chordata; class Mammalia; order Artiodactyla; family Camelidae; genus Camelus; species Camelus ferus. The sequence continues at coordinate 33,639,487 of NC_045713.1, read as the reverse complement.
TGCTAGTGACCCAGTTAATTGAAAATTTTAAGTAACATAATAAATTGAATGCAGTCTAAGACAGAAGGGAACTCTACTATACTATAATTCTGTCATGTCTAAAAACAACTTGTAAAAGATGTCCTGGAGTCAGCCTGCATTTAGGGCAGCCGCTCAGATTTGTTGGGAGTCCATTGTCTTAAGTGAGGACCACATCAAGAAAATGAAACTGCAGGGGTCTGTGAAGAATTAGCTTACTCCAGGTCTAGGATAGGGAAGGTACAAGGCGAGCCTGGAACATGTTCTTGTGCCAGGAAGTAAGGAAGTACTCAAAAAAACTGATGGGCGCACATGAAAAGAGTGCAGGAGCAGCTTGGAAGGCACTCTCATGGGCTCCCAATTTGAGCATCAAAAAAAAAATACAATGATAGATTATAATCCATTGAGTAAAGCAGGGATCTGGACAGGAGTCTGTCCTTATGATGGATAGATAAATAAATAAATGAATAAGGGGGAAAGTGGACGGGGTGCCTTTTGAGAAATGTGGAAGAAATGGTAGAGTTGAAAAATTACCACTGGCAACCATCACAGTAAAGACAAGGATCATCAATCTTCAGGCAAGAATCATCAATGGGCACTTAATCTGGGGGGAGGGACGTTTGACGTGGAGCAGGATATTTCCATATCTCAGAGAGTCTTCCCCTAGAATGAGTATGAATTGCACGGGGGAGGAATAGTGACTCTGTGGTGGAGAATTTGGACCATCATTGACCTGCTAATCAAAAGCTGTATTTTGCATCAGAGCAAGTGGATATCATGTGCCTGCAGATATGGTACCCCTAGAAAGACAGCATCATTCATGCAGCTTTCCAGTTGAGAATGCATGACCGAATCTAATCATGAGGAAACATTAGTCATGCCCAAACTGTGGAGCATTCTATAAAGCAATTGGCTTGTATTCTTCAAAAATACCATTGTCATCAATGACAAAGAAGCCAAAGGAACTGTTCCAAATTAACACAGACTACACAGACATGAAAACAAAATGCAATGTGTAATCCTGAACTGGATCTTGTACCGAAGAGATGAAAAAATAATGCTGTAAGGAACGTACGGAGACAGTTGACAGGGTTGCAGTACGAATGGTAAAGTGTTATAATTCCATCAGTGTTAACTTCCCTGAATCTGGTAACAGCAGAGTGGAAATGTCAGAGAATATGATTATTCTTACAAAATACAAATGAAGTATTAAGGGGTGAGGGACATGATGCATTTTCAGGAAAAATCTGTCTTGTGTAGAGAGAATGATAAAACAAATTTGGCAAAATATTAAAAATTGGTGAGTTTGGGAAAAGAGAATATGAGAGTTTGGGGTTCTATTCTTTCAACTTTTCTGCAAGTTTGAAATTATTTCACAATAAAAATTTTTTTAAAAGTGTGGGAGTTATGTGTTTATCAATTCTACCATTGGATGGATGGATAGGTGAGGAGATGGAGCAAATATAGCAAGACATTGGCCCTTGCAGAATCTAAGTGGTGAGTAAATGGGTGTTTGTTCTAAATTCTTTAAATTTCCTTTGTTTCATTATTTTCATAAGGAAATGTTGAAGAGGAAAAAAAAAGCCTATCTTTTAAAATCAGGAAATGCATTATATGTATTCAAGTATATCGGTATTTAAATATTGAAGAAAAAATGTCCTGTTCTAAAGAGGTTAGTTGTTACGGATAAGATTTTGAGAACTGTTTTAACCAGACAGGACTGCAGTGTCTTTGAATGCTCTGTCTCGGAGCTCTGTTTGTCTTGACGTTTTGAAGTCCTTGAGTAGCCTTTTGCTTGATGACCTAGTGAGCTGCTTAAGTATGAAATGGGGCTTGTACCTGTTAATAGTCTATATTTTTGACCATGAGCCATTTCCTTTGCAGATGCTTTAAACAGCAGTGTTTTTAGTGTAAACAAAGTACTTAGTAAATTTTTCCTTCTTGACAGCAACCAAGGATAGGGGTTTATGTTTTAGTTAGAAACAGCGCCTCTCTGGTTCTTCCACGCCAAGGCCCTGTCACTAGGACTCTGCGCATCTCAGGGTGAGAGCTGGTGGACATCAGTACCTGGGCACCTGGGACAGACCTCACAAATGTGCCATTGTCCTCGGGTAGTGCCGTGGCCTTTGACCTCCCCGGCAGACTTGGTCCACAGCCTCTCCACTGAAGTAGTCAAGAAACGCAGGATCACAATGGGCTGGAATAGGGATGTGTAAACTAAAGGCCTGTGTTGCCCACAACCTATGGTTGTGAATAAAGTTTTATTGGAACCCAGCCACACCCATTTGTTTACATATTGTCTATGGTGGCATTCCAGCTACAGTAGCAAAGCTGAGTAGTTGTGATGACTGTGTGGCCGGCCGTTTGGAGAAAAAGTTTGCCCATTCCTTGAATATTCAAAGCTGACTTACAGGGAGAGCTTTGAAGGGCAGGCAGTGCTTTAAGCGCTTTAGGTGAACCATGAGTGAGATACTGCTTTGCTCTCCATTTCACAGAAGAGGAGATTGAGGCTGAGAAGTTACTTCCCCGAGACTGCAGGTAGGATGGGCAAGCTCAGACTGAGACAAAGCCCAGCCTAACCCAGTCATTCCCTGTTCCTTGTGCAATCCAAGTTTCCCTTTTTGGAATTGTGATTGCAAGCTGTGAGAAAGGGTTGCCTTTTAAAAAATGTCCACATTTTATTAAAGACGTGTTTTTCGTTTTGCTTTGCAGCTTCAGTCAATAATTAAGAAAGTGATTGCACACTTCCATGATTTCTCAGTTCTCTTCTCAGTGGTAAGTAACGTTCCTTAATTATCTTTGGAAATTTGTATCTGATTCAGAGGTTTCTTTAGTGTCTCCATAATTTTTTCATGGTATCCTAGGCCAAAAGAAATATTTAATGGTTCCTTTTTTTATTAAAAAAAACATAGCCAGGTCTAAACAACTTCAATATCTATATCGTAACAACTTACACAGCATTTGAGAAAATAATATGCATAGAATGAAAGGAAAATATTGTCTCTGTTTCATTCATTACTTACTATGGGATGTGTGTGCCTGCTAGGTATCATACAACTTCTCAAACCTTGGAATCAAACTGGACATCCTCTAACTCATTGATTTTTCAAATGGCACCTGCTTTTTATCACACAATCTAATATTGAAACTATGAAACACATAGAGCTAATAGTTGTCTCACTGTCTGACAGAGTCGAGATTTATTATATTTCCCTCAAAAATTTAAAATGCCCTATGCCCTTCTTTTTTGCTGCAGGGCCCTGGGCGGGTACAGATCGAGGTGACTGTCCCTGTAGTAACACTCTGTGCCCCTTCCTTCAGCTTTCCTGGCACCCCTCCCTCTTCCTGTTTCCATTTATCTACACTCCCAGGACTGTGAGTCTTTGTTTACTTCATAATAGAAGCTGTAATTTGCTGGACTTTTGCCACACTCCAAGCACTGTGCTAGAAGTTTACGTGCACTGCCTCATATCATTTTCAGAACACCACCGGGAAGTGAGAGTAGTAATGATGCCCACTTTACAGGTGAGAAAACTGGAACGGGTGGAGGAACTCACTTAAGGTCACACAGTCACTCAGCATGGAGTCAGGATGCAGAAGCCACTCTCTGAATGACTCTGACTCTTCTGTCTCTGTCCCTCTGTACAGTCGTAAAAAGACTAAAACCTCACCTGTCCTCTGCTACCAGGAAGAGCTTATGGTCATCTAAAGATGATTCTCCAGAATGTTAACTGGTTCAAGCCCTGATCCCCGGGCATACGTAAATTGTTTTAATAGTAATAATTTTTAAAAAAAAAAAACCTCAAAGTGCTTTCCTTGTTTTCACGTGAGTCCTGATTGGACCTACCTCAGAAAGATGAACAACGCTTTCTCTGTTTTGACCTTCCAAGAAAAAGTGACCTACGGATTCCTTCCAATAATGTGTGTAAACTGCATATAGAGTGCCTTTTTTTTTTCTTTTTAGGAAAAATTTCTGCCATTTCTGGACATGTTCCAAAAAGAGAGTGTGCGGGTGGAGGTTTGCAAATGCATCATGGAAGTTTTTATCAAGTAAGTGCAACAGAAAGTAATCTGAGGCTTCGATTCCTGCTGCCCCCGGGAAACCAGTTGATAAGAAATCGATGTGTGCACTTTGATGCCTAATGATGTGTCCATACTTATACGTAAAATAACGTTGGGAGGAAAACCACATTAAAAGGAGCAGTCTGATGAAAATTTATAATCAGTGCTAAAGGAGACAAAGTAACAAGTATTAGCAGGAGCCTGGCCATCACCCACATTTCACTCCAGTGTTTTGGGAAGGAGCAATCTATTGATGTACTATTTAGGGAGTAACATTTTAAAAGATAAAGTCATACCTGTCAAGATAGCAGAGCTAGAAAGTTTTCCATCTGTGTATAGATTTGTGATCAGTCTTCAATTCAGTTCCTTTTGTTTCTTTTTTTTTTTTAAACTAGATATTAGAAATTTGCCCCCAAACTACAACTCTTGGATAGTGGTTTTTTTGAGGGAGATGTAATTTGGTTTACTTTTAAATTTATTTTTAGAGGAGGTTTTGGGGAGTTGAACCCAAGATCTCGTGCATGCTAAGCATGTGCTCCAGCGCTTGACCTGTATCCTCACTCCCCACCTTTCTTTGTATTGGTTAAATCTGCCTCCTAATGGTGGTACATGAAATACTTTTAGGTCATACATGGAGGAGAGATTTTAATTTTTATTTTAAAAGTTGTGTATTTATTTTAAAATATGTTAGATAATATATAACTCGTTTAATCAGTGACTCCAAATATATTATTCTTCAGGACAAGGTTAAGTTAAAAGTTAAAGTCACTTTAAATATTAAGTATGTAGATATGGTAAAAAAAAATATGTTAAGATGGAACTCAAATAACCAAAGTTTGGAAATGAAGTTAGATGTTACTTGAATATATGTTTTAAGCTTTCCTTGTATTGTCTTTCTAAAAGATTAATTCTGTATGCTTGGAACAAATATACCTACCTACCTTACATAAGGATTTGTTAGAAGAATTTGTCCTTTCATATTATTTGAAAAAACAAATTAATAATTTTTGCCTAGCACTTAACACAGTTGTAGATAGGTTGTGGACAGCTTCAAGGGTTAAGAAAACAAGATTTGCCCTTTGCCTGGCTTAGGAAATGTAGCAGTTTTACCATGGTTTCGCAGTTAGGTGAAATTATAGGTTGGAAGAGCAAACCTGTTATTTAAAGAAGAATTAAAAGCAAGCCAGAATATTGCCCATTGCTGGTGAGCTGGGCCGTGTTAAATGCCAACCAGGTAATTTGCTGCTTCTCGAATATGTACGGTAGGTGAGCACTAAATCCATGCTTTCATTGCTCTCAGCGTACAAGGCTTTCACAGTTATCCCTAAATGTCTCCTAGGCATCAGCAGGAGCCCACCAAGGACCCTGTCATTCTGAACGCCCTTCTGCACGTTTGTAAAACCATGCATGACTCTGTGAAGTAAGTCACGCTCAAGGCTGAAGTGATCCTGGATTGGGTCTTAAGGCCACGTAATAGTGCATTAGGGAATTACTGCTTTAAGCTACCACTGTGAATACTATTATTTTATGGGGTCTATTAAGATTCTTGCTAACGAGTACATTCCAGTCCAGGAGAGGAGGGAGGCTGAGCTGAGGGTAACCTTCCTGAGAAAATGAGATGACAGATGTTTTTACAAACGTATTTTTTTTCTGTTCAATGAGTCTTTATTTATTTTTAAAATTGAAGTATATTTGATTTACAATGTTGTGTTAGTTTCTGTGTTAGTGCAGCATTGTGATTCAGTTATATATACATATATATATATATTCCTTTTCTTATTCTTTTTCGTTATAGGTTATTACAAGATATTGAATATAGTTCCCTGTGCGGGACAGTAGGACCTTGTTGTTTCACAGAGGAATTTTTGTTGGGAGGAAAATGCTGGTTTCATCCAAGTGAACTCAAACTCCGTGACTCCTGGAGATTTCTGAGAGCAGCAGATACAAATAATAATGAGTTCACTCATCCAGTAACATAGCCTTTAAATTTTTTCTCAATATTAGCCAATTATTTGAAATTTAAATTAAATTGCTCATATTTCTTACACGAAGGACTGAACAAGTAAGTTCAGTATACTTGAGGCTCAGACCTAGCCACAGGCTTCGCCTTTGGGTCAAAGGCCAGATTATCTCCTTCGCTTTCTAGTTTAATTTATTCATCTTTTTATTATTAGTATTATTACATGTTTCCATCTGACTGTGCTTGAGGCAGTTCCTGCTTATTTTGTGGCTGAACTTTTGGTCCCCAAGGAATTTTTAACACAGCAGCTTGATTCACTGGAAAATGTTACAAGAATTGAGAAAATTCTTTTGGAACTGAACCATCAACAAGATGAATTGTATTTCTTTTGTTTTCTTTTTCCCCTTGAATGTTAGAATCTTTATTTTCATGACTTCATGCTTTCAACTTCATGAGCTGTTATCAAAATCAAAATATCAGGACTTTTTATAATAAATGGAACCGATAGACTTTAATTGGACAAAAATGGAAATAAGGGCACTGAAAAACATTTAGAAAGGTACTTGGATAAGTAGGACATTGGTTTTTGGCCAAAGTGGAACAAAGGGTTTAAAATTTCTCTTGCAAACAGTGTGAAGACAGAAGGTGGGGTAGGATAGCTCTGCTTTAAAACATCATCCAGGGACCCAGGTTTCTTCTGTCTTATTTCTCTGCTGTCCCTCTGGGGCGTTGTCCTTGTCCTCCTGGTGGAGATGGCTTACCTCGACATGTCCATGTTGCAGCCTGCAGGCACTGAAGGACACCAGCTTCCTTTTAGGGACACGACTTGGAAGGCTCATACGTCGCTTGCATTAACATCCCATTGGCCAGAGCTGTCACATGGCCACTTGTAGCTACAAAGGAGGCTGAGAAGTGTGGTCTCCAAGAATGAAAGGGGTACTGTATATTGGAGGACAGTGTGCAGGTTTTGCCAGTACATACTTATTTTCCCTTAGAACAAACCAACAAATAAGAACCTTGGTCTTAAAATTTTTAAAAAACAAGTTTGGAGAACTATTTATAAACCTTCAAAACTATAAGGACTTGACATTTTCTTACTTATATGTGTACTACATTTACTATTAAATAGAAACGACTGAAATCTGTGATCTACTTTAAGGTGTACTTCCTAAATAGATTGATGGATGGAGAGAAGAATGGATAGTTATTTGATAAAACAGATGTTGTAAAATGATAGTAGTAGGGTGTATGGTTATTCACTATATAATTCTTTCAACTTTGCTACATGTGTAAAATTTTTATAATAAAATACTGCATGAAATTTCTCTGAAATACAGAATTTGAAGTTGGACCCTGCTGTGCAGATTTCAAACAGCATGTTACCTTCTCTTTTTGCTGTTAATAAATATATCTTGAGAACAGTATCTTTCAGTGAGATGAGAATCACATTTAAATTATGTTAATTTAGATTATATATTCTCATCAAAAGAAACATATGTGGGAGTTTTTTCAATCTAGAAAATGCAGAATGTTAAATTGCTTACTTCTGTATTTTTTTCCTTTGGAAACTTTCATTTATTACCTCATTGTTAATTATGTACAATTATTGATTTTAGTGCACTCACTCTTGAGGATGAGAAAAGAATGCTGGCATATTTGATTAATGGATTTATAAAAATGGTACGTATTGGGGAAGAAGTTTCAGTGCACTTGGAAATGTGATGTAATTGTTTATCCTTACTCTGGTGAAAGCAGTTAACATTATGTTCCCTGGTGCTTTTCATTTTTATTGAGATAAGATGAAATTAGAAAACATCCCACATTAGCCAGCACTCCCCTGGGGACAAGGACAGCCAAGACAAACTGGCTTAAGGAAAAAATGAAAACAAGAGATTGAGAGGGGGACTTATTGGCTGAAGTGACATCAGGTCCAGGGATGGCCCTCTCCGAAGGAGCAGCTGGACCTGGGGTCTCCGTGGTGTCATCAGGACCTGCCTTGTGTGTCTCTTTGGCTCGTGGCGCTTCTCTCTTGGCTTCCTTCCCAGGCACGCTTGTTCCCCACGAGAGCTCCGGGTTTCCATTCCTTCCAGCTCTGCAGTCCAACAGGAAAGGCTCCAGCAGAAGTCCTGGGGCTGAGTCTTTTTGGATTAATTTGGGTCACCAGCTCCTCCCCTGAGCATATTGCTGCTGTGAGAAAGAAGGAACACACTGGCCAGCCAGCCCAGGGAGACAGGCATACCTGGGCCACTGAGTCCCGTGACAGGAGGGGAAAAAGGGGCTTCCTGAAGCACCTGATGTGCTGTTCATCAGATGCTGGTGAAAACGATCAGGAGCGGAAGCAAAATGCCACTCCCTATTCGTCTCAGTTACCCAGTGCTGCCTAACAACTCACCCCAAAACTTAGTGGCTTAAAATAACAGTGTTTTATTCATTCTTAAGATTCTGTGGATTGGCTGGATAACCAGGCTGCTCCATGTGATGTCAGGTGGGGCAGGACAGGGGCTGGAGGACAACCTTGAGCATGCGTCTGGGGTCCTGGTGCTGGCAGTTAGCTGGAGTGGCCCCCTTCTTGGCCATATGACCTCTTTCTCTCCTCTGTCCACTTGTCGCCATGGGCTCTCGCGGGTGTGTTGTCAGGGAAGAATCAGAAGCTGCAGGGCCTTTTGAGGCTCAGAAGTCACACGATGACCTTTGCTGCTTCCTGCTGCATTCTGTTGGTTAAAGCAAGTCCTGGGACCAGCCCCTTGGTGGGGAAGGAAGGTAGATTTCACCCCCCGATGGGAGGAGTCCATGAGGACATTGCGAAGGGACAAGCAGAGGGGTTGTGCAGCCTTCTTTGGGAATGACCATTCCCTCCCAGGCAGAACACCCTTTCCTTAATTCTCAGTGCCCAGAGCTGAGCTACCACTGCTGCCAGTACCCACTTTGGAATAGAAATGTCAAACAAAAACTGTCTGAGATTAAAATAACTAGATCATTTTGAAAATCACCTTGAAAATGTGACTCATTCAACAACAGGGGTCGATGTAACTACCCAGTTGGCCTCTATGGGTAAAATACCGATTTTGATGAAAATTCAGGATTAGCCTTTTAACTGCCACGTTAGGAAGTGTACTTATGACGGTTACCAGGGACCCGTCCTGTTCCCTTGATTTATATGCTGATCATGTGGTGTTTATCCTTTTACGGGTTTGTCTGCAAGCCACCAAGTTATAATGGAAATGAGATATGAAACCTGATAGCTGTAATGGAAATAGCATTGTTAAACCTCCTCTGGACAGAAATGATTGCTGTAGCAGTAAAGTTTGTCCCACTAACCAGCTGTTCATAAATTTGAACAAATAAGAGAAGTGAGGATTTTCAGTAGTGGTGAAACCTCCATCGCTGGCTCCAGCAGCCACCAGGGAGCTGCTGAGGTTGGAGTCCCCATCAGGAAGCAGAAAGATTGGCCCTTATTAGGGAACCCCTCTGACAAATGGCTCCCAATAACCAAATTAACCAAATTTATGTTCTGTGAAAAGGCCACAGCTGACAAACAAAATTCCATTATTTCCCTTCCGGTGGTTCCCTCCGAGCCTGGGAAATCCTGTTTACATTTTGAGATTCTGCTTTTTACCATTTGGTCTTTTTCTGTTCTACTCCAATACCCAGGTCATGAAGAGGAGGTGGTAATGGTACCATTTCCGCCCTATGCTGGGTGAAGTAATGTAAAGTCTACTTAGAGTATATTCCATTGCACGGATGTGTGTTGTTTGCTTACATACCCTCTACCCATTCATATCCGTGGAATTTTTGGTGACTTGTCATCACAGCACCTTCCCTGCCCCTACAATGCTCAGGAAAAACCTTTCCAACCGTGTGCTCACAGTTGCCTAGAGATAACATTGTTTGCATCTCTCTTCTTGGTTGTAGGTGTCCTTTGGCCGTGATTTTGAACAACAGCTGAGTTTTTATGTTGAGGCCAGGTCGATGTTCTGCAATCTGGAACCTGTTCTTGTGCAACTGATTCACGTAAGGATTTTCATTCATTCATTTGTTCTCTCAGTACATATTTATGGATCATTGATACGCTATACACCAGTTTGAATCTGGGATTCTCCTGGCTCCATACTGCTTCTGTTCCCAAGATATGAAAGGTGTTTTCCCAAAGGTTAACAAAATCTTCAACTTTGCTTAAGCTTTTGAGCGGTTTTGTTGACCCCTTTTCCTCTGAAATTTGCATATTCTCATTCCTGCATGCCAACACCAAAGAATTGTGAGTTGCTGTACGTATTTAGTTATAGAAATACTAACCTAGTAAGAGTTCCTTGTCGTTTGACCAGATCCTCAGCTTTCTTGGATCATAGTGCCTTTCAGTAACTTTTTCTGGTGCCCTCAGGCCAAAAGGAAGAAATAACAGTTCTGTTTATTAAGAAGTTAGGTTCAAACAACTTAAGAATTTATGCCCGAACAACTTGACAGCCCCCTAAAACACCATACCTAAATCGAGAGAAAAATAATGTATTTTCATTTCATTCTTAAATAACCGTAATTACTTGCTGTTGAAGTACACGTACCTATTGGGCATTGCACAACTTCTCAAACCTTGGACTCAGATTGGACACCACTACCTTATTTCCTGTTCCAGATAGATTTTTTTCTCCCACATCGATTTTTGCACAGTACTTTTTTTTTTTTAATCATAACAGCTGCTAAAAACCCAATTTTGCAAAGATATGACATCACTGCAAGGAATGTACTGTGGCCTATGAGCTCTCACACGAGTGCTTTGCCTAGTGTTCAATCACTGAGCCTTGCTCTGGTTGTCTGAAAAATGTGCCCTGGGATTTTTGCCATAACACCCTGGGGTGCCATAGTACACAGTTTGGGAATCCAGACTTTTTATATTTGTGGAAAGATTCCCAAAGGCTCTTGAATTGCTTCATTGTAAGTTCAAGGAAACAGCCTTTTTATACATATCTCTTTGCAAGTTACCAGGTTTTATAGCATTACAAAACTTAAGACCTAAAGGTAGAGACTTATAAGTCAGGGGAGGAAACAGTACTCGCCCTGTAGGGTTGTGAGGCTTAAATGAGCTGGGCATGGAGAGCCCCGGAAACAGCACCTGGTTTGCTGTGGGTGATGGTGCGGCTACTGTTACTGCTGCTCTTATGGTTATTGTGTTATTGTGTGTGCTGGAGAGCTGTGTGGTATGGTCTGTGTTCAGATTTGGAGGTTTCTCTTCAGATCTCTAAGATCGGAAGCTTAGTGTGTGGAATTTCTGGAAAAGGAGTAAATGAACCCTAGCTATTCATTAAACCAGAGAGTGGTCATTTATCATGCCGGTTGATAGGCATGACTTAACTCAGTGAGCGCCTGTTGGAGATGTTTGCTCAAGCTGAGATCGCCTCTGTCCTGATGACCCCTTTGCCATTTCAGGGTTTGGTGCTAGCCAGTCTTGGTTCCAGTTAGCGGGTTCTCATTGACTTGTATGCAGTTAGTGTCCAAATCTCTATGAAAGATGTTGATCCAAATCAGCCATCATCTCATTCCCATTTCTGTTTTCCTGATTAACCAATCTAGAGTGTGAACCGGCTGGCAATGGAAACAAGAAAAGTAATGAAGGGAAATCATTCCAGAAAGACGGCTGCATTTGTCCGGGTATGTTCTACAGATAAGACTTCCAGACTTTGAACTCCAATGGGCTGTTTCTTTTGCAAGTTCCTGAATTGCTGTTACCAGAAAAGGATAAGTGTGTCATGATAAGGGTATTGATCTTCCAGGTTTTTCCTTGCATATCTATGGACCGATCAGTTTTCTTAATATTTTCAAAAGAAACGATCAAAGCAGCCTGAATTTTGATACATGTTATGGGGAGGTGGTTGAGATGGAGTCACACTGCTGTGCACCAGCTGAATGCTCTCTGGCATGTGCCTGTCACTGGAAGGCCTAGTACCTTTTTTTTTTCCCTTGGTAAGTTCCCAACTTTGAAAAAAAATTGTTTCTTCAGTATGCTGCTCAAAATTTTATCAAAGCAATACATAGCCATGCTGTAAAAAAATAAAATTGTACTAAAAAGATTACCATGAATAATAAGTATGCCTAGAAGGGTATATAGCTCAAGTGGTAGAACACATGCTTAGCATGCAGAGGTCCTGGGTTCAATCCCCAGTACCTCCTTTAAAAATAAATAAATAAACCTAATTACCTCCTTCCCCCAAAGAAAATTAAAATAAAAAAGAAAAGAACATTATTAAAAAAAGAAAAGCCTCCCAGCCCTGCCCTTTCTCACCTTAAACCCTTCTCCTCAGAGTCAACCAGAGTCAACCACCTCAGATGCTTTTTAGCAATTTCTTCTTCAAGTTACCGACATATTTTTTAACTAATTGGTTTACTTTCTAAAAATTTTTAAAAATTGATTTATTTATTTTATTGAAGCATAGTCAGTTACAATGTGTCAATTTCTGGTGTACATCAGTGTCCCAGTCATGCGTTTACATACATATATTCATCTTCGTATTCTTTTTCATTAAAGGTTATTACAAGATATTGAATATAGTTTCCTGTGCTATACAGAAGAAATTTGTTTTTTTATATTTTTATATACAGTGGTTAGCATTTGCAAATCTCTTTAAGAGCTGCTTCTTGAACTTACCAATATTAGGTGTTATCTGTTTACTTCCTGCGATGAAGGGCAAGGATTTCTTTTTCATACACCATTACTCTCGCAAGTTGTCCGTCCCCCTCCTTCCAAAGAGGCAGATACAGCAGAGGCAAGAGGGAGAAATTGGGGTTCCTACTGGGGAGAGTAATTGTTTTTACTTGAAAAACATATGATGGATGAAAACAAGGGTATTAATGCACCATGATGGCGTTGCCATGTAACCTGCTCTGTCTCTCCCCTTTCTTCTAGGCCTGTGTTGCCTACTGCTTCATTACCATTCCCTCCCTGGTGGGGATCTTCACCCGCCTCAATCTCTACCTGCATTCTGGTCAGGTGGCCTTGGCCAACCAGTGCCTCTCCCAAGGTAAGCCCCTCACGCTCTCCTCTCCTCTCCGGTACTCCCTAGCTCCTTATGAGAGCCGACTCAGCAGCATGTGTACGTGTGTGAGTGTATAGAGCGATTCCTTTAGGGAGGAGAGGGAAAAAAGAAGTGAGGATTTTTAAATCTGTCTCTTTAGTAGGAAGCGCCTTGGACATGCACACATTTATAGAGTCAGACGGGTTACAGAGCATGGGGTATTTTCCTGGAGGGACCTTCCTAAATCTGTCTCAGGCCAGATCAGGCGGCTCAGACATCCTGGGCAGAGGGTGCCTAGAGAATTTTACAAGATAGGATGGCTTATTCACAGCAGGTTCAGGTTTATTTGTTGTTGTCAATGTTTGTTTGAAACCCCAGAACACAGGGGTGGAATCTAATCAGTATAGAATGAATACTCTGTAGCTTGTCATTAAGGGGAAGATTCTTCCCAAGATGGTTTCTGTACGAAGTGCAGAGCTGTCCTGGAACCAGGATGGTGCGAGTGGCTTGTTTGGGAAGTGATCCCAGTGAGTGTCAGTAAGGCTGAGGGGAGGTGAGGCGGGGCTGGGAAGGACGCCAGCAAAGGATGTGCTGGTGGGTGGGTTAGCACTGTGGGTGGCTGGGGTCCTTCCTGCTGGGGCCTTGGTGTTACCCATCTGAGGGGCAGGGAAGATGGGCTGTTTTTACCCTTCATTCCCGTCTGTCATTGACCGGTGACTGCTTGTGGCTTGCTCCACCCTTGAGCCAGGAGAAGGCGCTCAGGCTGAGGGCTTGAGGCACTGGTGTTTGCTGCTGGACACCCTTGTCACCTCCTGGAATGGTATGGGCCACGGGCATGCAGGCAGAGCCCCGGCAGCAAGGATCTCCCCAGCAGACTGTGACTCAGGGAGTAAAGAAATCCCCGCACTGTTTAGGGAATGTTTGGTGTGGGGTGAGCCCTTGGCACACGCTGTCTCACTTCAACCTTACAGAGGCCACGTGAGGCCAGTCCTGTGGTTGGTGCCTCGGTCCCCAGGTGACAAAACTGAGATGGGAAGTGGCTAATGAGCTTGCTGGGGGTCACTGAGGCAGCACTCGGCCCCTGATCTGTCTGACTCAAGGCCATGCCCTTTCACCTCTTGGATGGACAGTGTGTGCCCTGCAAACGGGAAGCATCAGTGAGCAAGTCGGGGATTTCTGTAGCATGTATGCGGTGGAATGATGTTTTCAGGGATTGTCTCCCTCACCCCTACTCTCATCTCCCACCTGGCATCACAGTTATGCCAGGGTTGGTGATTCACCACGTGCTGCTATTGATTTGGGTGGACACTCTGGTGGGTGGGAGAGTGGAGTGGGCCTTCCCCGTTCTTTTAGCCCTTGGCAGGGCAGTCCTGGTATCTTGATCTGTATCTTGATTCGACTGGGGCAGCTCTGGGCACCTAAGTCTTCAAACACGATTGCTATCCAAGAACCTTTGCAAACTCTGCCTGGTTTTGCTCTCAACTCCTGGGCACTCCACCAGCTTCCCAGAGCATTTGGAATTAAACCAAATGCCTTGTCTGAAGTCACCACGTGATCTGGCGCCTGCCTGCCTTCTGTCCTCATCACACACCACGCTTTAGCCACACGGTCCTTTTTCTCTTCCTTGAACATACTAAGCTGTCTTCCAATTCAGAGCCTTTGCACTTGCTGGTCCTTCTTTCTAGGATGATCTCCTCCCAGAGATGAGACTCGAGCCCCTCGTCTTCCGGGCCCTTTCCTGCTCACTGTAGCTCACGTAGCCGCACCTCCCCAGCCACGCTCCGTACCACCCTCCTCCTGGTCTTCGCTGCACTTACCGCGGTCTGATGGTTTCATACTCTGTGTGTTTGTTTTCTTGCTTATTGTCTGGACACCCCCTCTCCCCACAAGGGCTGCAAGTCCCACAAGAGCAGGTATGTCCTCATTATTTGTCAGTAAACGTGAAACTTTCTCCTAGTGCCTGCTTTGGTAAGGATGATGGATTAGCAGGAGACAAGAGAAAAATTAATAGCCACTGCCAAAACCCTGATCATGTGCAAAATGAAGATTAGATGAGGTTAATTAATTAGATTAAATTGATGTTAGGAAATGCTAAATCTAATCAACTTGTTCCCTCTTAAAGAGTTCAGGAATAGTAGACCCCCGTGGGGACCCCTGAGTTTGGTGTCACCTGCGACATTAGGATTGGCTTGTCAGCTGCACATGGAGGCCCTGGAAGCCTAGATCGTTCTTCTCCCAACTTTATAAGCTCAGAGCCACAGACTTGAATGTTGTGGATCCCAAACAAGTTTGTTTTGACCAGATCTCCTATAGGGCTTCATGCTATTTTTTTGTTTAAAAAAGAAAAAACCCCAGAAATTCTCAAACTAAGTAAAGGTGTCCCCCCTTCCACCCCAGCCATAGATTGGCTGCTCCCAAGAGCTGTTGGAGGACAGCTGTGAATGGCTGTTTCCCTGCTATGGTGCCCTCGGCCCACACCCAGAGATAAGCAGCGTCAGAGCAGCCTGTGCGCGTAGTCCGTGCCCTCGGTGTTGGAGCTCTGGACGCCTCGTCCACCTCACCTGCGCGTTAAGCTGCTGCAGGGTGGTCAGGAATGTGGCGTCCACTTCATGTTTAATAATTCAGCTCATGATGTTAATTCGAGGCTCTAAATGCTGTGGTGCAAAACCTTAAAAGCCTGTTGTTGTTGTTCTGAAAGCCACATGCAGCAGTTGCTGGCCGAAATAAATAATACATTCAATTACTGAGAATGGGAAGGCTAAATATAAATTAAATGAAGCTTGTGGAAATGGGCCGCTTTGGTTTGCCTCCCTAAACATCCTCCCTCTCAGCTGGTTATAAAACATCCCCTCCGTCCTGATCGCTTTCTGGCCTCCTTTGATGAAGCCCTGACTGTATCTTCTTTATCAGGTTGTGGCTTTCCAAGGCTGGGCCAGCCCAACAAGTAAACTCCCGTTGGCCCCTCGGCCAGGCCGGGGGGGATGCTGACAAAGGCCTGTTACAGGAGGCCCAGTTGTGGTCCTTTGGACACATTGCTTCAGCGTGTAGACTGGATCACGTGGGGATTTGGTCACCCATCACCCCCACCTATTTAGGACAAATGAAGGACTTGCAGACTGGTTGTTTGGCCCAGTGCTTCTCACCTAGATGAGGCCTAGAGGTGCCCATTCATCCTTGCCCTCAGTCATGTCACTGGATAGCTCCTTGCCCTTATTTGTCAGTCGTTCTTTCTGGAAAGTCACCCCCAGGCCACAAGAGCAGATTATTTTCCCTACATTTTTATCTTCGTTCCTTTATCTGTACAGTTTCTAACCTCAGAAAGGAGGGTGTTTTACAATGGAAGTAAAGTTAAAGGTGGGTCTTGAAAGAAGAGCATATGTTTATCAGGGAAGGGCTGAGGGGAGGGGGAGACGGAATAGGTGGTGTTCCAGGTAGAGGAACTGGTCTGAGCAAAGGCATGGAGGTGACAGAGGTGTGCTGTTACGGGATGTGTTTGGCCAACAGCAGGATGTTGAGATGAGTCCCTAATAAGTGGTGAATTTCAAGTCTCCTGAATGCAGTGGTCCCAATCCGGAGTCTTCTACTTTTGAGCTGGATGCCCTTAGACAAACAGGTTTTCTGTGCCTCAGTTTCTCCATCTGTAAAACGGAGATCATGGCAGTGATTCCTGTCTGTCACTGATTAAATGAGCTCATGTACTCGGAACACTCAGCCCACTCGTGTAAAGTAGTGGCTCAGTAAATATTAACTTAATATAACCGTCTCTCAAGAGATGAAAGTATACCATGGAGTTTTTAGGAGCTAACTGTATATAGTGCCAGCTCTGCCATCTCAGAGTTCTGAAAGAATACGTTTGATGTGACTGTTTTCTCAAACCTTGAGGCCTCTCTGATGATTATGGACAAAGTAGGTTATTTTTGCTCCAGCAGTTCACAGGTGGGCAGATGGCATGAAGCTTGTCACCCACATTCACGTCCGAACGCGCATGATCCATCCTGCTTAGGGAGGTAAGGGCTGGAGTGGATGGCAGCTACTGATGGAAGGAACCCACAGAAAAGGAGCAGGGGTGAATCTCCCCCCTTAAGTTAACGTAACTCCTTATAATAGTAAACGCCTATCATTTGCTTCCTCCTGCCAGCAGTTCTTGGCCATTTTTTACATGCAAGCCACTGTGCCAAGCATTGTGCTGCAATGGGAATGCACTTAGACTTCATGCTAGCAGGAGAGCGAATCTGTTTACAGTTATACAAAGCAGCATGTGATAAATGTCATGAAAGATGTTCATAAAATGTGCCAGGAAATTTTAGAGAAGAGAGAAATGATCCTTGGCTTGGAAGAGGGAAAAAAAAAACAACAAACTTCTTAAAAGAGGTAGGACTTTTCAGCCTGGAAGATAAGGAGGATCTGTATATACCAAAGTGAGGCAGAGGGCATCCTAGCTAAAGTCAATGCTAAGTGCATCTGGAAGGAATGAGTGGATGGTCAAGTTAGGTAGATAGTTTGGGGAGTAATTGTTGAGAGAACTGAGTTCCCAGAAAAGCAGTTTTGTTTTATTTGGTGCATATTATTTGCTGGGTAGTTAATCTTCATTTTACAGAGGAGGAACTGAAGCTGAGAGATGAGACGTGACTTGCCCAGGGGCGTCTAGCTAGTAAGTGACTTCAAGTGCTCTCTGCACCCCTGCACTTCTCTGCGGTTAGGTTAGTTCCTCTAAACCACAGTGCAGTGTTTTATTTCCAGCCTTGGGTGCGTGTGGTTGTTAGAGATCAGTTATTGTAAATTGAACTTTAGATAAACTTATTTAGGAGACAAAGAATCAGAATTAAGATAAAGAATGCCTAATCCTTTCTGCTCAGGGAAATCCAAGCTTAATATCCACATAAAGACCTTCCCAGCCTCCCGTGAGCTACTGCAGGGATGGCAGAAAGGTGTGTCATCCCCGCAAAGTCCCAGAGATGTGAGTCAGGGAATATGTGGGCTGAGTGTGCTTGGCTCACGGAGAGAGGCTTTGCCAAGTCAGAGATAAAAGAGGGACAGCATACTGGCACCTCCTATGGTGCCGCTGAGACGGAGAAGTCATTTATGTGTCCGAGTGGGCTTTTCTCATTAAGTGCGGCTATTCAGAGTGAACTTATAAGGGCATTCTGCATAAACCCGGTGGCGAAATCAAGGAGTAACGCTTAATTGTTATCAATGACAGCTTAATGAATAAGGTATTGAATTGTTCCTAGGCATTCATATTTCTTTAAATCTTGCTCTAAACACGTATCATCAAAACAGCAGCCCTTAAATCCTCCAACTTAATTGCTATGATAGCAAGTTCCATTGCAAAAGCACAGTTTAGTAATAAATAGTATTAAATCTCTGTGAATAACTTGCCTATATATAGGTAATAACTTGGCCATTTGGACTGTGAGGCTTCACCCAGAGACACCCCTGTCACTTGGTGACAGCACATCCTCATGGCAGACTGCCTTAGTCTGTTGGGGCTGCTGTAACAAAAATGCCATAGGCTGGTGGCTCAGTCAACATTTATTGCTGACAGTTATGGAGATCCAAGATCAAGGGACCGGCAGATTCGGTGTCTGGTGAGGACTTCCTAGACTGTCTTCTCGCTGTGTCCTCACATGGCAGAAGGGATGTGGGGGCCCTCCGAGGTCCCTTTTCTACAGGCCCTGACGCCATTCATGAGGGCCACACCCTTGTTACCTAGTCATCTCCTCAGAGCCCCACCCCCTAATTCCATCCCATTAGGGTTTAGGATTTCACCATATAAACTGAGGGTGTGGTGGGGTGGGCATAAACATTTAGTCTGTAACACAGAGTTTGAGAGAGTAGACTGTCTTGTTGTTGCGTTTTGTACAGTAGTTTCAGTTATATTGAGATTGTCAGTTCAAATCTACATTTACCCAGAGATGGAAAATGTTGAAACTGAAAATGTTTAGCAGTGGGGTTGATAGAACTTGAGAGAGAGTGAATAGTTCTTGTAGCCTGAACCCTGTTTAATAAGGTGTATTTAAAGGACAGGAGTCTTTCAAGCCCTTGTGACGTTTTGTGATGTGCATTAGGAAATTGTGATGTTTCCTTTCCTAGAGTTCCCTGGACAAGGACAGCTGTCCATCTGATTTGTCCAGGAGGGCATATGATGGCTGAAGGTCTGGGAATGGAGTGGAGTGGATTTCTTTAGCCTGGGAGTTTATGACTCTGACAGGTAGTAAAGATTTCCAGTAAAGGTTTCCGTTAGCACTGACCCAACGCATCATTTGGAAAATAAAACGCCATCTCTGAAGGTGGTCCGGATTACCACTTCCTGCCCTTCTCTTATGATTCATGTACAAGTCATATTCCTTATTGACAGTGCCAGGGACACAGAAGGATGAACATATTCTCAGAGGTCACATTTAAATCTGAGTTTATTTTATCACGTATGGAGTGTGTTTGAGGAGACTGTCCTGTATCCTGTTGAAAAATGGCCAACCTGTACTTTATTCTCAATCTTAGTGATTTTTATTTCAGTATTTCATGCTCATTTGAAAAAAATTTCAACAATACAGAAGTGTGAATCTTAAAAAAAGTACAAAGCACCCAAATAAGAGTTGCCAGTAATCTGTCTCCTTGCCTCTAAAAAATATCCACTGTTCACAGTTTGGATATTTTCCTTGTTTTTTTTTTTTTCTTCTATGTATTATCCATTAAAAAATATTCATTTATTCTCATATGCTCTCTGCCTGTCTCCTCTGCCCTTCCTCCCTCCCCATCCATTTATATTCGTATGTATATACACACGCAGTCCCCCACCACCACCTAAGAAATGAGATTGTGTCTTCCCCAGTGTTTTTCCATTTGCTTTCTTTGCTTATCAGTAAATCTTGGCTGGATGGTAATTAACTAGTTCCTTGTGGTTGGGTTGTTTTCGGTTTTTCTCCAGTCGAACTGAGTTGATATAAAAATACCTTCATCCAAGGAGAACAGCTGGCCCAGTTATTTACAGTAGCTGGGCCGCAGGGATACCTAGTTGACTTAGTACCTTCACCCGAGCCCTTATTTTCAGCTTCTTCCAGGGTTTGCTAGTGACATATATTTTGGTGACCACTTTGTAATTTAGTGGCTTTGTGCTTTGAGTATGTTTCATTTCTCCAATGTCCTTATGGAGGTTTCTGGAATATCATTCTCCTTTGGTGTTCTGCAGACCGTTTGAAACTGCCCAGATTAGGAAACAGGAAAGCCTGAAATCTCAGAAAATGATCAAAAGTTCCATGATGATTATCTAACAAGCCTTCCTGGCTCTAACTGGCTGTGTATGTGAAATGTCAGACTGCTTCTATTTGCTTCTGGCTGAATGTCTGCAGATTAAACCTTTCACGATGCACTATTTGCTGTTGGAAAGTCATATTCTGCATTTAGCTGAAGGATTTAGAACATATTTTTTTCAAACTTGTTGAAATACAGAATTCACTGGAGAAGATTGTTTTTAAAAAATGAATCAAAATATTAAGATTTTATGTTATGTGCATTTTACTGCTTTAAAAAAAAAAGGAAGAAAAAAGAAAACTGACCAATTTCCACTTTGTAGCTATAAAAAGAATGAAGATGTCCTTTATGTGCTGTGATGGGTTTATCTCCAAGACATGTTGTGCAGTGGTGGGGGAAGAGTTGCAAAATGGTGTCTGCTATATATTAACTCTGTATAAAAAGAAAGGAAGAAAAAATAAAGGGAAAGTATATTTGCTTCTCTATACTTAGAAGCAGACCCAAACAGCAGATAATACTCTGCCTCTGGAAAGGGAAACTGAATGGCCAGGGACCAGCGTGAGAAGGAGTGTTACCTTTGGAATTTTTGAATCATGTGATTCTATTACCTATTCAAAGATAAATATTTTTTTAAAGTTAGGTTTCCAAGTCTAGTCTAGTTCAATACACTTAGGGTGGGGCCTGTGAACCCAGATACATATTTTAAATAACAGTATTATTCAGATATTATTCATGTACCATAAAATCTATCTTTTTGAAGTTTACAATTCAGTGGCTTTTAGTATATTCAGATTTGTGTGACCATCATCCCTAAGGCCAGAACTTTTTCATCTCTCCAAAAGGAAACCCCAGGCCCATTAAGCAGTCACTCCCCATTCCCCCTCCCACAAGCTCCTGCCAACCACCAGTCTACTTTTTGTTTTGATGGATTTGCCCGTTCTAGTTTTTTCATATAAATGAAATCTTACAGTGTAGCTCTTTTATGACTGGCTCCGTTCATTTAGCATAATGATTTCAAGGTTCACCCCTATGTAGCACGAATGTACATATGTATGTAGCATCCGTGTAGAATTGAAGAAACCGCCAGATTATTTTGCAGGGTGGTTGTACCATGTTCCATTCCTACCAGTAATGTCTGGGGACCTGGGAACCTGTATTTTTACAAAGATCTTGATGATTCCTATGATAAAGCAATTTTGGAAAACACTGTCTCCGAGAATCGCACGGTCCCTCTTACTGTGAATGCGGTGGACCGAGCACACACACCCAGTACCCGGCAGTGCTGAAGGACATGTTCATCACTCTACAGAAAACAGCAACAGAATGCTGCTCTGCAGAGAAGTCAGCGCCCCAAGAAAAAGGGTCTCAAGCAGAATGAATTCCTCTGGAGTGAGATCAGCCAGGCTTGCATGGTTTTTTTTGTTTTTAATTTTTTTTTTGAGATGGGATTTGGAAAAGAAATCTGGTTGTCCCATGAAAACTCAGAAGAGTCAGATGGAGGAAGGCATAGCATGGGAAAGCCAGTTCATATACATGCTTGTTCCTTCCTCCAGTAGAACCAGGATAATAATTTTTATGAATCGAAATCTAATTTCTCTGTGTTCTGTTTCTTAAACAAAAAAGAATCTAACCTATTTTATCTGAAATTGTCTTCTTTGACTTTTAATAGCTACGAAATAAAGTGTTATATGCTGTGGGGTACATAGAGGTAGAGATAATGTTATACACATGAAACTTACATAACATTATAAACTAACTTATGTTTTTAGAAGGTGTTATGTGCTATCGACGTGATTATTCTGAACTCTAAACTGAGGAAAACCTGTTTTCATACACTGTAGGGTTTGAGTTGTAATCACTAAGACAAGATTGAGAAGTCTCCCAGACAAGATTTTATATAATGGGGGCCAGTCTTCTGAGGATCGAAATAAAAATCTGCTTTGGAACGTTTTCTGCCCCGACCCTTAAATCACTGTTTATTTTAGCCCCTTCCTTTGGACCGGGAGCGAAGTGGGACGGGTGTGAGGATCAGGGCGCCCGTCTCCGACCAGCTCTCTCTTCAATGCACCATAATAACAGGCACTTTCCTCAGGGCCGCTTGGTCACAAATACATAAATAGAATAAATAAAAGTTCTTTCAAGTCGTTTTGAGAAGAATTTTAGTTTCCGCAGAGAGAGGCTCTTCACTTTGTTTCATAATGGACTTAATGTGCCTGTAGAGCCAGGGGGACAGTGGGCTTTTCCTGTGGGAGGAAGGCAGCCAGACCTGGTGGAGCCCAGGCCTGCCTGGGTCCTGAGGGCACAAGGTCAAGGGTAGGTTCAGCTCTGTGTCTTACTTTTGTATTGTGGTAACGTTTACATGACATGAAAGTTAACCATTGTAACCATTTTTAAGTGTACAGTTCAGTGGCTTTAAAGGACATTCACAAGGCTGTTCAGACATCACCATTATGCATTTCCAGAACCTTTTCATCACCTCAAAGAAAATGAAACTCTGTACCCATTAAACGATAACTCTCTACTCCCCCCTCCCCATTCTGCTTTGTCCATCTGAATTTGACCACTCTGAGTACCCCAGACAGTTGGAATCAAACAGTATTTGTCCTTTTGTCTGACCTCTTTCATTTAGGATAACATGTTCAAGGTTCATACATATTTGTGTCAGAATAGCCTTCCTTTTTAAGGCTGAATAATACTCCTTTGTATGTGTGTACCGTATTTGGCTTATCCATTCATCTGTTGATGGATACTTGGGTTGTTTACACCTTTGGGCTCTTGTAAATTGTGCTGCTGTGAGCATTCATGTACAAGTATCTGTGTGAATCCCTGCTTTCGTTTCTGTTGGGTATATGCCTGGAAGTGGAGTTGCTGGCAGATGGTAATTCTAAATTTAACTTTTTGAGGAACCACCAAACTGTTTTCCACAGCAGCTGCACCGGTTTAGATTCCCACCAGCCAATGCATAAGGATTCCAGTTTCTCTACATCTTTGCCAACGCTTGTTATTTACTGTTTCTTTTTTTTTTTTTTCATAGTGGCCATTCTCGTGGGTGTGAGATGGTAGCTCATTGTGGTTTTGATTTGCATTTCTTTCATGATTAATGACATTGAGCATCTTTTCATCTGCTTGCTAAAAGCATTTGTATATTTTCTTTGGAGAAATGTCTATTCGGGTAACCTTTTGTCAGGTTACTTGTTTTTTCATTGTAGAAATTCTTTTTTATATTCTGGATATAAACCCCTTATCAGATCTGTCATTTGCAGATTTGTGTTTCTTTTAAAAAAAATCACGAATGAAATTGTGTTGCTCAGTGCAGGTAATGGCCTTTAAATCCTGCTCAGCTCAGTCTTTTACCATCCCTGGGCTACTGTTCACCTGGCCACTCACTTTTCGAGCTCGTTTCCTCATCTGGGCCTAGAAATAACTACCTTCCCCGTAGGACTGCTTGAGGACTAAGAAAATAAATTACCTTAAGACAGGGCTGAGGCTTTCCTCTGGTTCCCATGAATAGAGCCATTTACTCCTGTCTGGAGGCCAAGATCGAAGACCCTGCAGCTTTGGGCTCTTTCTGGGAGGTTTGGCTTCAGAGCCCCCCTAGCTAATCTTTCTGCCCAACCAGACCATGATCAGCTGCTTCGTGTCCCCTTTAGAGCAAAGCACGCCACAGATTCCCAGAAGGTAGGTGTTAATTAGTATGATCACATTGGTCTCATCACACTTACGTTGTCAGCTCTTGCCCCCTCTGTTTCCCCCTTCGTGCCCACAGTGCCCCGAAGGGTACCCGTTCACAGTTGGCAGTTAATAAACTTGCTTAGGTGAATGTGTTAAGGGTGTGAGTGCGGGGTCTGAGAGGCAGCCTGGGAAGGAAGCTCCTGAGAGTGTCTTTCCACACCGTGTATTTTCCTTTGAAGAAGGAAGAGAAGGCAAAACCCGACTCTCCAGCTTCAGACGCTTACTCTTCTCATTAGGGGCCGGCCTCTGTTCCCGGACGTGGGCGTTCGTTTCTACATCTGCCCCCTGGGGTGCTGGATGGGGTTCCAGCTTTGTCCCAGGGTGCCACAGACCAGTACAATGTTCTCTCTGCATCACTGCACGCCGTTTCGGAGTGGAAGTATACTTGGACCATGCAAATGTTTGATCTTGTCGGGTAGTTTAAAATTTCATTTGTCAGGTCAGCGTTTTGTCTCTTTTGACCCTGAGGCTCTTTCTCATGGTTAATGCTTTGGCACTTCTAGAAAGAACTCTCTCTCCCCGTCTCCATCTCATCCTCTACACACTCCTCCAGCCCTCCCCGTCTGTGTGTGTCCTCTGGTCTCTCCCTCTCACTGCCCCTCTTCCTCACTCCATCTCTCCTCCTCTCCTCACTCCTTCCTTCCTTTCTCTCTCTTCTTGTTTTACAGACTGTTTCATATTTCTTGAAGTATGTTCATTTCCCAAATGATCCTCTGGACCACTCACCTAATCAGGAGTCCTTAAAGTTGTGTGTGTGTATGTGTGTGTGTGTGCATTCCTTCAGACATTTCCATTGTTATTTCTTTAACCAACACAGCATGCATTAGAGTAGATTTGGACAGACCAGAGTTTGAGCCTGGGCTCCACCACCAGCACTAGCCCCTCCTGTGTACCCAGGACACTGTCACAGGGCCAGTCGTTTCTCTTCCGGCACCTCGTTTCCTATCTGTGAAGTGAGCCCCCTGGCAGCGCGTTCCTCCTGTGGTGAACAGGAGAGTTCAGTGAACCAGTTCCGGTTAAGGCTTCAGTTCAGGCAACTGTGATTTCTATGCTGTCTGTAAAAATTTACCACATGTTTTTTTTTCACTTATCATCTAAAGCCAGTTTGACTGAGGTCCTTTGAGCCGAATTGCTCAAAGGAGGGAGGAGGGAAAGTAGAGAGATGGGAGGTAGCAGCTGTGCCCTCTCAACCGAAGGTTCCACCGAGTCCGTGACAGTGTGCGGACGCCCCCTCCCGCACCTGCCGGATGTCTTGGGCTCTGACTTCCACGTACCCCCCAGGGCTGACATCCGGGTCGGCTCCCGGGCCGTGGGAAGGAGAAAGCTGACCCTGACTTCTTCTGAGTTCTCATACATGGACCTCCCTTCTGTCTTGCAGCTGATGCCTTTTTCAAAGCCGCCATAAGCCTTGTTCCAGAAGTTCCAAAGATGATTAACATTGATGGGAAGATGCGGCCCTCAGAATCATTCCTTCTGGAATTCCTCTGCAATTTCTTTTCTACTTTATTAATAGTTCCGGTACGTTTCCCCAGAAGACGTGGAGGTGATGTCTTTCTCTGACCTGTTTTATGTACATTCTTAGCCCTAAAAGTGTGAGGACGTTCTGTCCATATCTGTGTTGGTTTTCTAGTCAGTTGTTTGAATTTCTCAATGTGTTTTCCATTCATTTTGTTTCCAGGATGTATTAGTCGAGGCTCTCTATATGGCCAAAGGAGTGTCATTTAGTGGTTAACGGCTTAGGCCTCCGGACCAAGATGTTTAGGGTGGAATCCCAGCTCCCCTTCCTCCCAGCTCTGTAGTCTTAGGCAATTGAGTAACATTACCGGGCTGCAGTTTCCTCATCTATAAAATGGGAATAATAGTATCTACATCTCTAGGTTGCTGTAAGTGAATATTAAGTAGGCAGATATACATACGTGGTTAGAACAGTGCCTTAGCATGTTGTAAACACTAAAAAGGTGGTGATGTTCTTTTGATGGCAAGTACCGGAAACCACAGCAAGACAGTGAAAGTTGAAGTCTTAAGTATTTTATTTTCTATATTAAAAATAGTATTCTGAGTCACCCATAGGTTTCACCAGGCTGTGACAAGGTCCAGGCACAAAACAGATTGGCTCCTGCTGGAGCCAAATAAACATAGGAATTTGGGGATGTACTTTAAAATAGTCTTGCTACAGCCCCCAGTCCTTTACCAAGAGTCTTGCTCAGTAGGTGGGTTTGGCCTCTGAATCAGCATTTTTGAAAGCTCTCTCATCAAGGCAGGTGTAGGTGGTCCTAGGATCACATTTTGAGAAACATTCCTCTGGACTCAGGGCATGAAAGAACCTCAGCTCCCATACGTACGGGGTTCCTTTTTTGGGGTGATAAAAATGTCCTAATGGGGTGATTGCACACTTTTGTGAATATATGAACAAACAATGAATTTGCATTTTGAATGGGTGAATTCTTGGGTGTGTGAATCATATCTGGGTGAAGCTGAGAAAACAGAAAGGGACTTGGCTCCCAGCTTTCCAAGTTCAGATCCCAAGTTCGCTTGAGAGAGGCAGGGATGGTCAGGAGGCTGGGATGAAATCGAGGATGCTTCTCTCATTGTTTTCATATCTTCTTCTTAGTACTTTATAATCAATTTCTCTCTCTTTTGGATATATCCTAGTTATTTGTCAAGTGGCAAAATCAAGGTTTCTAGTGAGGAAATTGATCAATGCCATTGTTCATTGATTAATTAGATGCATTTTCATTCTGCATGCAGGGTTTTCTCTGTTAAAAATCATTGAAACTTTGTGTGTGGAGTCAGAAACTTGTATTCAGTCCTGACCCAATGACTCAACAGCCTTGTGGCCTTGAGAAAGTTTTGTAGCTCCTCAGAGCCTCAGTTGTCACCTTTCTAAAATTCCATCCAAATGTATACCTTTGCAGGGCTGTTGTGAGGTTGACTGAAATGATAGGAAAGTGTTTTGTGAACCAGAAGCTCTGTCCCTGGGGTTACAAACTGATGACCAGTGGTTGGAATCTAGCCCGGAGATACACATGTTGGTCACATCATGATGGAAAACATTTGGAACGAATTACCAACATGTAAAAATTGGTGGATCACAGAAAAACCCAGATTTTTCAGTTCCTTGTGAAAAATTATGTCCTGCCATGTGGGGCCTGTGTTCCCCAATCCGGCCAGTTGG
Source organism: Camelus ferus (assembly GCF_009834535.1). Lineage (NCBI taxonomy): Eukaryota > Metazoa > Chordata > Mammalia > Artiodactyla > Camelidae > Camelus > Camelus ferus. Next base: position 33,612,288 of record NC_045713.1, on the reverse strand, counting down.
CTACAGCTGGAAGGCAGCTGCCAAGTTCTGGGGGGGCATGTGCACCCTCCCCAGGTCTCCTGGACACCTCCAGACCCACTAAATCTGCTTCTTTTGCCTACCTGGCCCCTTAGGCATTCAGGGGAACACCCCTGGTCTCAACAGACTTGATTCTTCCTCGTATCATTGCTCAGGTTTCTGCCAGGATTTACTCTTAATGAGATGAAGAGTAGCCACAGTTTGTGACTCTTGGCTGGGTGCCCTGTGCCAGGCTGACCCCCTCCGTCAGCACTCAGTCTCTGTGAAAACTCCCCCAAGCCCTGCAGGGTAGGAGTCATCGTGCCTTTTCCACTTAAGGAAACCTGGAGGCGGAGAGGCCATGCGGCCCTCCTGGGGTCATGCAGCTGGTAAGCAGCAGAGCTGGGAAGTCCTCCAGCGCCTGTCCTGCACAGTCTGTGCCTGAAACATTTGCAGTGGGCTTTATCTGCTTAAGGTTGTTGAGATTTAACAGCCCTGCTTTCCTCCTACAGGATGCAGCGTAGTAAGTACTGGCTGGCTTTGCGGATGCCCGTCGACATTCAGCCTTAATAGCCAAGGCTGAGCGCTGAATGAGCTCAGAGGCCAGGGGGTGGTCCTTACAGGAACCACATCTCCTTCAAGGAGGTTAAGCATGAGACAACTCCCAAGTCCCATTTCTGCGTGGTTCACATTGTACCTTTCGTGTCACAGCTTGTTTTTATTTCTTTAAATTTGATTTTATTGTTGTAAGGACATTTAACATAATTTACCCTCTTAACATAGCTTTAAGTGTACCATACCATATTGTTGACTCGAGGCACAATATTGTACAGCACATCTCTAGGGTTACTCATCTTGCTTAATTAAAATGTGAAGCTCGTTGATTTAGTGACTCCCCATTTCCTCCTCCTCCTGGGCTTGAATTCTGGTCTTTGGTTCTATGAACATGACTATTTTAGATGCCCTATAAAAGTGGAATCATACAATATTTGTCTTTCTATGACTGGCTGACTTCACTCAGCATAATATCCTCAAGGTTCATCCAGTGCTGTCGTGTATGATAGCATTTCCTTCCTTTTTAAAGGCTGAGTAGTATTCCACTGTACACGTATACCATATTTTCTTTATCCATGTATCTATCAGTAAACATTTAGGTTGCTTCCACATCTCATCTGTGGTGACAGTCCTACAATGAGTGTGAGAGTACTAATCTCTCTTTGAGATCCTGATTTCAACTATTTTGGATAAATACCTGGAGGAAGGATTGCTGGATCATACGGTAGTTCCATTTTTAATTTCTTGGGGAACCTCCGTACTGTCTTCTATAGTGGCTGTACCATGTTGCGTTCCCACCAACAGTGCTTGTACAAGGCTTTTTAAAGAACGGGTTTGAAAAGCTTTGATTCATTTTATTTAGGAAAAAATTGAAGTCATTTTAGACCAAATAAAATACCTGACCTACTTTATTCTTACTTACAAATGCAGAAGTAAACATTCCCCCAGGACAGCCCTCTCTCCTCAGCAAGCAGTGTCACTTTTGGAGCATTCTGAAGCATTCTGCTTTGGTGTTAGTAGTGGTCAGCCTCTTGGTAGACTGCAGACCAGTCTTCTCTATATAATTGAACTAATGCGTTTCTTTTAACATTTGATAGGACAAAAAAATAGAATAATTGAACAAGTTCAGTGTTGCCACTTCGGAGGCCTAGTTTTGATTCAGTTGAAATTTGTAGGCAATGGAAATGTTATTACCGTCAGTTTTCTGGCACGAATCATCAGGACACAGCAGGGAAATGTCTTCTCTACTGCTTATCTTCGTGAAAGGCCCAGCCATCAGCATAACATGATGTCCAGGTGCTAAGCTTCATTCATTCTGTCTACTCTGCAAATATTCTTTGATCTGGGAATGGAGGAATGAACAAGAGAAATGTGGACCCACTCAAGAAGACAGACACTAAGCAAATACGTACTTAACTGCAGTTGTATCAAGTGTCACAAAGAACTGCAGGGACCTCTGAAAAATCTCAAATTTGAAGGGAAGTGGGTTAGGGAAATTCCCTGAGAATGTGAGTCTTGAGCTGATCGCTAAGTGCAGAGGAGGAAGGAGGGGGAGTTCTGGGCAGAGGGAACAGCGTGGGTAAAGGCCTTGAGGTGGGAGGGGTCACCCAAGAGCACTGGAGGGCCTGGAAGAGAGCCATGGTGAGGAGCACCTAAGAGGCTAGAGGGACAGGCACTAGGGCTGCCAGCGAGGCCAGGGAGCTCTATAGACTTACCGACAGCCTCACGTCTCCATGGTGATGTCTCCCGCCCTCCCATCCCCTCCACATCCCCCCAGTGCCCCTCTTTCCTTTCGTGCCCTTCCTCCCAGCCCTGCTGATTTCTGGCTCCTTCTCTCCCTCTCTCCCTCCCTCCCTTCCTTCCTTCCTTTCTTTTTTTTCTGTTTTTTAAAATTGAAGTACAGTCAGTTACAATGTGTCAGTTTCTGGTGAACAGCATAATGTCCCAGCCATGCATATACATACATATATTCGTTTTCATTTTTTTTTTCATTAAAGGTGATTACAAGTATTGAACATAGTTCCATGTGCTATACAGAAGAAACTTTTAAAAAATCTATCTTTATATATCTGGCTCCTTTTCTAAAGGACTTTAATATTTATTCAACATGCTTATATACCTCTTACAGTGAGCCAGCCAGCAGTTCACAAATATTCACTCCAAACAAGCCTGCTATTATCCTCATTTCACAGAAGCAGACCCTGGCACAGGGAGGTGAAGTGACCTGCCCAGGGTCGCCAGCTAGTCTAAGTGTCCAGGAAAGAGAGTTCCAAGTCAGGATGTGTGTGCTCAGCGCTGCCTTCACTGCCTCTCTCAGCTCTCTGGGAAGTTAGTCATTTCTAGGGGATTCCTTCTCCCAAGGAGTGACATTGAATGGAAAGATTCCCGCCAACCAAGGACCCAAAGGGATGTTGTGAATGATGGAAGCCAAGCCTCCTTTTCATCCAGCTGAGAGAGAGAGATTTGAGTCTTTCCCAGGTGCCCCTTGGGAGCCCCCTTGGGAGCCCCCTTGGAAGCATTTGTTTGCTGTAAGGGAGACCCCAGGGGAACCTTTTCCCGCTTGGATTGCCAGCTGAACCCAGGATCTTTTTTCCTTCTTAAAAAAAAAAAAAAATCTGTGTTTGCCTTGCTTCAGTTGCTGGCACTGAGCCATCAAAGTACAATTTTCTTTTTTTTTTTTTGAAAATGTTAACAACCACTGAAGCGTGGATATCATGTGGAGAATTTTTTCCTTGTAGAGAAGGTTGGAAATAATCTCTTGGTCTCTTCGGTCGTGAACAAAAGCTCACGGAAATGGCTTGCTACAAGCCTTCATGTCTGCGTTACCCCTTCCTCCACCTTTTTGAAGCTGTGTTGAATGCTCTCTCACGATAGTTATGGCAGTTTGTGTTGAAATTAAGTTACTGGAACATTCAGATTGTTGTCGCTTTCCAAGGCAGATCCTGAAATAAAATATATTTTGAGCATCCACATAGCAGAACGAAATAGCCTAGTTAGAAACAGCTGTTAGCAAAGAAAGGCAGTAGGACGTTGCCAGCTGAGACTGACTCTGGAAACGGGAGGCAGACCACGGCGTGGGCAGTTTGCATGTGTAGAGTTAGAGGTATTCAGACTTCAGATCATCACGTGCCCTTTTCGTGCCAGTGTCCTAGCAGCAACTCCTGGAGATGTTAACAGCTGTACAATACACTTCGCACCCCTCCACCCTCATTCTTACCCATTGAGGGTATCGCTGCTGTTTATCCACACATGGGATTACATAGCTGTTAACTCCCACCTGCCTCGGTTAGAGCTTCTCATACTCCATGCCTGAATCCCGAATAGCAGCCTCTGTGTGTACCTTCTCCCAGCTAGCCAGCCGCATCAAGTCCGAGGCATGCCTCATTCATCTGTAGAGAGGAGAGGCAGTGTAAATAGAGTATCAGCAGTTAGGAATGTCCATCCTGGAGCCAGATTGCCAGAGCTCAAATCCTGGTTCCCCTGTGCACCAGTAGTGTGGCTCATTTCCCATCTGTGAAATACGGAGGGGGAGTGTCATAAAAGTATCTTCCTGGAAAGTAGAAAACCTATAGTAGCTTTCATAGCTACCATAAAAGTTACTGTTGTCATTTGTTTTATAGCCACCTCAGTGCCTGGCACATGGGAGGTGCTCAAAAAATGTAGTCTGTTCAACATTATTTACCTACCAGGTGCCTGCTGTATACCCAGCACTGTCCCAGGAACCAGTGTGTCCCCCAGGCAGTCCTGGCAGTGTATTATTGGACAACACAACAGATAAAGTACTTGTCCTTCTGGAGGTTATAGGCTAGGATGAAAAAAAGATGATCCAAGAGATACTGTTGGATGGTTCGCTAAAGGAATAAATAAGGTCGTTTCAGATGGTGAGAACTGCTCTGAAAACATGAGACAGATGACTTGACATAGAGACCAAGGGCGGGTGAGGGGCTCTGAATGGATGATCGGGAGGGCCTTGTGAATTGCTGACAGTCAGATGACATCTGGAGGCCCAAGTCTTGAAGATCAAGATTCCAGTTGGGGGAACAGTTGGGCCAGGAGGCCGGAGCACTCTTAGCATGTCAGCTGCCTCCCAGAGCATCCTCGGCCCTTCCGTCTGATCTGTGTGGGAGTCTGGCATCTGGAGAGCGCGTCCTTGGGGCTTCCTTCTGTCCGGTTTCCAACTGGTTCAGCCAGTGGGAGGTACTGACAGTGGGTTGGAGGGCAGGAGGAGAACGAGGTCATTGGGGAATTTGTCCCCCAGGGCTTGCTGCCATAGTTTGGCAGTGGCTTTGTTCTTCATTCAAGACCATGGCTGCTGCCAGGCGGCCTCCTCCAGCCTGTGCATGTTCCAGTAACTCCTCTCCCCACCGCCCGCTTTCAGCCCGAGGATGGTAGCGGCTTCTCTCTGTTGCCAGGCCCTGGGTGCCTCATCTTTCCTCACTATTTCCCTTCCCTCTGATAATCCTTCATTCAACTGCTTAACCCTTTAGAGTGTGCCGTCTGTGTCCGGCCAGGACCCTGAGCAGTCTAACTGGTCCTGGGGGCCTTAAAGGTGGCGCTAGACTGAGTGAGGGGCAGGACGCACCTGCTGCGGCGATGGCAGCAGGAGCCGGGCATTTATTCTCCACGGGAAGAGAAGTCTTTGGAGGGTGTTAAGCAGAGGAGCAGCATAATCCCGTGTACCTTTCTGGGGCTGAATTGAAGCTGCTGACTCTTTTGCTTCCAGCACTGATTCAGTTTAGCATCTGAGAACTCTTACAAGCTCTGTGTGGGACTGTCTCCTGGGTTCTTCCTTTCCCAGGAGAGGATCCTCGGTTTAGCTGTTCACGTTGTTGAACACCCTAAAGAGGGAGGCTGTGTTTGAAAGCCAGTGCCTTTGGCGGTGACAGTGGTCATTTGGGGGTTTGCCCGCGGTGGGCGGCTTTCTGCTGTGCCACCTGCTGTGAGGCCTGCAATCTAGCTTTTGTGGTTGGAGGAACGAGGCTTTTTACTGTTATGCACATAAGAGGAAGGCTGTAATTTTGGAAACAGGCCATTCAGCTGACAGGTAACTTTGCTTTCTTTCCTCAGACCCAAAGCTCTCAAAGCTTGTCTCCCCCGACCGGAGCGTGTTGCTTAGCGGGGTTAACGACATTTTGTCATTTTTCTCTGTGTTGTTCAGCCAGAGGTGACACTCCACTAATTTCGCTACAGCTGCTGAAGAGAGGGGACCTGGGTTTCTGTCTTGATTTTGTTACCTCCTGCTTCGTATGTGGGATTATTTATCCTTTTTTGGTTCTCCACTAGGATCATCCTGAACACGGGGTCCTGTTTCTTGTTCGAGAGCTGCTCAACGTGATCCAGGACTACACCTGGGATGACAGTAGTGATGATAAAATCCGCATCTACACCTGCGTCCTGCACCTGCTTTCCGCCATGAGCCAGGAGACCTACCTCTACCACATAGACAAAGGTAGCCGGGTCCCCGGCCAGACTGCACTGTGCTTGAATTTCCTGAATGTCAAGTGCAGTGTTCTCATTTTTTCTTTTATTGAATCCCCTTGTGTGTTACCTACCATGAACTTCTAGTGCAGGGTGTTGATAAATTTGCCCAATTTAAGAATTACCTGGGGCAACTCTTAAGAATACAGATTCCCGGGCCCCACCTGTCCCTTCTAAATGAGAATCCCCAGGAAGAGGCCTGAGACTTTGTATCTTCAACAGTTGTATCTTTAACAAGCATCCAGGATCATTTTGGGAGATAGGCGCTTTTGGATCGGTGCTGTCTTCGGTGTGCTACAGGATAGCCTAGAATGGTGGTTAAATGTGCACATGCAGGAGCTTCATGCCAGGCCAGTGCCTGACCGGTCTCAGGTGGGTCCCGGCCCGGACCCTGAGATCGGGTGCTTGGAGGGGGAAGGCGGCCTTGCTCCGCTACGTGCAACCAGCCAATTTGAACTTGCTGCTACAGGTTTGGGAGCCGCCTCCTCATGTCTTCGACGTAACACAGGACAGCCCCAGTCCCAGACCTCTGCCCCCTGGGCCGAAGCATCTTCCTGCTTGTCAGACCCTCACTTCCCATGTTTGGTTTCTGAAAAATGGCCCTATGGTTCAAAGTGCTTTGGCCAGGAAATGTACTGCAGGGTTTAAGCAACTGTCTCTACACCTGGACACTCCAGGGAACAGATGTGCAGTTCTAAGGATGGCCTTCTGTCCTACCCCTCAGAGGCTTCCTCCGGCTGGGATTCGGGGGCTGATATTACTTAAAGATGTGATGTAGGGAGGCTGGTTGATGTCAGTGATGCTAGGGGCTCCCACAGTCTGAGCCCCCCCTGCGTGCCAGACTCCATGGGCCTCTTTGTCCTCTAATCCTGACAGCATTATGAGGAGCACAGGCATCCGTGTCCCCGTCTTACATATGAGCAAGGGGAGACTCAGAAGGACAGTGTGGTTTTACCAGCCACACGGTTTCAAGGGCTCATGGCCAGTTAGTGCTGGAAGTGCAGTTCCCTGTGGGATGCGTGTTATGCTGCCTCCTTGACTACAAAGTGACAGTGTTTTAATTAAAGTAAATCATGTTACACATACACAATAAACCATAAAGCTCAGTGAATTATCACACAGTGCACACACCCTGGTAACCACCACCCAGGTCAGGAAATCAAGCATTACTAGTCGCCTGGAAGTCCCCTGCATGCCCCCACCCAGTCAGCACCACCACTTTTCCTCTGTAAAGCTACACTGCTCTCCTGACTTCCAGCATTACAAATCAGTCTGTCAGGTTTTGATTTTTATGTAAATGGACTCGTTTAGCAAGCGTTCTGTGGTGTCTGCCTTCTTTCACTCAGTGTTATGTCTGTGAGATTCTTCTGTGTCCTGTGTAGCTGCAGTTCATCCTTTTGCATTGCTGTATAGTATTCCTCTGTATGAATGAGATGGAATTTGTTCATTTCCCTATGGATGAACAGCTCTGGGCTGTTAGGAGTAGTGCTGCTGTGAACATCCCTGAATATGTAACTCTCAGGATGCACTTCTGTCAAGGACGTGACTGTGGAAGTGCCAGCTTGTGGGATTTGCTGTGTTCAGCTCCGGTAGATACTGCCTCAGTTTTCCACAATACTTACACCCCTTGACACTCCCGCCAGGCGCACTTGTTCCCTTGACGTGGCCAGCCTTGTTCATTTCTCTGGCAGCTAATGAAGTTCAGGTCCTTTTCCTATATTTGTGGGCCTCTTATTTCCTCTTTTGTGAAGGGCACACGGAGGGCTCAGAACAGTAGAGAAACTTCTGAGGACCAGACACTGGCGTGGCAGTGGGTCTGTAAACCCTAGAACCCTGTACCCGGAGCGAGCCCGCTCCTCACTCTTCTCTGCCTTAAGTGGATTCACTGAATCCTCTGTCTACACAGCACAGCAGGGTGGACTGTAGGAGCCAGAGCACGAGCGCAGGGAGGGCGGCTATGTTTGACAGGCAGAGACTTGTTTTCTAGCTTTTAGAGATGAAAACAGGAGGGTGGGTTTTCTTTGCTGCCTTCTTGGCCCAGCTGTGTTTACTCTGGATGCACAATTGTGACCTGACAGTTGTCTCAGTAGGAGAGAGTCAGGGGGCGGGGGTGGGGCTTCATTTTCTCATCCTGTCTCATTCTAGGCAGCCTTTTAGACAGTGTTGACACAGGTTTGAACTTTTGAAAAACTGGGGTCAGATTTTTTTTTTCATTGATGAAGGATGCCTCGGCTGTTTTCCTTCCAGATGAATAAGAAGAGGACATTCTGAGATTTCCCGGAGCAGTAGCTGCAGCGCTTGTGTGCACGCACGCGAGAGAGCGTGCTTGATGTGGAAGGGGAGCTATTCCTGACACGGAATGTTTATGTATTTCCTGTGCAGCTAGGTGCCTCGTTGGAGGAGTACTGCCCCGGGGGCCTGTGGGAAGCCACCGTAGCGCCTTCCCTCCTCCACGCGCTTGCCAGGCCCTTGAAGCATTTGGGGTACTGACCTCAGGGCCAGACAGATGCACAGATCCTGGGCTGTTTTTAGTGGCCGTTTGCCAGGGATCTTATTCCTCCCCCTTGTGGGCCCCCGTCTGGACTCTCAGGCCCACTCTGCACTCTGGCCTGACCCATTACTTCTAACTCTCAAATTCACCCTTTCCACCCTCCCTCCCTGCCTTCCGCCCTTGTCACCAAGCGTTAGCATGAAAACTCCCTTCCCCGCTCCTGACCCCCTTTTACACTTTCTCTGATGAGTTCAACCTTCAGGGCCCAGGCTAGCTCTCCCTAATTCCTGAATTCCATCCTGCGCCTAGATTTGAGGATCTTGTGACCCTGTGCCGCCCTCTCCCGATGTTCAGCACGCGCTGTTGTAACTGCCTGTTTGTCCACCTGCACCTCCTTATGGGCTGTGAGCTCCATGAAGGCAGGACCAGGCTGGCCTGTTCCCCACCAGGTCGCCAGCTCCTGGACCCTGGCACAGAGCAGGCCCTCGTTCAGTAGGGTTTGTGCGCATGCGTGTGGGTGTGCATGGGTATGTGTGTTGCGTGTCCACGCACGCCTGCAGGTGAGCAGCCTGCTGTGAACACACCTCTGGCCCCCCTGGGCAGGAAGCCTGAGCTTGGGTGGCTGGCCAAGGCGGTCCTAGACCTTCTCTCTTCTCTACTGCTGCTGGGCTGGTCTGAAAGAGTAGATTCCAGCTCAGAGTGAGCCTGGGGTTTATGTCAGCAACTGCCCTCGTCCTCAGCGGTGGACTGACACGTTCCTTCACCAGCTGCAGTTTTATCAGCCTGCAAAAGCAGATGCTGGTGAATGGCTGAATCAGATTCTTTCTCTTCTTACAAGAGTCACTGCCATCCTCCGCATCACGGACAGCAGTTGAGACACAGCAGCCAGAGCCAGAGCCGTCTCAGGAATCCTGGGCCGGATGCCTGTGGCCCCGGCAGCCCACCCCCAGCCTGTGTCATGGGAACCGCCGCAGAGGCACCGGCGGCCCGGGAGAGTGCTCCCCCGGAGAGTCCCCGTGAACAGGCAGCTCAGGCCTGGAGGAGAGGTTTCCTGCAGACAGATGCTGGGGGGCGAGGAGACCAGTTGTTCTCCTTCTCGGGCGATAAGTCCACAACCTGCTTACAAATGGTTCAGCCAAAAAAAAAAAAAAAAAAAAGTGTTTATCTGTCTGTGTGTGAGAGTGTTGTGGAGATAGCAAGTCAGAGAGCTTGCACAGAAGGGGCAGAATGGTATCAACTGGGGACGCTGGGTGAGCGATAGGCAGGTGTTCAGTGTACTGTTTTCCCCACTTTTCTGCAGCCTTCACCTTTTTTAGACTAAAAAGCTAGGATAAATGGAGGAGTTGTTATTCTTTAAAGAGCAATCAGAAATATCCATGAAGTATCTCTGAAGTTAGTAATTAAAATACTCATTATAATAGTTAATTGTTTTATCAATTAACTAATCACTGTATGGTTATACCTGTCCCATTCCCCGAAAGGTTCAAGGCAGATTGCAGGAAATATGCAAAATAATAACATATAGTTTTTCAAATTGAAAAAATTGGTTCTTAGGACGTTATCACTTAGGAAATACATGTAGATATATATCTGTGTGCTGTATATATGGGGCTTTCCTATGTATACTGTTTTGTTATTTTTTATTAATAGTATATTGTAAATATCTTTTAGTAACAGTGTATTGGAGCAACAGTACAGTGTAGCATGTGGTAGTTAACAGCTGTAGATCATATACTTTTATTGTCTTCGTGATATTTTATTTAATGCTAATGCCACGGAGCATTTAATCAAGACTCTTGGTAGACATTTATATTGCTTCTCCTCTCACCAGTATATACAACATTTATAATGAACGTACACTGAACATATAGTGAACATTGCTCTTTATAATGAAACAGTGAACATCACATACATGCATCTTTGTACACCTGTGGAGTGATTTTCTTAGGCTAAATCCCTTGGGAGTGGTTTTCCCCAGTCAAAGACCTATCAAAGGCTTTCTCTGTACTAAAACTTTTTTTTTCTGAGTAAAATAGAAATAGTTTTAAAATATATATAGCATAAAATTTACCATTTTAACTATTTTTAAATGCACAATTCAGTTTTATTGAGTATATTTGCAGTGTTATGCAACCATCACCATTATCCATTTCCAGAATTTTTTCATCATCCCAAACAAGCTCTGTACCCGATAAACAATAACTTCTCATTCACCCTCCCCCTTAGCCTCTGGTGACCCCTGTTCTACTTCCTGTCTTTGTGAATTTGCCTCTTCTAGGTACCTCACGTAAGTGGACTCACACCGTCTTGGTCCTTCTGTGCCTGGCACATCTCACTGGTCCTAATGCTTTCAGGATTCATCTGTGTTGTAACGCATATCAGAATTTCACTCCTTTCCATGGTTACCCGTTGTGTGGATAAACCACATTGTGCTTGTCCGTCCATCCATCAGTGAACAAACTTGGGTTCTTTCTGCCTTTTGGCTGTTGTGTATAATGCTGCTTGAACATTCGTGTACAGTTATCTGTTTGAGTCTCTGCTTTTACTTCCTTGGGCATATGCATCATTGGAGTTGCTGGATCATAGGACAGTTCTGTTTAACTCTTTGAGGAACCACTAAACTTTTCCACAGCAGCTGTACCCTTTTACATCCCCACCTGCAAAGCGAGAGGTTCCCAGCGTCTCCACGTCTTCATCAGCACGTCTCACCCTCCTTTTGTTTTGTTGTTGTTTTTAGTAACAGCTGTCCTAATGGGTGCCAAGTGGCTCCTGGACATTCCTTACCTATTTGCAAACTCTTACGTTCCCACCAGTAGCTTTCCCAGACCTACATCAAAACTAGGTATTATTCTTTCTCACCTTTGTTAGTCTGACAGGTGATGTTTTTTAAAAAAAATTCTGTGGTTTTAGTTTTCTGTACTTTGATTACTGGTGAAGTTGAATTTTTTTTCATAGAATTATAGGGCATTTAGATGTATTTTGGATGCATTGACTATTGATATAATTGCCCATTTTTCTACAAGTGACCCCAGTAGGGTCACTCTCTTTAAAGCTTCGAAGCCATCCCTGCACGTCGTACCTGGCTTTTCTCGTCTTTATGGCCGTTGCCTGTTCTGTTACACGTGGTCCCTGGTTCTGTAGCTTGTTGCCAGCAGTCCCGTGAATAGTCTGTGCGGCCCCAACAGACAGCTCGTGACTCTGATCCTGATGGGGCCGTCCACTGTGGCCCTCACGCTCCACCTCTCCCATCTGCAAGCTCAGCCGAGTGCCACGTGTCCCCCACCTGTGTCACCTCTTGTTTGCATCACACAACTGTGACCTCATAAATCGCTTTTGAATCGTGTATGCCTGAGAGACAGGATCTTCTTCGCTTGTTCCTTAGCTAGGGGTGGTGATGAGTCGGACCAAGAAGAGCACAGCAAATTACATTCCAGCAGATGAGCTAAGCTGACTCGGTTTATTGAAGATGCCTCTAAACCATGAACTGGATTAGCACTGTGTGCATGTGGCCGTGTAAGCACCGCCACACCCTCCCGAGGCACCTGCATGGCCTCTGGCTTATCAGATGTCACGGCACCTGGGACTGTGGCCAAATTTTAGACCTCGGGTCAGAAATTTCAAAGACCACTGCACTTTCCCCTCCTTGACCATGTAGCACTGAGGGGGGCTGCAAGGCTTCTGCACTGAACTGAGCGCTTGTTCACTGCAGGTGGAAATGACTGTGCTCAGCCACATGCATGTCGGCGTTTGAGAGTTGGGGTGAAAGCAGTTTAAAAAGGATCTGGTGAGAAAAGGTGTGTAGGCCCATGTAGGTATGGAAGGAAAGAACTGATTTTGCAAGGGGGAGGTTGCAATTTTATTACAGACAATGACTTTGCAGCAGCCTGGCCCTGGCCCTGGCCCTGGCCCTGGCCCTCGGCTGCCCACCAACCACCCCCACCCCAAGAGAAAACGAGACCAAGAAAAGAAAGAACAACTTATGTGTCCACAGGAGGGACCAGCTGATACGGAAATAGCTCCGCCACATCTTATTAAGTGAAACGAGCAGAGTGCAAAGCAGCGCCCTGCAGAGTCTTTCCTTCCTCACCTGGAGGTCATGCTTCCTGCAAGGTCGGTAGGAAGGAAGGAGGAAGGGAGGTCAAACTCAGGCTGTCCTTGCAGGCTGATCTTTCTCTGGACAGCGGCTGTCACAGGAGGTGCCCAGGCAGAGAGTGGGGGACTTTTTGGTGAGAGGACTCAGGTTCACAAGAAAACACGGGGACCTTATGTTCCACCTGTGAGAGTTTTGAGGCTGAGTGATGGGGCAGGCAGCTGGGGGCTATGCTTAATAGCTTAGGCTTTGAAACGAACCTCCCAGTTTGGGAGCCTAGCTGGGACGGCCACCAAGCCTCAGTTTCCCCATCCATCATCCGTTGTGTGTGCTGGTTATGAAGGTTCTGCAGTAATGTATGTGGAGCACTGAGCCCAGCACCTGGTACACGGCTGCTCAGCATTGGCAGCTATTCTCATGGTCTCTGTGAAGCTTGTTGTCCCCTACTGGCTCAGGGGGGCACGACTTCCACCTCAGGTCTCTGGCTCAGACTGTCTAGAAGGCCAGGCATTTGCCCTGTGACTCCCTGAGGCCCCAAGCCCAGTGGGAAATTCTCGCCATTTCCACATGTCCTGTTGTGCGTTCCTGCCACCTGCTGACACCGCGTGCCATGTGGCTGCCTGTCCCTGGCCTCGGGCTTGGAATATCTCACTGCTCTGGTTTCTTCCATCAGTCGACTCCAACGACAGCCTCTATGGGGGAGACTCCAAGTTTCTGGCTGAAAACAACAAGCTGTGTGAGACGGTGATGGCTCAGATCCTGGAGCATCTGAAGACCCTGGCCAAGGACGAGGTAGGTGCCTCTGGCTCCCCGACCCTCGTCGCTCGCCCTGAAAGCAACTTCCCTGGGTGGTTGGACATTGGTTCGTGCTTCTGGGTAGACCATTCATTGAGGGCCCGGGGGCCTCTGGTCCCGCCGTGTTCTGCCTGCCTGGTGCCCCTGCTGCCCTTCTCGTCATTCAGGTCTCAGCTCAAGTGCCTCCTCAGAGTGGCCCTCACTGACCCCATGTCACGTGGCCACCGCCCTCCTGCAAAACCTCTGTGCTGTCCCTATGATGCTCGGTGTGTTCACTTGTCAGTTGCCTGCCTCCCCCCGCAGAATGTAAGCTTCATGGGACCAGACCTCGAGGCGTGGGTCTTGGAGACCTGCCTGTGCCTGAGACAGGGTCTCTGGGGTCCTTCTGTCACTCACCATGGCATCCCCACCTCGGACAGCTTGACATACAGGCATGTGGGCTAAATAATGACCTCAGTCCTTTTAACACCCACGACAGCCCTGGGACGTAGGTGCTGTGTTCATTCTCCTTGGCTCAGAGAGGTTTCCAGAGCCCCCGGTTTCCTCTGGTCATGACAGAACACGGTCCCCACCCAGATGCCCCGGCCTGAACTCTTAACCGTCGCATTGCCCTCCTTAGTCAAGGCCTTGCCAGTTATCTTTTAAGAAGTGGCATGTGGCTATTGCCCCACCACGACGGTAAGTTACATTTTCCCAGCCTTTATTATGTGTGAGTCTAGCTTGGAGAACTTTCGTCTAATTCTCACAACTGTCCAGTGATCCTTCTACACTTTCCAGATGAGGACACGGAGTCCTGGAGTGGTACTTATGGAATATGGCCAAGGCAGTCTTCTAGAGCCCGTGCTTTCATCCACAGAGTATATTCTTTTATCAGATGTTGCATCTGCCTTTTCAGAGCAGTTTTTCCACATTCTCCATATGATCCATATAGAATATTCTCCATATTTTCCATATGGATGATTGATTTCAGTATGATTCCATATTATAGTACAACCTCAGTAACTCCCTGATGCCCTTCCCCAGTCACTCCATTTTTGTAGCTTCAGCCCAAACACGTGGGTGACAGACAGATCCCAGAAGCCCTGTCTCAGGCTTGGCGGAGTTGGTCTTTCGGGCGTTGTGTTAAGGTTGATGCCTGTGGTGTCATCAAGGTGCGGAGGTTGGCAGGGACTCTGGAGTTAAAGCTGGTGCCTGACCTTTCTCTGCATCCTTCCCCTGGTCAGCTGGTCTCGGACTTTCTGCCGCCACGTGCCCCACACCTCGCCCCCGGGTCTTGCTCTTCACCACCCCGAGCTGTCTGCTTGCAGCTCTGAGCATTTCAGTTTTGTTATTCCCACCGAGCAAGAGGCAACCTGACAGCTCGTTCCTGATCTCATGTTGGCAGACTCCTGTTTCCTCTGACTGCCACTCACCCACCCACCAGTTGCCTTTCCCAAACCCAAGACAGATTCCGGACTGCTCGGTTTCCAGCCGCTTCCCAGCGCCCACTTCCTTCCCAAACCCAGAGTCTCTCTTTCCTAGGATTTACTCCTATAACTCCCACCCCACCAAGCCCTTTGAAGATAAAATAAGATCAAACTGGATTTTTAATTTAGTTCTTATTTACTTCTAGGACTGTGTAGAATACCACTGTTACCCTTATCCCCTTCCCCACCCCACTCAAAACCAGAAGGATATTCTGTAGCTGCGGGTGCACACACACGTGACGTACATTTATGTCCTGGGTTCCTGTTCTCCCCAGACTATTCAAGCAAGTCCTGGAGAGAGTGGGATTTTTTTCTGGACTCCATTCCCTAGTGGCCTCTGCCAAGGTCAGGGGCACTGCAGGAAGGTCCAGCCTTAAGGTTAGCAGTCCAGAAGGCAGAGGAAAAATACAGAACCACTGCCGCCCTGGGGGCCCCAAGTACCTGCTAGCACCCTCTCTAGGGAGGGAGGATGTGGGCGTGTCCCGCTGACCCTGGGGACCTGCTGGGTGCAGGGCTGCAGAACTCTGGGAAAGTTAGTGCCAGAGGGCACTGGCTGTGGGTGGAGGAGGCAGCATCAGAACCCATTTCTTCAGGAACTGGTTTATCAAACTGGTTAGTATTAGAAGAGGTTAACTCCCCTTCTCCAACTGGAAGGCCTTTTTCGAATGCGTGTAAGCTTGGTCTCTGCGGTAGGTGGCTTTCGGGAGAGAGCCCTGTACCCTATAGTGGGGGTGGGTCCTTCACTGTCAGCTTGCACTGGTTACACTGACCGCGTGCCCTCTGCTCTCCCTGCTGTGGAGAATTCTTAGCCCCACCCCCCATCTTTACAACCGTGGGCTCTGGCTCCAGCTTCTTGCCTGGGGCCTCTGAGAACAGGGCAGTGTGTTTGACAAGATGTGCCCAAGAAACATGTGCCACGTGGCTTGAAAGTGCATTTCTTCACTCTGATGCAGCAGCTGGGTGTACTCAGGGGCGGCCGCCGACAGCATAAACGACCGTAGCCTGGGACCCCCAGGCCCACAGTAAAAATAGAGCCCAGAACCATATAATCTGGAACAATTTTATTTTCACATTGGCCTCTTTTTCTCTTGGGGGAGGAGGCGCTAATGGTGATAACAACTCTAAACAGAATTCTGAAAGAAGAGCAAGGCCGGAATGTTTCCGAAGAACATTTCAACTCACATAAATACCAGGGACACTCACTGAAAATGTCTGTCCGTATATGCACATTTATTAGGAAAAATATGGGTGGGTGGATGGAGCTGAAATGGAACATATCATCTTTCACTTTAACAACGCACTGTGAAACTGGGCACAGGGGCCTCAGGGGTGGGGTCCTCGAGGGCCCGGTGCTGGGAGACCTCCCTTTGCCTGGTAGGGAGCAAAGCTTCGCCCTGTGAAAACCCCAGTGCTGGTGCCCATGCTCAGTGTCTCATCTCTCAGCCCTGATCGCGGCCCTGCTTCCAGAATTGTCCTCTAAATCCACGAGAAGGAGCCAGCCCTGTTTTAATCACGAGCTTTATGAAGCCGTCTGGGTGTGGTGAAGCTGGGAACCATGCCAGACCCTTACAACTTCCTGGAAATGACAGTTCTCATGGGAAAAGGATGAAAAGAAGCTCTTTTCTATTTAAAGCCTCCCTGGAGTGAGGAGGGGGCTCGAGGCCCTGATTTGGTCCTCTTGTAATGTGTTCTTAGTTTTCCGGATCTTTGCACATTGGCGGCATGCTTTCTCATTCCCCAGACCCATCTCTAACAATTTCATCTCTAATGGGCTGTGCATTTAAAACACATTCGAATTGAGCTTGTAGGAAAAAATGCTGGAAAAGATACAGAATAATGAAATAGCCAGTGAGCTATCGTCTCCCTTGTTTGACTTTCTGAAACTCTCTCCCGCTTCAGTGAAGTGTAGTTAAAGGGCCTCTCTCGGGGAGACTTTTCAAGTTGGATTTGAGAGAATTTTCTATTAGTGAGGACCTCTAGATCTGAGCAGAACACAGGGGGTCCTCCTGTTCCCCAGGCATCAGATGAGGGCCAGTTTAAAAGGCGAGCAGCACGGGCTGGAGCCCACTGGATGATGTCTGCCCAGGCTCCCAACTGGGACGGAGCTCACTGACCAGAGGAACCCAGAGCGGGCAGTTGCTAGCCAGTTAATGAGTCGGTGCCAGGTAGGTGCCACCTTCTCTCCCCGTGTCCGCCGGCTTGGGACTGGGCAGCTGGACCCCACTCCTTGACGGCCGTGCTGTTCAGTCGGCTCGGCTGCTTCTGCGACGTCACCTGGCCCGGGCTATTGCCGAGGCAGGCTCTTCAGTCACTCAGCCACCCTCACCCAGCTGCATCGGAAGTTGCTCCTGGGCGGCTCATTGTGCTGTTTCCTCCTCCACTGGAGGAGGGGCTATGTTGGCTTAGCAGTTAGCACAGTCTGCTACTCCGTGGGCTCCACACGGGGAAGGATGGTTGGATGATGGACAGTTGGTAGGTTGGTTGGGAAAAGTATGTATTGATGTAAACCACATCACACCATTCCTACTTCCCTGGGTGAAACTGTGCAGGTGCATTGGGCAGACCTCTTAGCCGCTTCAGAATTTGGATCCCTAATGTGATGCTCACCGTGGGTGTATGGCTAACCATGGGTCTATCTGATAAACTGGAGAGGGCCATGGGAGGCTGTGGGTGCCAGCACGGGCTCCAGAGTTGGATGGCTGGACCTCAGATCCTCCCTCCGCATTTGCTGGCTGTGGCCCCTGAGCAAGTGCCTGAAGCTTTCTGACCTTCGAGTGCCTTATCTGCAAAATGGGCGTGCTCTGGTTTCCTGTCACGGTTTTAAGTCTCCACAGACTTAAAATAGCCCTCATTTCTGATCTTACAGTCTGGCGGGTCAGAAGTTGTGATGGTTGGGCCGGTTTCTCTGCTGTGGGTTTCCCAAGGCCAAAATGAAGGTGCTGACCGGCTGACTCTTACCGGGAGGCACTGGGAAGAACCCACTTCCCAGGTCATGTGAGTCGGTAGACTTCAGTTCCCTGTAGTTTAGGACTGAGACCCTGTTTCCTTGCTGGCCGTTGGCTATGGGTGGTTCCTTGGCTCTCAGCTTCCTTCTTCCATCTTGAAAGCCAGCACTGGTGGGTCATGTCCTTCTCATGCTTCGAGTCTCTCTGGTTTCCCCTTCAGCCTCATCTTTCCTCGTCTGCTGCTTGCCTCTGTCTCCAGCCTGAGAAAGTTCTCTGCTTTTTAGGGCTCAAGTGATTGGATTGGGCCCACCCAGCTAATCCAGGATTATCTCCCTAAGGTCCATACCCTTAATTACACCTGTAATTAAGTCCCTTCACAGCAGCACCTGGATTAGTGTTTGAATAACCAGGGGCCAGGGATCCTGGAGGACAGCTCTAGAATCCTGCCTACCTACCAAGGGCTGCTGTGAAGATTCAGTGAGTCGTGTGAAGCACAGAGCATCATACCTGGCACTCTGTAAGGGCTCCCTGCCCGTTAGCTGCCAAGGAGCAAAGCAGATGCTCGAGGCTCCTGGCAGCCCTGATGTCTGCAGTGCCAGCCCAGAGCGCCCAGCAGGGATATCACAGGCCACACAGATGTGTGGTCTGACCTGGTCCCCTGTTAAGGCTCACCTGTTGGCTTGGACTGTCCCTGGTGCCTTTGTTTACCTCTGGGAGCTGGTAACCTTTCTCCTGGGCCTGTACCGTTTTGGAGGTTTTCCCTTTTTTGTCTTTGCCATGAAAAGCTGGGGTTCAGGTTTGTTCTACTCTTGACATTTTGGTTAGACTTTCCTTGTTTGAGTACCTTTCACATCAGATTATTTAGCAAGAGAGGAAAGATCTGGTGTTAGGAGTATAGAATGGTTCTCAAAAGCTGGGCATGGGCACCAAGCCTCGGGGACCATTAACATTGTTCATGGGGAGCTGGCTTTGGTCTTCATTACCAGCACCCAGAGGGCGGGAAGAGTGACTGAAATTTTGGGTGGCCTGAGGACACATCAGCCTTTCGGTTTTCACTTGTACTTGCATTAAAGCAAGAAGGCCCATCACTGCGGGGTTCAGTTTCATTCCTTGACCCCACGGAGCGCTGAGTCTCATGAGCGCATCACTGGCTTCTGCTTCCAGTCCACGGGAGATGCCCACGTGGGAGGCACAGAGCAGGGCTTCACTCTGTGAGCTGGTGTCACCTTAACTGTCCTACAGCCGAAGCAGCTGGGACTCGGGGAGGCTAAGCAGCTCACCCTCCAGAAGATCTGTAGTAGAGCTGGCCCTGGGACCCAGGGCCACGCCCACGCTGAACCGGGCCTGCGCCCCGGCGCCGGGAGTAACCTCCCTTTTCTGTTTCAGGCCCTGAAGCGCCAGAGCGCCTTGGGCCTCTCCTTCTTCAACAGCATCTTGGCCCACGGGGACCTGCGCAACAACAGGCTCAACCAGCTCTCCGTCAACCTGTGGCACCTGGCCCAGAGGCACGGCTGTGCAGACACCAGGACCATGGTGAGGCACTCGGGGTGGGGGGCCTCCCCAGGCACGGGTATCCTGGCCAGCGACACAAGCCCACAGGCCGGACACAGCTGGCCCCAACACGGCGTCAGGGCCTGGACATCAAACGGCCCCAGTCTGCCCTTCTAGAAAGGCGCCTGGCCCTACAAAGTACAGACGGCTTTCCATATCTGCAGGTCCCACATCCTCGGATTCAACCAACTGCAGATTAAAAATATTCAGGGGGAAAACAATTCTGGAAAGTTGCAAAAAGCAAATCCAGAATTTGCCATGTACCAGCGACTGTTTACATACCATTTACATTGTGTTAGGTATTGTAAGTAATCTAGAGGTGACTTCAACATACGGGAGGATGTATGTAGGTTATATGTAAATACTACACCATTATATATGAGAGATTGAGTAGCCTTGGAGTTTGGTATCAGTGGGGGGTCCTAGAACCAAGGGAGGACTGACAGTATTAAGAGTTAGTTCCCGCTGAATAAAAACCACACATACGGAAACATCAGTCATTCCTGGTGATTTTAAGAGCACGTTGTAATCTAAGGAGTCTCATTTAAAAACTGGTTTCTTCTGCCTTCTCTGCTAAGAAAGCATAAGCTGGTTTGTTGGAGCCTTGGGCCCCAAGGATAGAGAAGTACGAACAGAAAGGAGATGAGTCTTTCTCTTCGCTCCTAGGTGAAGACCCTGGAATACATCAAGAAGCGAAGCAAACAGCCAGACATGGGGCATCTGACCGAGCTGGCCCTCAGGCTTCCTCTGCAAACACGGACCTGACCCCAGGAGCCCTGGTGCCAAGTCCAGAAAGACCTGTTTTGCTTTTCTTTTCTCTTTTTTTTTTTTTTTTTTATACACATGCAGACTGGTTTAAGCTCTGGCCTCTACCCAGATGATTCTGACAGTGAAGTGGGAACTGTCAGAGCATGCAAAGCCAATCCTGTTCACCCAGCACAGCGCCTGTTTCTTTGCACAAGTGGCCTTCAGACTGGCCTTAAGGGAGAAACAGAAGAATGCAAGTAACATCTTTCTCTTCTGGAAGGTGTTTTTTAATTGGGAAAAGAACTCTGAAAAGCAATCCACTCTGAAAGAGCCACTGTGCCCACTCCCTCATTTGCTTTCTATCAAAAGCAGCTCTTGACTGGGTTCAGAATATGTTAGTGGATTAAAGGAAAAAGCAAGGTTAAATATGAGACTCCCCGTGACTGGAAAATACACTGTAACTGAATAAACCTCCTGAAGCAGTTATGTTCATGACTGTTCATTTAATTACTGCTGACTCTCATCCAGAAGACAGTGTATCTAAACATACTGCCTGGTTTGCTTTGCAGCCGTAATTCTAAACGGCATATGAGTCTGTCTACTTCCTTACCAGTCTGGGGGGATCTGATCCTTGTGTACCACTGACGAGCTTCCACTGGCAGTTTATTTTCAGTCAGTAAGAGCCTTAATATTGTTGGTGGTGACTCAGCCTAGAACCCCTTGCTCAGGAAATGCATGCAAGTTGTGAACTGGAAGTGCCCCTGAGCCGTCCTGCTTTTGGAAGTATACGCTGGACCTAGACTGCATTTCACCTCTCCTCTGCGAAACGCTCCATTACAGTTCACACGGTGACAGTGGCTAAAATAATTTTTTTACAAGTTACATAAACTCACATTTTAACTGAATAGGACCAAGCATATGCTATGGATTTTCTGGCCAGCTCAACAGTGAACCCCCCTTCCCACGCACCCCCATACAAGAATTCTGTTGAGAAAATGGCATTCGTCAAAGGACAGTGGGGACTGAAGGAGGCCCCTTGACTGAACAAAACACAGGCATTCAGAAAGCATGGGCGTTGCTCAAATATCCCCAAGGGGCCTTTATTTCACAAAGCTATTTCCATGAAAATGATTTCATATGCCACTTTTAATCTGATACTATTCAAATGAACAACTGGCAGGTTCACAAATGATGCACTTGCACTTCGTCATTTCTTCCACTTTGAGGCTGTCTGTGCCGGCGTCGGTGCCCAGGCCTGAGTCAGTGGGGTCTTAATGCCCTTCCATTAACCTGGACTTGGACCCTGACATCAGGTCAGGTCTACATTACAGCAAAGGAGCTTCTGAATCACCCGCCACCTGGCCAGGTGGAAGCTTAGATCTTCTACACTCTTGTGTACTTTCCCCCAGCCCGTTCGTTACTCAGATAATTAGCCACGGCCTTCATGGGATGAAGTCTACTATCGTGAAGGATGATGGAACGATTTTTAAGTCCAAAAATTTTAGGAAATGAGGTAAAAATGAGGAAAACTTCTCATAAGACCTGTATTAGTTTTCTGTTGCTGCTTTAAATTACCACACACTTACTGGCTTAAAATGGCACGGTTTTAGCACCTTGCAGCCCTGCCACTCTGAAGTCCAAATGGTCTCAGTGGGCACACCTTCAAAGTGAAGGTGCTGGCTGGGCTGCGTCCCTTCTGGAGGCTCGGGGGAGACACAGTGTTCTCGCCTTTTCCAGCTTCCAGAGGACACCTGCATCCCTTGGCTGTGGCCCCTTCCTCCCGCTTCAAAACTACTGATAGCTGTGTTTCTTCCAAGTCTCTTCTTTTGTCTCCCTCTTTTAATCCTGGATTGCCTGGGTGGGCCCAGTCTAATCTTATTAAGGTCAACCGGTTAGCAACCGTAATTCCATCTGCTACCTTAAACTCCCTTTTGTTTTGTGGACCAGACTCACAGATTAGGACATGGACATCTTCGGGAGAAATTGTTACTCTGACCACAAGTCTGAACAGCCCTAAGTTTGTACAGCTGAACACACGATTTTTAAGGGGAGAACCATGTCTACCTGGCAAATACTTCTGACAGGCCAGTCTAGTTGTGGAAAGGGGGCCTAGTGGGCTAAGGCAGGATGGCAGGAATCACCCCAAGGAATACAGTGGTTAAGAATCATGAGGTTTTGGGGGCAGCTGGATGAAGACAAGTATACAGATGGGAGGAGCTTGCATAGAGGAGGGGCAGTGAGAAATCCCCAAGGGAGAAACAGCCAACAAGTTTGAGAACAGGTATGTTAAATATTGAGCTAAGACCTTGGCTCTGCTTAGATACCAGACCTCTCCCTCCCACTTCTCCCCGATTCTGAGTAAAAATCCAAAAACTGCCTTGCTCCAGTGGAGGTAGGCTGTGTTCTACACGGAGTCAACAGATGAAGAACATGGGAAATCACAGCAAAAAACCTTGCAGCTTACAGCGGGCTCTGGACATGGCAGGAGGGCCGGGGGTGACTCAAGCCAGTGTTGTTTAATTTACAAAAGGACAGAGGCCCAGTGAACATCAGCTCAGAGTGAACACTCTCAGGACTGCGGGCGGCTGCAGGGCAGGTCCTGCCTCCAAAGCCACAGTGGTCCGCACCCCCCAGGGCAGCCCAGACAAGGCCGAGCCCAAGCTGAGGACACCTGGCGTCTCGCTATCCCGGCTGCCCAACCTTCTCGCAGAGCCTGCTTCAGAACAGACTTTAATAACCCTGCCCAAGCAAGCAGAATGCCTCAGCCAACGGTGACACTCAGCTAGAAAGTCGCATCCCATCACACAGAGACTGCTTCCCCTAAACAGCAAGAGGAGAAAGGCCTGACCCTCACGCCCGAATGAGAGCTGTCGCCGTGGGGTAGGCTGGAGGACAATCGCTCAGCCACTCTTAGAATCACCCAAGAGAAGGCTGAGCAGTCCCTCCTGATGAGCTGAGCAGGACCAGACTGTAGCGTGCTCCCCCGGCAAGATAAAAACGGCAAGAGAAGCAGTGGCTGGTTCCCATTTACACTAAGCAAGTTCCTCTGGTGCTGATCAAGACTGGGAGATGTATTCCCGTCACGACCGGAGGTGCCCTGAAGAGCTGACTCAGATGCAGAGCCTCGCTTTCTAGGCATTATTAGATGGCCGCTTCCATTGTGTCTCTTAGGGCTGAATCCTCGGAGGGCCAAGTTCACGTTCTGCGGGAGGCAGCCCCCTGGATCGCTGCTAGCCCAGTGTGGAGGACTCTAGACCAGGCCAGTGCTTGGTGGTCAGGGCGCAGGCAGGCCTGCCTCACCACCGCCCCGTGGGGCAACAGTGCACCCATGCTGGCCTCGCCAGCATCCACACCTCAGTCCTTCCTGGCTGGGCCCTGAGTCTCCCTCCACGTGCCAGGGGCTGGCTCAGGAATAGGTATATGACCCACTGCTGGGCAATGAGTTATGACAAAAGGTCTCTTGAGGGGCTTCTGGAAGTCTCCTTGAACCGTAAGATTTTTCTTCCTCTTCTGAAATGAATGGTCTAGCGTACTGATATGATGCCTGGAATTGCTAGTCATTTTTCTACCAGCCTGATGAAGCCAGCACTGAGGACGGAGGAGCAGAGAGACAAAGAATGTTCCCTCATGAGGAGCTGAATCAATCCCTACAACAGACCCTCCTGCCACGTGAGAGGCTGAGTCCCTGGCTGTCTAGGCCGGCCTGAGACAGGACGCCTGTGGGGGCCGTTCAAGCCAAATGACGTGAAAAAGGCCCAATCAGAACTTACACGGTGGGAAGCGCGATGCTGGGTGCATGGAGGTGGTGGCCATGTGTCGCTCAGGTCACGGAACCTGGAGCTCTGGGAGGCTGGCTGGACAGTCAAGCCTGGGAAACACTGTTCCCACTGCTTAGGAGGCAACATCCTGTCTTCCCCGCGTGTCCTGCCTCCGGGCACCTGACCTCCTCCACAGATGGCACCTGGGAGTCTCTTCCTTGTGACTGAAAAGAGTCCAATAAACAAATCCCTGGGAACGCATCTGTCACGGGTTCACGCGAAGGGCTAATGAGCTGCTGTCTAAAATGCCTCGTTCACAGTCCTGCTGAAGGAAAAAGACTAAATCCAACCACAGCACAGGGAAGCAGGGCAAAAGGCAAGACTGGTTTAGAAATACTTCGAAGCTCAGCCACACCTGCCAGGTGGCAGTGCAGACACCTCTGTGCCTGTTGCTACTCCAAGAAGGGAAAGGAAAGCGAGCTTCCTTGCCCCCCTTTACATCAGCCCCACTTCCTGTTTGAGATTCCGACATGCAATAAGCTTGTTTCTCAAAAGACATTTTAAGCCCCAATGAGTATTCTGGGTGACATTCTCGAGAGGGGACATTCAGAATACTGAATAGTGGCGCAGGACTTGGGGCACAAAAGTACTTGGCACTTAACTGGTTGGGTGACCCCAGGCAACTTTATTACTTCCTCCCTGAACCTCGGTTTCCTCATCTATAAGATGGGGATGATAATAGCACCTGTTTCATAGTTATGAAGATTAAATACATTAATGCAAGGGAGACACTTCACTATGTGCCTGGCACACACTCAGCACTCGACAAACGTTAGCTATTCCTACGTACACACACCGCAGGACGAACGGATGGAACGCTTCACACAGCACACAGGCGGTTTAGCCCCTCACACGATCTCCTGGCTCCTGAAACCTGAGCTGCCCTCACCCCAGTCCGTCCAGGCGCGACAACATAGTTGCCCTTAATCTCTGCAGGAGTTCGATTCCAGACAACTGTCCTGTGGCTTTCATCTGCATAACACAACAATAAAAGCAACTGTGGCTGTTCTGGGGGACAGGGCAGTAGCGTTTAATCTTCAAACTTGATTGACTTGGACGCGTTCCTGTCAATGTAGAAGACCTTGCCCGGGGCAGGGGCGAAGCCGAGGCCTGCCCCGCGGCTGGCCTTCCAGCTCAGGGCCCGGTCGTAGTCCTGCTGCAGGTTCTGCTGCAGGGTGTCGGCCGCCTTCTTGCTCAGAGCCATGTTGGGCCTTCTGGTCGTGCTGGGGGGGCGACTGAATGAAGGGGACAGATTTTTAAAGCCCCCCATGAGTTTGAGAAATTTCAGTTTCTGTTCCTCGTTTGCAAAACCAGCAGTATCCCATTGGCCAAACTGAGTTCCCTGTGGTGAGAGGAAACAGGTGGTCACTTTCCAGGGTTCCAAAGCCCTTTCCCTTCCCCGACCCCCAGCTGCACCGGGGAGGGGCCAGACGCCCAAGCCCTCCCAGAGCAGCAGGCCCAGCGACCGTCCTGACCCCAACCACAGCCCTCGGAGCAGCACCGCTGGGCCCACCTCACTGACGAGGAAACGGTGGTCTGCGGCTAACCGGGGGCACTTCTAACCCTGCTGGAACTCCATCTCGGGCCTGGCCCACACCAGGGCTGCCTGTCTGCTGACTCCTCCCCCAAGTTCGTGGCAGACTGTCACCTCACCAGGTGGAGGAGGGCAGGTGCTTCTCACAGCAGCTTGGCTGTTACGGCAGGAAGGGAGTGGAGGCCCCGAGAGGTAAAGGGTCACACAAGTTGCAGGCTGAGCCAGCCCAGGAACTTGGGGGTTCCACTTCCTTTCCAGGGCACTCTACAACCCAGGGCACACATCTCCCGTGTTCAAAAAAATGCAAGACAGCCTCTCAGGGCCGTGGCCTAAGAGCAGACCCCTTCCCCCCCAGGTCTGGGCAGAAGCAAGAAACCCAGCTCCCCTTGAAGACTACAGCTTTGAAGACTCAGAATCAAGCCCCGTGTGTGTGGCCCTGGTCAAGTTACCTAACCTCTCTGAGCCTCAATGTCCTCATCTATGAAACGGGGGTGCAACACCCCCGACAGGGCCTCAGTGAGGCTCAAATCAGGGTCTGTACCGACACCCAGAGCACGATGCTTGGCTCAGCTGAAGCGGAGAACTGTGGTTCCCCCCCTGCACCCCACTGCTGACCCATGCTGCCTGGGGACTTTCTGCTTGTTTCTAGGTCAGCTTTGGGAGAATAAAGACCAGTCGCTACTACCACTGCCTGGAGTGAACCGGTGACAATTCTTCCAGCTTCACAGTGGCCCAGATAACAGGCATACTGGCAGCGGCCCAGGCCTGCAGTTTCTAGAATGAGAGGCCACCTGAGACAGCCCCACACTGGGCCTGAGGAGAGCACCGCCAGGGGCTGGCTGCTCAGTGAGCCAGCACTTCGGAGGGCTGCTGACCCCTTAGAGGGACCCTCAGCCAGTCCGGAATCCCCACCGCGTGCCTCAGCAGTCAAGGGGCCCCGGGCCCCAGGAGGCAGTGCCACCTAAAGCATCCCCAGAGGACGGATCCCAGCCTCCAGCCCAGGGATGGCCCTCCTGTTCCCAGGCTCCCCGCAGGGGTAGCCTCTGGGCCAGTGCTCTGCAGGACCGGCCCTGTTTCCTGCCTTCCTCACTGAATCAGGGAGTCCCATCAGCTCTGCTCAGCTCAAGAGGATGGAGAGAAAGGAGACCCCAGAGGGGTAACACATAACCAGGCCCACCCCCAACTCCATGGGGCCAGCGTGCACGTCCCGTTGTACTGATGTGGAAAATGAAGCCCAGAGAGGGGAAGGTACTCACCAGGAGTCTCAAACTGGAAAGTGGAAACTAGAAAACTAGAAAGCCAGGAACTGATCTCAGGTCTTCTGGTCCAAATTAACTGCTCTTTCCTGTGTTATGCTGTGGAGGCTTCACACAGTGCAAGGCTTCCCATCACCTGGGCCCTCTCTCCCAAATCCAATCTATGCTAGGCGGTGAAGCTGCTCTCCCCTCCGCCCCACCCCCGGCCTCAGGCCTGCAGGCTGGGCCTCCCACCCCAGCCTTCAACCTCTCCCACATCGACGCCCTCCAGCAGTGCCCACGTTATAGCCCCGGCCCCGTGGCCCACCGCCCCCCTCGACCCTCTCTTCAGCCTGGCCTTGTGGTGCCCATGCTGTACACCACCCCCAACCAGCCCCATCTCCTAGGGCCCGCCTGGCTTGGAAACCTCCCATTCCAGCTGGCCCTTGAAGCCAGGCCTGAGAGAGGCCTGCCACAGCCCCCTCTCACTCTGCCTCCTACCCGGCCCCAGCAGCCTTCTGAGGGCACCAGCCATTGCTGGACAGCTCATCATCAGCGTCCCTGGCGACTAATGCCTAGGCCACCCTGCCCGTCCAGAGCCAGAGACAAACGTCCAGGCTGCTTATCTCGCGCGGCCAGCTCTCTGGGAGGAAGGGAGTCAGCTCAGGACAAGCTCTGCAGCAGAGGGAGCCAGCTGGTGGGCTGGGGCTGCCTCGGGCCGGATGATGTCCCTGTGCTGAGCCCCTCCGGCCGCAGGGAGAGGAGGGGCCGGGAGGCTGAAGCACCACTCCCGGAGCCCAGCAGCACACTTACTGTCCACTTCTTGGTGTCAGAAGCTTCTGTTTTGCCTGACTCACGATCGATCTCTTCTTGCAAGGCCTTTCGCCTCACCTGAGCAAGTGAAAGGAAAGCAAAGAGGGAAATGACAGGCGTTTTCCTCTGAGCTTCTAACCCAGGACAGAGACAGGGCGGGGCATGGGGTGGGAGCAGCTTTACTCTGCTGCAAAAATACCCTCTAAGCATCCTTGACCTAAAGCACGCAGGCCTCATTCATCCTTGTTTTTCATTCCTTAGGAATGAACCTTCCCAGACACTGAAGTTTATCCACCTTCAGCATTAGAACTCTTTTTGTTTCTAACAGCCATTTTGGGTGGCAACTTTCCCAAAACACACTGCCCGAAGCCCTGCCTGCACAGAGGGTGCTGGGGTTAACTTTCTTGCTGACCGCATCATTTTCTAGAAAGAACACAGGCTGTGGTCTGAATAGTCTGAATCCTAGCACTGCCATTAACTAGTTGTGTGACCTTTGGTAAGTCACTTCATCTTTCTGTACTGTTCTGTTTATCTGCAAACAGATGGAAACATCAGGTAAGCTGGAGGATAAAGAGGAGACAGAGAACGGTGCTTTACAATAAGACACTGATAACAAGAATCATATTATATATATAAATATAACGTTATCATCCCCAGTCCCAGCACAGAGCTCCAAAAACCTTTGGAATTCCCTAAGTGCAGAGAGGAGCACGGTGTCTTTTGTTATGTTAATGAGGTGACTTTCAGAGGCAACTTTAAGATGGGGGCTGCAGGCCAGGAGGACCAACCATGTGACCGGAGGGTTGGAACACTCAGAACTATCCCCCTGACCTCTGGGGACAGGAGACAGCTGGAGGTTGAGCCTCCCACCAAATAGCCAGGGATTTAGTCAATCGTGTCTAGGTAACGAGACCTCCATGAAAACCCACAAGGACGGGATTCAGAGAGTTTCTGGGTTGGTGACACTGGAGGTTTGGGGAGGGTGGAGCTCTCAGAGAGCACATGGAAGCTCCAAGCACCCTCTCACACACCCTGCCCTGTGCATCGCTTCCATCTGGCTGTCCCTGAGTAAGATCCTTTTATAATAAAGCCGAAACTAGTGAGTAATAGGTTTCTCTGAGTTCTGCGAGCCGCTCTAGCAAACTGACTGAACTGAGGAGGCCTTTGGAACCTCTGATCTATAACTGGTTGATCAGAAGCAGAGATGACAACCTGGCTTGGGAATGATATCTGCAGCAGGGGGTGGGAGTTGGGGGCAGTCTGATGGAACTGAGCCCTTCACCTGAGGGGTCTGACAGTGTCACACTGAGCTGAACTGTAGGACACACAGCTGGGGTCAGAGAATTACTTGGTGTGGGAGAACCCGGCCCCATGTTAAACTGCTGCGTGCAGAACGCAGAGCCTGAGGTGGCCCCGGCACACAGGAGGCACACCTCATACGCTGTAGCTAGTGTGGCTCAGCCCACAGTCAGCGCACCGATGACCCTGCTGTTCAACACGGAAGCTTCCAGGGCCTTATCCTTCCTCCCAAGGGCTCAGGTGTAACTTCAGCTGTCCCTTTGGTGGCCCTGCCCCCTCTTGTCCAATCTGCCACGGGCAGCCAAACGAGGTGGGCATTTATCGAGTTCAAAAGTACGTAAAACAACTCCAAGAGACAGCTGCAGGCATGAGAGCGAGAACGGTGGCGTATTCCCACATGGGGTCCCACTGCCCACGCGGAACGTATGGGTGTGCGCTTACTGGAGCCGACAGTTCACCGGCTAAATGACAGAAGTTAAAGGAGCAGTGTATACAGCAGGGCTGAACAGTGCTTTACAATCACACAGATGTGCAGTTACAAAGGGAAGGTTCGGAAGAGTGCAACAACAAAGGGTGTGCAGCGATCACCATTCGGGGCAGGATCTTAGGTTGCTTTCTTCCGCTCAATGTTTTACCATAGTGAACTTTAATTACTTACGGAAAAAAGAGAGGGAGAAGTGGGACAGAAAATTTCACTCACACTGAGATAATCTGTCACCCGAAATGGTTAGAAGTTTTCTTGAAAACCCTAAAGTGTTTAATAGGCACAAATACACAAGAAGCAGAGAGGTGGTTGGTGGGCCCTGCCTGCATGATGTGCACAGGCCAGGCATTGTGCTGTGACCCGAGTGGCCAAGGACACCTGGAGAAGGAGCTGAGGGGAGGGGCTGGGCCTGGAGTTGAGGCCCCACCTCCGTTCTTTCTGCATGGCCCCTGCGGGGTCCTGCAGCCCTGGTCCTGGCAAGCCACAGGACTAGGACCTGCAGGGGAGCTCTCGTTTCGGGGGGGGGGGGGCGTGCTCTGTGCCAGGCCAGGACTAGGCTCTGTCAGCATCATCCTACTGGTCCTCACGGCCCCTCTGTGACACCCCCTCCTCCAGGGAGAGGGTCCCCAACTCCCCAAAGGCATCAGGTATGGAGGTAACGTGGCACCTTGTAGGGCTCCCTCCTCACACTCGGCTCACTTGTAAGCACTCGCTCTGTTTCTCTTTCTCTCCTGGAGGAGCAGGGCCACGACACAGGGGCTGTCTCCATGTCACACCCTGCTGCTTCTCTCCAGCAATCACTTGCTGACACAGCGTGAGGACGCAGGCAGGTTAACAGCTGCCACTTACTAAGCACAGGTCTCAGGTAGGCCCCTGCTGAGTGCCTCCCAAACCCGGCCTCGCGTGACCTTCACAGCCACCGATATGAGGGTCGGGACGTTAGTGACTGCCAAAGGTCAGTCCAAGGCCACACCTATGTGGTTACTATGCTGTCCTGACAGGCCTTGGGCTCCAGGAACATAAAAATATCCTAATTCCAGAAAGTCCAGCCCCCATACAGGATCTGGGCACAACAGAAGCAGAAGCTTGTCCACAATAGAACAACTTCTCCAAACGTTCCTCAGTCGAGGCCAGGGGGTGGTAACGCGGGGGCCTGGCTGAGCACGTGTTCCCCGCTCTACTGCAGCTCCCCAGGACACGTCCCCTTCTCCTCCTGCAGGGGTGACCGGGAGGAATGCCTCACCTGGGATTCTGAATGACCAGATGGCCCCTCAGCCAAAGCTATGGCAGCGAAGGGGTCTCCCAGCATGAAGCAGGGGAGGCCATGAGCTCCTGTCCAGCGGAGGTGTGCCAGAGGCTGGCCTGGTGGCCTCTGGACTCCCTGACACCTCTGGGCCCAGGACCTCGTGGCCTGGCAGGAGGCGAGAGCGAGTCTGGGGTAGGAAGACACATGGGAAGGGGTGAGGACCGGGCCGTACCTGGTCTATGTGTGTCTCGTCCATGTTGCCTTTCTTTTCCAACACCACCTCTAAGTCTGTGTCGGGCTCCTGCACGAGAGGGCAGAGTGAGTCAAGTGGACCACGGCCTCTGGCTCAGCATCCCAGCCGGGTGCGATCGCGGGAGCCCAGAGAAGACGGGAGACCGCAGCCCTACCCCAACCCCCACCACCCACAGAACCCCTGACAGCCCTTCTCTTCCACAGTTCTCCCCCACAGTTCTCCCCGACTCTCCCCTCGACCATGGCACTGACTCATTTGACAGATGAAGATACTAGGGCTCAGAGAAGCGAAGTGGCTACCACGAGGTCACCCCTACAGCTCAGGGTCAGGGCCAACACTAACCCAGGCCTGGAGCACAACCCTTCCTGCCAGATGTCACCTCACTTCCCAGGGTAACATCAAATCAGCAAGAGGAGAGAGGCTAAGGTCCCCACCGATGCCGGGAGGCGGGCTGGCAGGGGCCAGAGAAGGCAGAGGTGGGGGCCCTGCAGCAAACCCAAACTTCCCCCGTTCTCTCCTTCCTACTCCCCCTGCACCCCCATGTCCTGGCCGGCGCCTTCTCTGCTGCCTGACTCCTGCTTCCCCACCCCCCACGCAGCTCGATCCCACACAGCACCTAGGGTCCACCTTCAACTTACCTGATGTTCTGTGTCAATCATATCTCAACTAAAAAGTATTAATATAACAAACTCAAGAGCATCACATCACCCCATTCCCCCAAAACCTTTAGGGGCTCCCATCTTGTTTACATGACAATCTGGCTCTGCTGCCCCAGCCTCTTTGCCCCCCCAGGGCCTTTGCACCTGCCACTCCCTCTGCACAGATGGCCCAGCCTTTATAGGTCTCAGCTCCCCCGCAGTCCTTGCCAGGCCTGCCCTGACCACGCTCACACAGACCACACTCTCTCAGTGGCCTCAGCCCCTGTGGGACCCGCGGACAGCAAGACCTTGGGTGGGCCACTCTCCCCAGTCCTTCAGCAGCGACATCCACCACATGTCCTGCATCCTCACTTCAGCTGTGCTCTGCCTGGCACCCAGCGTCACATGTGATGAGCCCAGGATGGCTCTGTTCACTCATATCATGTGCTGGGACCCTGAAGATGCGTGGCACGTCCTGACTCCATTGGCTGTGCTGGGGAACAGAGTCCCCATCACGGGAGACACTGAGCAGAGGGACTAACTACCTTTCACTGGGCTCCTGGGAGAAGGGATTTTAGATTCTGATGGGGGTTGGGCTGCAAGCCTCTGGGGTTCCTCCTGGCCCCGAGAGTGTGTGAATAAAGGAAGCGACCAGTGAAACCTAGTCTCCTGGACCAGGGCAAAGCTGGAGAAATCCAGGAACCAGAACCATCTCCTGCGGGCTCCAACATGGAGGCTGCCCCCGCCTCCCCAACCCCATGTGGCCGAGCTGAGCGTGCGCCACCCTGTGACTCAGCTCAGGGGCTCATCCTTCAGTTGGCGCTGTTAACAGAGCCGTCGACTCTCGGCCAGGCCCGCCCCCTCATGGCAGCCATGACTCTTACTTGAGACCACAGGCCCGCAGCCGGTCTGAGGTCGCCCTGGTTGGTGCAGAGCTGCGAGGAGAACCCAGGGCTTGTTCGAATATAAAACAGTCATTCCTCTGGCCCTAATGATACCGGCGTCTACGCGAGTTTACACAGGGGGCTCCCGAGAAAGGAGAAAACCCCAAGTTCAGAAGCCACACTGGGTCTGAAGCCCAGTCCTGTCCCTTACCAGGTGACCTCTTTTGAGCCTCGGTTTCCTTGTCTGTTCAGTGGGGATAACCACAGCAGCGACCCCGTCAGATCAGAGGTAGGATTAAGCGGGTCACTACGAGCCCAGTGCCGAGCACACAGTAAGTGCTCGTGAAAGGCCAGCTCTGCTGGGAGTGGAATGGCGGGCCGGCACACACTGAGGACAGGAGCGGCGGCCTGGCCCTGGCGGTGGTACAGACAGGGGAGACGGGGGGGGGGCTGTGGGGTCCCTGTGCTCTGCCCCCCCCACCCAGGACAGAGACCACATCTGCTGCCTTCACAGGCTGTCATCCCTTCCCTTCCTCCTGGTAATAGGACCCTGGTTTTCCTCTCAGAAACTGCCTTCCCTGGTTAGAGACAGTGGGATTCAGGTGGGACTGCTACCCTCAGCCCCTCCCCACAGGCCTCAGATCAGGACTTCTGGCTTGTGTGACCCAGTCGAGATCTGGGAGAGCAGTGCTGAGACTTTTCCTGTAATCGTTTTGGAGGGCTGTCCTCCCTTTGCGGGTGGCTTAACGATCATGATGAAAGCCTGGAGCTGCTGGGACCATCCTGTCATGGGTTTGGGGTGGGGAGGAGCCTGTCTAAGATTAAAACCAGCATAGAAAAATACAAATCCCAGAGATGGGGAAAGCCACACAGGCATCTCCTGCGATCCAAATCTATTCCTAAATTGTGTATACAGAGCTCAGAAAGTAAGCTCAGATAGCTATGGACACCATGCTATCTCAAACTATTTGGTTTCTGAGTTTTGGACAGCAAGTGGCAAGTTTAGAGAGGGAAGGATCTACCTGAGAAACTTATCCCAATTTATCTAGCTGTTGCGCGCACATAGAGAGGACTTGGGTAGAATTCTGATAGCAAGGGATACCTGTATTATTGAGACTATTACACAAGCACCTGGATCCAGCCATACCTGAAGCTAGACAGCTTTTAACTTTTCTAGTTACATGTGTCATTAAATCCCCTTCCTGACTGAAGTCAGTTTAATCAGGGTTGAGGGCCTGTGTGTGCACACACACACTCCCAACTTCCACCCTTATTCTTCCCCAAAAAAAGTCCACTTTTGAAGGACAGCATACCTCCTCCCAAGGTTCTGCTGCTGCTCTGCTCTCCTGCTTCTTCTTCTTCTTCTTCTTCTTCCTCTTCAAAGTTGACTCCTCAATGCCTGTCTGTTCTGCTTTTTTCTTGGACTTCATTTTCTTCTTTGCAGGGGTCCTGGGGCCATCTCCTAGAGGGATGTATTCTGGAGCCTCGACTTTGATTGGCTTCTTTTTACTTCTTTTCCTAGAGCTGCTCTCCACAGACATGGAGAGCTTGGGGTGTCCCAGGGGGGTATCTCCCTCTTGATGGATTTTCTTTTTCTTCTTCATCTTCATGCTGTGTTCCTTGGGGCTCCCCTGCTTCCGTTTCTGCCCCGAGGCTGCCTGCTCCTCACCATCCTTCACTACTGAGCAAGTGTAGGGAGCATCCCCAGCCTCACAGCACCAAGGGTCCCTGGCTGAGATGGCTGTGGTTTCCTGACCCTTTTTCTCCTTCTTTTGTTTTTTGAGCTTCTTGCCAACTCTGGTCACCTCGTCACCTTGCCTGGGTTCTGGGGAGGTCTTCACCCTCAAGCCAGGGGACAAGGACTTCCTCTTTCCTTTTTTCTTCTCCCCACTGAGCTCGGATGGACCAAGCACCTGCTTCCCGGGGCTGGGCGACATTTCAGTCTGTCCAGCCCGTGATGTGGTCTCAGGTTCTAGGGGCTCTCCGCAGCCAGTGCTGTGACCCTTCTTTTTTTTCTTCTTTTTCTTCACTAAAGGCATTTCGGGTGCCGGCCCTTGGACCACATTCTTCGAGGGTGATGTGACTCTTGTGGGACAAACCTCAGCAGAATAAGTGTCACTGTTTAAAGCTGAGTATTGAGTCTCTGGTTCTTTGACTGCCTTCCTTTTCTTCTTCTTCTTTTTCTCTGGGAGCCCAAGGCCCAGGTCTCCTTTCTGGGTCTTAGTGATCATTCCTTAAAAAAAAAAAAAAAGTCCAAGTTACCCTACACCCTGAGTACATTTCAACTCGATATTGCTAAGAGTCACATTTCTTCCAGTGGATGGTCAAAAACACTAGGGGCTGGGAACATGGGCATGATCCCTGGGGAGCAAAGCAGGAATAGGATCGAGGAACTAGAATGGACTTTAAATTCTGGCAGCCCCAGGTTCAAAGCCAAGCTGCTCTCTCACCTTAAGCTAATCACCTACTCTCCCTGGGTCTTAACTTTCCCATCTGAAACTGGGGGGAGAGAACACTCCCTTCCCCCAAAAGGCTGTTGGAAAGAATAAACGATAATCTATGGGAAGTGCCTGGGAAGGTGGGGAGTGTGTTTTGGCACTGTTGATTCCCTTTCCTAACCTTCTTCCTTAAACCTCTAAAGCCTAGTCAGCGATTCAACAGAAATGTACCACGGCCTACCCCGTGCCAGCCACCGAGGCCTCACCCTGCCCTCGGGGGCTCACCTTCTATAGGATGAAGGGGACAGAAATCTTGAGACAGCTCTTCTTGCTGAGTCCCACCAGAGGCAGGAAATGTGCCACAGTTAACCCATTACCTTGGTTCATTCTAAGCAGCTCCTCTGCCTTGTGTCTGGAAATTAATTCCCTTGGCCTGCACCCAAGATGATTTACTCTCCTAACTACCTTCTCATGTGGCTAGACAGGAGAGCAGCAGCGAGGCACGGTGAGGAGCCCCAGCAAGGGCTGAGAACACCTGGGTTCAAATGGGGACTCACATACTCTTGCCACATGGTGCTGGCTTCTCCAGGCCCCAGTTTCCCCATCTATAAAAGAGGGACTGAATCAGACCACAGCACAGGCTGGCAGGGCAGGGGGGTGGCGTAGGCGGCCACATCCAGCCTAAAGGCATGTTTCACTGTTTTTAAATTTTCAAATTAATCGCCAACATTTAATGATTGGAAATGATACAAAGCAACCCAGAATGCCCAGGCTTTTGGAGGTGGGTAGAGAGGTGGGGGCATGTCAAGGAGGCACCTATGAAAAGGGGCTGGGCCCTCAAGTATACATCAGCTTCTGGCTGGACCACATCTCTCACTCGTCACCAGCCCAGTTCCTGATCCTTAAAACTAGATGACACGCAGCCACTCAGGGAATCCAGAAACCAATGTCCACTCACAGGTTTGGACAGAGGGGGGAAAGGACAAGAGCTTCGTCCTGCAGCTTTCCTCAGCCTCAAAGCCCAGAGGGTCCACACTGGATCTACCTTGCTCTTAGCTCCTTCAACGAGCCAGGCCAGGCCTGAAGTATAGTTCAAGTTCACTCATAACTCACCCCAGGAGGACCTAGAGGATCAACAGAACATCCTCTCATTTACTCCTGTCTTGTTTTCTACTGTATTCCTGGGGCCTAGCTCTGCACTCAACACATAGCAGGTGCTCAATAAATATTCACTGAATGAAGGAATGAATGCTAGAGATACAGAGATGAACAAAATAAAACACCTGCCATCAAGAAGCAGGCAGGTGTGGGTGGGAAAGAGGTGTGTTAACGATGATACAAAGGATCACAGCAAGCACAGTGGTGAGGTCCAAGTAACAGAGGTCATCTCATCGGGCCTATCAGTTGTCAGGAAACTTTCTGAAGAACATATTTCCAGCTTGGGCAGCTGCAGGATGATGGTGCTAATCCCTAGGACAAAGGAACTGAAGGTGGGGAGGTTGGGGGGCTGGAGGAGACAAGCCGGTTGGAAGAGATGCCTTGAGATAGCCAAGGGGAGATGCCGCGGTGGACAGGTGGATGTATGTATCAGTCTAAGGTTCAAAGCTGACATAAATTTAGGAATATATGGATGGTAAGCCTTAAATAGAATGAGCCTGAAACAGAACAGTAGGGAAGACTAACATTTAAATGGGTGGGCAGAAGAAGAGGGGCTTGCAAAGGAGGGGGAGAAGGTGCAAACCTGGAGAAGGGTGAGTCAAAGGTGCCAAGAGGGCCTCAGATGAAGGAATGGTCGAGATGGAATAATAACAAAGAAGCCAAGGAGAGGCTGTCAACTTAATCACCTTCTCTCCCTATTTCTGCGGTTCAGAACACTGTAGCATCCTCCTCTTGAGCACTGAATATCCTCCTCTTCAACCCTGCAACCCAAAAGTATTCATTCCTTCAAGAAGGGAAGAGGAAATGAACCTTACAGTATGTCTCCTGTGAACGCAAATGCTTTCTCCAAAAGCACTTTTAAATTCTTGGCGGTAGCTTCGCTAGGTTACCAAGGCTGTGAATAACCCATTACACAGACGTGCAAACTGAGCCCACAGGACTTTAATTTTCTTGCCCTGGGTCCCAAAGTCAGCAAGGGGCAAAACAAAGATTCGAAATCACACCGCAGAACTTCGGAGCCTGTGCTCCTGCATAATGGCACCAACACCCTACTTCCACTGCAGGAAGCAAGGGAGCCAGGAGGCGAGATTGCTGCTCCCTCAAAGTTTCGGCCGCGCAAAATCTTCCGCACAACCGCACACGGAGGGTTTCAGGCCCAGCTCCAAGGCGGGGGAACTTCCTGGAGGCGGCGGTCTCAGGCCTGGACGAGTGCACGCCGGCTACCGGAGGGATGTGGACCTGGAAGTGTAGGTCGCCCTCCGGTCCCGTGGCTCGCGCGCAAGTCCCCACGCCCAGTGTCCAGCCCCCTCGCCGCCCCGGCGGCGTCGCGCCCTCTGCACTCACCCGTAGGCCAAACTTCCCCGCCTCCACGTGAGAGCCCGCTCCGCCGTGACCCGGAAGTCAGCCTCGACTCGCTGGCCCGCCCCTGCGAGACGCAGCTCCTTCCGGGTCGCGGCCGTGCGGGGCGCGCGGTTGCCGTGGAGACCGCGGCCATGGCGGCGCTTGGTCGGCTATGCAGCATCACCCGGAGCGTGGAGTGGGCCGTCTCGGCCGAGTCGTCTGTCACAGCCAGGACGCCAGTGCGCGTCGTTTCCCCCATGTCCCTCGAGCTGCCCTTCTCGCCGGGGCAGGTTGCAGAGCTGCCGGGCAAGAACCCGTGGGAGCAGATCTGCGAGGGTAGGCAGCCCGGGCCGGCGGAGCGGGGCGGGACTCGGGTGGCCCTGTGGGGCCGCTCTGGCCGGGCGCCTACTGTGTACCAGGCGACTGACGTGCGAGGGCCCCTGGCAGCCGCGCTGCGGGCCCGCAGGGCTCCCCATTTTACGTTCGGGGAAACCGAGGGGTTACGCATGGCAGCCTCCAACTTGGTTCCACAGTCACATCGAAGGCAGGGGAAAGCGGAATAAAGGGGACCAGACGCTGTGGACCAGAGATTTGAGGTGCTCAAACCTCGTTTAATGAACAGGAAAAGAATCGCCGGGATGGAAATGGGGAGCTTGTTTAAAACATAGGTTCCCAGGCCCCGCTCACAGAGCTCCCAATAGAGGTTAGGGGATCTGCACTTTTAGGGAGCTCGCAGGTAGTTCTGATGTAGTCTACATTGAGCAAGCATGGTCTAGAAAGACATGGCTTTAATCCTTTTCCACTTCTGACCTTCCTTAAAATTTCCAAACGAAGTATAGCTCACCTTTTGTGGCCCTAGACGTACCCCTTGGTCAAGAGGCCCCATAATTAAAGACATAGTTAAACAAGTTAGACGTACTGCCACGATATTGCAGGTTGGGTTCCAGACCGCTGCAGTAAAGTGAGTCACGAATTTTTTGGTTTCCTAGTGCATATAAAAGTTATGTTTACACAATATTGCAGTCTATTAAGTGTGCAATAGCATTATGTCCATGTATACCTTACTTTAAAAACACTTTATTGCTAACTAACACAAGATTGTAAATGAACTGTACTTCAATTTTAAAAAACACTTTATTGCTGAAAACTGCTCATCATTCATCTTAGCATACAGTGAGTTGTAATCTTCTTGCAGTAGTAACATCAAAGACCACAGATCACCGTGACAAATGTAATAATAATGAAAAGTCTGAGGTATTATGAAAATGGCCAAAATGTGGCACAGACACAAAGTGAGCAAATGCTGTTGGGAAAATGGCATTAATAGACTTGCTTGACGCGGGGTTGTCATGGAACTTCCATTTGTAAAAAAACGCAATATCTCCTAAGTGCAATGAAGTGAGGCACAATAAAACAACGTACGCCCACGTACCTTGTTATCCTCTCAGTAAAGTGAGCATAATAATGGCCCCTATTTCTTGGTGTTGGGAGAGGCTGTTAAAGGGTCCCCTCAGAAAGTGCTTAGCAAAGTCCCGATTTACAGCAAGAGCTCAATGTGTGGTAGCTCTTAATAAATAATGCTGGGTGTTTTTTTTTTTTTTTCTCCTTATGTTTGTAAACTCAAGGTCAAGAACTCAAATTTTTCATTCTTGTGGCTGCCATAACTACCTCAACTGTCTGACACAGTGCCATCCAATAGAACTTTCAAATATGGTAGCCACTTGCCACATACAGGTATTGAGCACCTGAAATGTGTTTAGAGCAACTTTGGAACTGAATTTTTTTGTTTTACTTAATTTTAATAAGCTTAGCTATACGTGGCCAGTGGCCACTGTATTGGACAGGGCAGGTCAGTAAATGTTTGTTGGATGGAGAAAAGAATGAATGCTCCAGTGGATGGGACTGGGAGAGAGAGCGATGAGTGAGAGAAATGGAAAATACAAAGGAAGAGGAAGGTAACGGACTCTGAGTTGATAGATACCCTCAAGGCCATCTGTTTCAGCCTGTATCCGTCCAGTGCTTGAATTCCT
This sequence comes from Camelus ferus, assembly GCF_009834535.1. Classification (NCBI taxonomy): domain Eukaryota; kingdom Metazoa; phylum Chordata; class Mammalia; order Artiodactyla; family Camelidae; genus Camelus; species Camelus ferus. The sequence goes on along the minus strand of NC_045713.1, from coordinate 33,573,002 downwards.
TCTCCAGGAGTGCGTTGCATCATACCCAGAAAAATCTGTTTCTCCTTGAATGTTCTTCTTTTAACTTCCTACCCTTTGGTCCTTACCCTCCTGGTGCCATGACCTAAGTTGCTAATCACTCTACCATTACAAAAACACTCATACAGAAGGTTGTTGCTGTGGTGGTCTTTTCCCCAAAGCTTTCACTTCTCCAGGCCAAGCAGCTCTTGATGGTACAATTTACTAGCGGTGTTTTGTTGGGGAGGCTGTTCAACTTCATCTCTAGGAGGGGCTGATCCTCGTACCTACCTCACAGGGCTGCTGTGAGGACGGAATAAGATAATGTATGCAGAGGTGCTTGGCACAGTGCCTGGCACTTAGAAAGTGCTCAGTAGAGGGGAGGGTATAGCTCAGTGGTAGAGTGCGTGCCTAGCATGCACAAGGTCCTGAGTTCAATCCCTAGTATCTCTATCAAAAACAAAACAAAACCTAAATACCTCCCCCCCCAACAAAAATAAAAAATTAAAAAAAAAAGAAAGTGCTCAATAAATGTTCATTATGGTTGACAGAGAAACATGCTTTGCTTTGCATTTGTTTTAGAATCGTGGAATATCTTTTTGTCAAACAGGCTTGTGGGGAAAAAGCAAAGACAAAGAGTTTTGTTGCTTAGAAAAGCGAGTGAATTGATGCCACTTACAAAGTGATAGAGTTACCAAATGAAGTTAATGAGGTCAAAGGTGGTGAATTATACACACAGGCACTGTAGTGATTGTTATAACCTAGGTGATAAACCCAATTTCTTAAAACAAACATTTTAACAAATGCAATTTTCTATAACAAACATAGTGAGTAAATTTAGTTTCTGACAACAAACATGAAAAATTATTAAAGGCTTTGTAATAATCCTATCTTTGAGGTTAAGGATTATATTCTATGAGAGCAGTTCCATTTAAAAAGAAAATTATCACAGCAAACAGACCTGTCAGAAACTCAGTTCCAGGAAAATGAGATACAGAATAGGTAAATATCTAAGACCTTTATCCTGCCTGGCTAATGCTCTTTGTGCACGTGAACACACAGGCCTTTATGATAACTTATTTGTCAGTGTTGCTCAATTTCCTTATCTTTCCAGTGACAACTAACTATGGGCATTTTATTCTCAAAAGCACTTGTATTCATATCAATAAAAGTCTTTCCTGCCAGGGCTTCTAATTAAGTCTCATAGCTGCTTGTGACTTAATGATTTTTAACTATGGTTTTAACCAAAGGATTCAGAGCTTCTGGTCTTCTGTTCTCTTATTGCTGTTATTACTCCTATCAGCATCCTCATTACTGCCATTGGTTCATCACCCCAAGCACTAGTCCCTGGCCTCAGCCCCGAAAGCTATTATAAAATCAGGACCCTTCATACCATCTTGCCAGGTAACAACATGGGCCAGTTCTGAATCAGTGCTGTTCCCCCAGCACAGCAGCTGAGCACAGCTGGAGGAAAATGACACCAGGCAGCTCTCTGCAGTGCTTATCAGTCAACATCCATCAGTGCCTTCGCCCAGTGCCCGCATCTCCTAGTCCCAAGTTTTTACTCCACTCTTCAGACATTGTGTGACACCACTTGGCAGATAGAGGAGACATTCACTGTGAATAGTTAGGCAATCAGGAGTAGGAAGGGAGTCCTCCAGCTTCCTCACACCAATAAACATGTTTGCATCTGCCCACAGGGTTGAAGTATTTATCCCGCTGCCCACACAGCTCAGCCCTACATCTATGCTTTGGGACCATCCTCTTGCTATCCCAGGATCCTGCCCTGCTCTGTCACTCACCTCCCCTACATCTTTAACTTCTCTACTGGCTCTTCCCTCCAAACATCCTCTGGTCCATTTCCTGGGGAATACCTGTCATCTTCTAGCTCTTGTCTGTCTCTCTTGCCCTCTCAGCCAAGCTTCTGGAGGGAGCTTTGGTTCACACCACTGTCATTCGAATTCCCTTATCAACCTCAAGTCTCCAATGAAATCATTCTCATACATCAATCAACATATCTACCCACATTGGGAACTGTTAGATGCTGGGCCAGGCACTGTTCTAGACACTGACAATTACTCTCCATCATCCACTCAGCTGCCCAGTCCAGAAATCAGAGATTCATCTTACAGGCTTCACTTTCACTTTCCATGACCCCACATTCATTCTCCAATCCCTCTAGATCCTACTGGCTTAACACTGCTTGTAACCCCAAATCCACGTTCCCTAGTACTCATGGCCCTTCCCACTCTCTGTTTGGATTGCTGCTGTAGCTTTCCAATCAGGGAAGACTTCCTTCCAGTCTGTCTTCCATAGGAACCTCTTCTCTCAGATTCAAGTCTGATCACATCATGCCATGACCTACATTGATTTTCATAGCTTTCGTGGTAAACATAAACTCTTTGGCTTAACACCTTAGCCCCTTGATGATCTGATCTCTCTCTTTTTTAGATTTGTCACTTACCATTTGTCCAAATCATCCTAGTGGCTAACATTTATTGAGCTGCCCTTATGTGCCAGGCACTGTGCTAGGTGCTTTTCCTCTAGTTAAACCTCACAGCAACTCAGTGATTTAAATAGATGAAGAAATTGAGGCATAGGGAGCTTAGGAAACATGCCCAAAGTAAGTAGCAAAACCAGACTCAAACTCATATGTGTGACACTCAAGTTCAAGCCCTGAAGCAACCTACCAGTATGCTTCAACGTGTAGACACGGGCCACCCACATCAAAATCTCCCAGATACTTGCTAAAGTGCAGATTCCTGTGCTTTGTCCTTGACCGATGACTCAGTGGTGTGATGACTCTCCCCACTCCTTGATGGGGAGTCCCTAAACTCTGCACTTTAAGTAAGCTCTCTAAGCAAGGGACAAGACACAGTACCACTGTCCTGTGCTGTGTCCTTTTAGCCACAAGAAACTTCCTCCATTGCACCATACTGTTCCACTCCTCCATGCCTTTGCATAAGCATTGCTTCTTACTGGAACATCTCTGCCTTCTTCTCATCTTTATCTTTCAAGACTCAGCCTAAGTGGCCCCTCTTCTGGAAAGCCTTCTATTATCGTTCAGGCTGATTTTGAAGCCCCTTCTTGGTGCTTTCTGGGCGCAGCCCTCTACAGCATCACTTGCACATCTCCTAACCATTGGCTTACTCCCCATCCCCTCACCAGAACACAAGCTCTTCTGCTTATGTCCCTCCAGCATCTTGTACAATGCCTCGCCATAGTGTATTCTGGCTAACTTCTTTAGATTCACTTCCAGCCACTTCCTCTTCCTGGCTCATCCCTTTCCAATAGGCCACTGTTGGTGGCCTATTTTAACTGTTTCAGTTAGGAACATGTTCAGCTGCAACTCTCAGAAAGCCCAACTAACAGTGGCCTGAGCAATAAAGACATTTCATTATCTCGCATCCCTGGAGCACAGCGGTGGGGAGGTTCCAATTTTGGCACAAGGGCTCCGTTCCACCAACAGGGTTACAGGCTCTTTCTGCTCTGCCTCTGACATAATATTGCCTTGTATAAAATGAACAACTATTCTTTCCTGTTCCTAGATTAACGTTCACTTAACATACATATAACATTAAATTCCCCTAAGCAATTACGGGTTTCCCATACTGTAAATCAAAAGTAGAGAGGCCCTATGAAGCCTTTTGTAAGCCAAAATGACATAAAGCAAAGAAGCAGCTACCTTAGGACACATCTTGCTAATGGGCGCACAAAATAAATTGAGATAAAGCACAGATGTTCACAGATACAGTTCAAAGCTATGCTTGCGTGATGCTGAGATGTAGAGTGTAGTTCCCAGGGAAGGAGTTTGGCTGCACCGCCCCACTGCTGGGAGTGCACGCTTTCCCTGTAACAGTTCGATGCAAAACAAATGCTGAATGCCGTTTTTACTTTTCACCTTTTCTCATAAAAGCGAAAATTCTCTTTGGATTTCTTTTGGTTTGCGTAAACAGGTACTAATGTAGGTCTTTTGTAAAAGTGAAGTACGTAAAGTGAACTTTCCAAAAGCGGGGAACACCCGTAATCCAAATGACAAGCATAGGTAACATGCGTTCTGCCACTGAGCTGTACCCCACCCCCCCATAAACACTTACACATTTAATGTACCTGATTTTCTTAAGAATTTCTAATGCCAAACAGACCAGCAAGTTTTTCTAAGCACTGAAGCAACTCTTACAAATCAAAAGTATCAAACCATGGTAAACCAAGTTTTAATGAGTTCAATACTCGTTACAAACTTAATCACATTCAAATTCATATGGCTTTCAGTGTAAAAAGCATCAGTCTGTAATCAATTATACGTTTTAAATTGAAATCATAAGGTGAAAGTGACGAATTCTCAAATATGCCAGATTTTCTTAAACATTACAGAGCTTGAGATAACAAACACATCAGATTGTACTGAAGCTAATGTATTTCCCCATATTTCTACATAATTATGTAACTGTATTATCTTTTGTGGTCGTATGGTGAAAAGGTGTGTATCTTTTCCATCAAGTTTAGTGAACTAAGAGGCCTGCTTGGGAAAAATATAAATGGCAAATAAATAATAATTAAGAAAATACAAGTAAAAGTAAAGTATCAGTTTAAATATGTATAAGGTTGGTAGTACCCTAGAGAAACAGGCAGCCTTACAGGAGTAAACAGGAGTAAAAGTTACAGACTTTTTGGAGGAAAATTTGGTAGTTTGGTCCAAATTTTAAATTATTTTTTTTCCTTTGGCAGAACAATTCCACATCTAAGAGTTACTCCTACAAAAGTGCCTTCTTTCTGATCAATGGTGTATATAAATATGCTCATAGTAGCATTGTTTGTAATAGTGAAAAATTGGAAACAACCAAAATGCCCACTGAGAGTACACTGGTTAAATAAATGAAGTGCATCCAATAGTAGCAGCATTGAGAGAGGTCCGTGATTCAACACCTAGAATGGTTCCTGGGCACAGTGGGCTCTCAATGAGTATGGATGAATGAATAGATAAAGGATCAAAAGTAACTTGCTGTACCGTTTGTTTTGTTCATTTATTCATTCATTCAGCTTTGTATTCTGTGGGAATACGATGGTGAGCACAAACACTCCCACAAAACACAGCCTATTAGAAAAGATAGTCATTAATTTTTACAAATTTCAAATAAGGGTAAGACTGACATGAGTTATGAAGAATAAAGACACCATGTTATGAGGTTCTGTGCTTGGATGATTTGACCTAGTCTCGAGATCTAAAGTAAGTAAGTGTATTTGTGAATTATATACAAATGTTAGTAAATGCACTGAAAAAGATTTGGTTGGACCTATGGCAGTTCCAATAATGTAGTGGAATTTGGTGTGATTTAGACTCTACATAAGGCATCTCCATATTATTTGGAATTTTTCTCACAATAAGCCTATATTGCTTATTTAATCAAAACTATAAATGTATGTATATCTTACATCCAAATAAATAGTTTTCATACTACCTTGGTGACAGTGTTGGGGGGTCTCAAAGACTTGGGGGAAGAAGGGTAAATTTACATTTTTGCTTGAGAAGGAAACACAAAGTGGTAGAGCTAGAGCTGCCGTGGTGGGCAGAATTCTCAGATGGCCCCAAGATTCCAGCCCCTAGTGCACACACCCCAATTACCTGGTCAAGTGCTAATCTAGGCATTGCTGTCAAGGGAGTTTCCAGATGTAATTAAAGCCTGTAATCAATTGACTTTAAATTAGGGAGATTATTGTGGGTGGGCCTGACCTAATCAGGCGAGCCCTTTAAAGATGTTAGAGAGATTCAAGCAAAAGTGATTCCTGCTTGCCTTGAAGTAGCAAATAGTTATGAGGGAGCTGCCCATGACAAGGACCTGAGGAAGGCCTCAGGAGCTCAGAGCAGCCCCCACAACAACCCAAAAGAAAATAGGGACTTCAGACCTATATCCACAAGAAACTGAATCCTGCCAACAACCAGTGAACTTGGAAGAGGACCCCAGCCATCAGATGAGATCACAGCCATGGCCAACACCTTGATTTCAGCCTAATGAGACCCTGGCCCAGACCCATACTCCTGACCCAGGGGAAACCATGAGATAATAAATTTGTGTTATTTTAAGCTGCTGAGTTTGTGATAATTTGTTGCACAGCAATGGAAACCTAATCTCACTAGTACTGGGAATCAAAATTGCTTATAACCTGCATCCTGACATACTATTCCCCAACCTGATACCTAGGAATTAAAAAAAAAAGAGATTAAGAAATGCTCTCCTACCTGATAAAGAACTAGGTAATGGAATAAAACTTGCATCCAATATAATTGCATCAATACCATCTTGCCCAGAAACGTTGTTTTCCCTTATCACTGCAAAGCAACTATACAATTGCCTTTAAAACATGACTTCTCTAGAAATACTTTTACCAGTCTTTCCCTAAGGGGTGTAACTAATATAGCCATGAGCATTTTCTGTCCCTCTCTCAGCAGGAATTGTTATCTTGTAGAACTAGTGTGGTATGTTTTTTGCAGTAAGCTCCCAACTGATCAACTGTGATCAGTCTTGAAACCTGGCGATCGTTCTCCACCTTGCTGCACTTTAGAATCAGCTGGAGAACTTTATAAAATACTGATTTCCAGGCTTTTGCCCCAGGCCTATTGAATCCAAGTTTCTGGGGTTGGACCAAGGCATTGGTATTTCCAAAAAAGCTCCTGGGTGATTCTAATGTGCAGCCAAGATGGAAACCACTGTTCTTGCAGCAGGACCTCTCCAACCTTAATTGCATACAAGTCACCTGGGAGTCCTGTTAAACTGCAGGTTCAGAGCCAGCAGGTTTGGGGTGGGGCTTGAGGTGTTGCATTTCTAACTCCCCAGGGATGCCAGTGCTGCTGGTAACGCGGGCAATGCTTCGACTAGCAAGGGTTTATGGGATTGCTCTTCCAGCCGTGTGCCCCAATCTGGCAGCCTTGCCTTCATGCCCACCCCCATGACTGCCTGGGATGGTTCATCGTCCCTCTGTCTCTTTTATTCTGTCCTAGATGACAGTCTCCTCTTCCTCCTCGTCTCCTTCTCTATATGCCATTGGTGTCTTCCCTTAGTCACCCTCCTCATTTTCTTCCTTCTTTTATTCCTTATAATTATCGTAATCTGGGGGCAAAATAGAAATTATCTTCTTGGGAAGAGCCTCAAAACTCTTGCCAGAGAATAATCATCTCTTAACCTATTTTAAGTAAACAACCCTGTGATGGCCAGTTGTTTTTCATTTCTGTAAACCACCAACCAAAATAAAATTTAAGAGTGTTTTATTTAGAGGAAGGGGAATTACATCACAAACTATAATGAAGTATGAAATTGAGAATTTTTCCCCCACTCCCTTCAGAATATGAAGCTGAGCTGCCTGCCTTTCCAGAAGGATATAAAGTCAACCAAGAAGCTGTGACTACTGTGAGTATCACCCAGGCACCAACCTAACTGAAAGGATCTTACATGAGAACAGCACGGATACAGCATCAGTGTCATGCATTAGGGAGACGAGAAGGGAAGGCACTGGAACCAGAACCAGAAACTTAGGGCCAGTCCTACCTCTGCTGCTAATGGTGTCACCTAAAGGGCATCACATAACCGCTTCAAGCCCCAGTTTCTGCATGTGTTAAATGAATCAGATAATTCTTGACTAACTTACAGGGCCTCTCAAATGAGATCCTAGATGAGGAAGGCCTTTACAATGGATTCAACACCATGTCCTTGTTGAGGACAGTTTTGCAGACAGAGCAGGATTCTCTGTACATGGCTGGGTGGGCTAAGACTGTACTAAGGAAGGAGAAAGAGCCAAGGACATGGCAGCTAGGAAGAGAGGCCCTTTATTTGGAGTTTAATATAAAAAATCAAGGCTCTGAGAGATAAAGAAACTTGAGCGGGGGTCACAGGGATGGGACCAAAACCCAAGTCTCTAGACTTCCAGTATGTCACTGCAGCTGACAGATTCTGTGTCTAAGATCTTTCTTGGCTTGTGATTGTTGCTTTTTCATGGCATCCTGTTCTTGTTTTATAGATGCAATGCTTTCTCAAATTTCTCTGCAGATACTAATTACAATTCTCTCCTCTGGATTTGTGCTTCTTCCAGGGTCAGGTGTTCTTTGTAGATCTTTTTCTTTGTCTTTTATGCTACTGATGTTCTTCATCTATGTAAAAAGCTGTGATTGTTTATTCAAAACGTAAAATGCAGGCCTGGGTGGATTTTTCTGCACAGCTGGTATGGTTTTCTTCTACTGTCATACACGTGGGTTTGTTTTCTGGATGGGTCTTTTCTGTGACTAGAAACACTGACTGGGAACTCATGGGGATTGATTGCCCACTGGAGGGCTTTTCTTTGGGGTCAGCAGGCAGGGATCTCATATTTGGGGATTGGACTGGGCGCCTTCAAATCAATGTTAGAGTTTTTTTGTTGTTTTTTTTTTTTTTTTTGACTACTAACATGGCTCCCTGAGTAGTTCTTCTCCTTCCCAGGCTGTTTGTTTAATTTGTTTACAAAAGAGTCATTGGAAAGGAGGCGATAAAAGGCTGGGGTAAATGTAGCTTTAAGTATGCTGAGGGTGGCAGAATCTGGAAGAGAGGAGATGTGGGCAGCAGGGCAGTGGGGCTCCAGCTGAATTTTCACTTACCCCTACTGTTTATCGTTTCCTTTCTTATTCCCACTATGAGGAATTGAACCCCTGAGCATTGACACTCTTTGGAGTTCTGGTGGGAAGACAGACTCCCATCCTCTAGGGGGCAAGTTTCCTCCTGTGGACTCTGGGCTGCCACTGTCTCCTTCTCTTAGCTGACAATGGGCTTCATCCCGTTTCTTCTGGAAATGTTAGGACATCTCTCACCCACTGATGGCCCTCCTATTCTTTATTAGGGATTTATTTCTTGATTGTCATTTCTAGATGCCTTGGGGGAGGAGAGAGAGAAAAAATTTTGCTCAGTATGCCCCCCTTGAACCTAAAATCTGATACAGAATTTTATCCTCTGTTAGATCATAAAAGAAAATGCAATTATTTAAACAATATGAATCGATTCCTTCCCCCACCCCCACCTCAGGTGGCACCATTGGAGGAAATGGCTTTCCATGGCTTCAATGCAGAACACATTTATTCAGTCCCTCGTTTAGCCAAGGTCTCAGAAGTACCCTGTTCTCAACCTACACTGGAAACAATCAATCCAAAAACATGTAAGTAAGGAAGTGAGATTTCATAGTTTTATAGTTTGGGGCTTGTAACATTGCAAAACCACAGAGTGGGGACGGGGGTGGACAGATAGACCTCAGGGAGACCACATGATAAGAAAGAGTGTGTTCTTGTTTTAATTTTTATTTCTAAGAAAAGTACCCTGTCTTCCACTGGTTTATCTTTAAGGCTGAAATGTAATAAAGATGATCAATATCAAGCAGACTTAGATTCTGTGTTAAATACAAAGGGGGAAAATGTAAAGGGCAAAAGAAAATGTCGTGCTGCCCTGCTTTGTGTGTTGGAGCCAGAGATGTAGGTGTCCTTCGTCTTCCTCCCTGAGCCCCAGTTCCTTGGCCTCCCTGGTGCCAGGCCCTCTCCTGCTGGCTTGTCCTGTTCCCTCTGCTGGTGTGCTTTGGGCCTTGGCAGCCACCATCACTGAGACCCTAAGGTCCTCTGCCTCGTACCCCAACCCCGTTCCTCTCCGACCTCAGTTCCTACTGCACTCCCCTTGCTTATTTCCCTCCAGCCACACTGGCCTCCTGGCCTTCCCTGTGGAAGGACCTGGCTTACCTCCTCACCAGGCTGCAGAGGCTCACAGGGATATGTTAAGTTTCTCTCAGTATATGGCCCAACTCAGCAGTCTGGAGTAAAATGTAGCATTTAAGGTCATGTTATTTCACGGACAGTACCTTTTTTGGTTCAGAAGCAAATGTTTCTCCCAGATTAACTTGGGCCATTTGGGATTTTCAGTGGGAACTTTTTTGTTTGTTTTAGGTTCCCCTAAAGAATATTTGGAAACGTTCATCTTTCCAGTTCTGCTTCCCGGAATAGCTAGGCTGCTTCAGGAAGCAAAGAAAGAAAAATGTTTTGAGGTCAGTTGTTTTGTTTCTTTATTTCTAAATGCTTGGTAATTCATTTTTATCACATAGTCGCTCATGATCTCCGTACCATCCAGTGGTTGGTCTCGAAACGATCCCTTTGGGAGGGAAAGCCTGTGTTTCAGTCACTTATCCAGCTCTGGCCACGACATCTCGTTGTGCACCCACATGCACTGCCATCTGTCTGGCTGCCAGGTTCCAGAGACGTTTTCCTCCTCGCTTGGCCTCCCTGCCTGCCCTTCTCCTGGGCAATTGGCATCTGCTGGGTTTCTAGGGTTTATTACACACCAAATGCCATGCATGTAACTTGCTTGAGGAGAGGCCTGGCACACAGTGAGTGCTCGGTTAATACTGGTCATTATCACACTGCAGCCAGTTATCTGTATGAATTGAGTTTCGATCCTGGCATAAACACCCCAGAGGTTCCCTCTTTTCTACAGTGGACAGGATACTCTGTGTGTATGTCCCCCCTGTGCAGTTTTGAATTCTGGAATTTTGGAGGACCCGCACGAAGAGAATGAAATAGCAACCACGTTTAACTGCCCAAGTGCTCGCGCTGTGCCAGGCACTTTGCCGCGTGTTTCATCATCCATTGTCTCATTTGTCCCACATGACAGTCCTATGAGGTTCCTTCCATTCGTATTGTCTGCATTTTGCAGATGAGAAAACAGAGGAACAGAGAGATTCAGAAAGGTGATCAAGGGGAATGGCAGAGCTGGGATTCAAATCCATATTAAATGATTCAAAATGATACTAAAAAAAAAAATGGTGGTAACTGCAGTGTGAACCCCAGTCAGTCTGACACACCCAGGTCTTTACAGCCTTCACAGCTAATGGAATCACCTGCTCGGCGGCCCTTTGGCACAGGCTCTCTCTGTGAGAACTGGAGACTGTCCCCATGGGGCTTTTTCATATGGAGGAGACAAAGTTTCCATGTGTTCTAGCAAACACTTGATTTTTCTTCAGCGCTGCCTTGATACTGCACGGCCCTCCTGCCTCTCAGTCACCCCACTTTTTACCTTTCCCTAATTCACTGCCACTTGATCCATTCAGTACAATGTTCCTTCTGACAGGCCTCACCGTGACAGTTTTGTCTTTAGTGGAAGCAGAAATGAAGTATGAGATGTTGATCTGAAACCAGGCAGGCAGCACATATGTGAAGGAGGAGTTTGGGGAGACTACTGGGGCATGATACACTATTTGAGAACCATGGACCCCCATGAGGAGGCCAGGACCCCTCAGCCTGGTCTTCAAGGCCCTTCGCAGTCTTTTCCCTCCTTCCTTCTAGTCTCGTCTCACTCTGCTCTCCTTCCTGGGCACTGCCCTCCAGCGGAGAGAAGCCCTGGGATGGGAGGGGGCCTGTGTCAGCTCTGCACTTCACAGCCTCTGTAAATATGGTCCTTCTTTTTTTGTTTTTGTTTTTGTTTTGTTTTTAAGGAAAAAAATCCTTAAGTTCTTCTTCTCTACACATTTAAGTTCTACTTGTTTTTCCAAACTCAACTCTGTGGCTTCTCTTTCAGGCCTGCTATTCCCGAACTGGACATGGTTGAACCCAGTCCTCAGATTTCAGACTATTTCATCTATTCCTCCTCTTACGGAAAATTAAGACATTTTTCATGAAGACATTCTTTTTTAAATTGAAGTAGAGTTGATTTACAATGTTGTGTTAATTTCTAGTGTACAGCAAAGTGATTCAGTTATTTATATGTGTGTGTGTGTATATATATTTTTTTCTTTTCCACTATGGTTTCTTACAGGATATTGAATATAGTTACCTGTGTGATACAATAGGACCTTGTTGTTTATCTATTTTATATATAGTAATTTGTATTTGCTAATCCCAAGCTCCTAATTTATCCCTCCCCCACCACCTTTCCCCCTTTGGCAACCATCAGTTTATTTTCTATGTCTGTGAGTCTGTTCTGTTTTGTAAATAAGTTTATTTGTGTCTTATTTTCAATTCCACATGTAAGTGATAGATGGTATTTGTCTTTCTCTTTCCGACTTACTTCACTTAGAATGATAATTTCTGGGTCCATCCATGTTGCTGCAAATGGCATTACTTCATTCTTTTTTATGGCTAAGTAGTATTTCATTGTATATGTGTGTGTGTGTGTGTGTGTGTGTGTGTGTGTGTGTGTGTGTGTATCTTCTTCATTGGTTCATCTGTCAATGGACATTTAGGTTGCTTCCATGCCTTGGCTATTGTATATAGTGCTGCTATGAACACTGGGGTGCGTTTGCCTTTCCAAATTAGAGTTTTCTCCAGATGTATGCCTAGAAGTGGGATTGCTGATCATATGGCAACCCTATTTTTAGTTTTTAAAGGACCCTCCATACTGTTTTCCATAGTGGCTGCATCAAATTACATTCCCACCAACAGTGTAGGAGGGTTCCTTTTCCTCCACACCCTCTCCAGCACTTGTTATTTGTAGACTTTTTAATGCTGGCCATTCTGACTGGTGTGAGGTGGTACCTCATTGTAGCTTTGATTTGCATTTCTCTAATACTTAGTGGTGTTGAGCATCTTTTCATGTGCCTATTTGCCATCTGTATGTAATTAAGATGCTCAACCCACGAGTATACTTTATTTTATACATGTCTGTTGCCCCCAGTATTTTAAATTTCTTGAGGACAGATTCTCTGATTTATTTTTGTATCTCTATCAGTGCCTAGTATATTCTACCCAATGCCTAGTCTCTGGTGAGCAAATAGGTGGCCCTCAATAAATGAGTGTGTTGTTGGATATCCACTACTATATCCTTGACCAAAACCCAGCTCTCTTTTATCTGGGAAAGCTATTCTCTTGGGCTCATACCTGGAGGGACCCCCTGAAAGGGAGTGAGGGAAGACATCTATTTCGTGAGTTTAGTCAATGTAAGAGCGCAGTGGTTGGCAAATGGCACTGCCTGACCCTCCTTATATGTTAAGTATGCAAATAACTAGTAAACTGGGCTTTGGTTTATAACACAGTGGTAAAGAACACATTTCTGGAGTCAAAGTTACCTGGTTTTGATGTCTACTTCCTCGCCAGCTGGCTGCACAGCCGTGAGCAAGCTGTTTCATCTTTCTGAGCCACCATCATTTCCTTATGTATAAAATGAAGATGCTCATAGCACCTGCTCGTGTTCCCGAATTAGGTTTGTTTGCAAGCCAAATGCTGGACGCCGAGGTTTGCAGCAGAGAAAAGGTTTATTCACAAGGCACCCAAGTAGAAAAGACAGGTTAACAAGTCTCAGATCCACCTCCCTGAAGGTGAGGGGCTTGAGATATTTATGGCTGAAGAGTTTAGGGTGGTCAGAGGTGCAGGGGAAGATGATTGGAGGCCGGAAAAGGGTGAGGTAATCGCTGCTCTGTGCAGGCATATTTGAGTTACGTGCTTCTTCGTGGGGTGCATGCGCAGAAAAATAGAGACACTAGCTTGATCTGAGGATGGAGTTTTTGGTCCTCTGACATCAAAAGGTCATTCATCGGACACCATGCAGTCCCAGTTTTAGGGCTGGTGGTCCCGAGCAGCCCTAGCCGGCTTGTACTAGACGAGAGCTGGCTCGAAGTTCCTGAAAGCCACTGTTACTATCTCAACCCATACGCCAGAGCTGTTATCTATAGGGGATGGTTAAGGAGTCTTCTGATACATTATCTAGGCTATGAGGGTATGTAGCTTGGAGGTATATAATTTGCAAAAATAATTAAGGTGAGTTTGATCAGTGAATGCAGGTTATAGGCGGAGGGTTTTTGTTTTTTTTTTTTTAACAGACCCCTTATCTGCTGTTCTGTAAGGCAAGCTCAAGAATTTCTGTTAGTCACCAGTTTCTGTTAACCCTATGGGGCACGGTTTCAGTGGGATTGTCATACTGATGAAATGAGGTAGCCCGTATAAAGTGCTTGGGGAAGTCCCTGGAATGCAGAAGGAACTCAGTAAATGTTAACTTATTACTGACTCTTCCTGTTACTGAGTGACAGCTGCTCCCCAGGTAGGGCGGGTTCCGCCCACTACCTGAGTGGGCTTGCTCTTGTTCCTTGGCTACCCAGAGGCCTTATTCAGCACTTGGTCCCAGCACCCCCCAAACATCTAATTACACAGTGATTTCAGGAAAAAGATTTATTTTGTTGATAATTTCATAGGGAGGTGGAAAGAGGGCTTTGTTCACACTGGCTGAGCAAGGCTTCATTAATCCTCTCTAGAACCATTTCTGTCCTCTCCCTGCACCCCCTCCCACACAGCCTCTCCAGATCCTTTTGGATCCTGAACAATTGAGGCCTGGCTCTCAGCTTGCGTGGTCCACTCAGCAAAGTCCCGCATTCAGCTTACCCCTCCTCCCTCCAAGGGCAGTTCAACCACTATCTATAGCCCTCGGTGGGTGGAAGTGGTGGTGGGGGCTTCACATCTCTCACCCCAACAAAGACAGAATTGTAAGGCCTTTTTCATATTGCCCTAGCAGAAATGCTTAGTTTTCAGACACAGGCCTGGTAAGTTCAAATCTACTTAATCCTGCCTCCTTCTCCTGACCTGCTGGAGCAGACCAGTTGTCCTGATTGAACCAGAAAAAACATAATGATCCTCCGATCTCTGTCTTCATTAACATGAGAGGGTGCTCTGCTGAAGGGAGCTATAAACAGAGAAAGCTGGTAAGATGAATGTTAGTGATTCAGGTACTGACTTTCCATGCAGGTAGGCAGCCCCCTCACCTGTGGTTTGATGTCGGCTGTGGTGACAGTATTAAGGGTCACGGAAGCTGTCTCACTGGTTAGTTGTCCACTGCATGGCAGCACTGGTCAAAGTGCTTTATACGCTATACACACCATCACAGGTCACTCTAACAGTCAGCTTCCAAGCCAGGTCCCCTTGTACATCAACCCCCTTTAAGAGAAGAGGCCCCTGGAGCCCAGAGAGGTTGAGCATCACCTAAGGTCACCCAGCTAGTGAGCGAGGGAGCATGTCTTCAGTCAAGGCCCAGATGATCCTACAGCCTGTGCTTTCGTCCCTCTCAAAAAATGGAAGTTGGGGGCTGTCCTCTAAATAGCTCCAGGAAATACAGCTTTTTCTTTTTTCATTCAGAGCACTTTTCTGAGAACAGATTGCTACTTGCCTTAGGTTATAAAATCTAAACTGCTTCTAATTCTCGTGTATTTTTCGCTTGCCCATTTGGCTTCCCCTGGCGACTTAATTCTTGTCCCCTGTTCACAGTTGACCCCACCCCACCCTGCCCCCATGTGGTGTTAAACAGGGCAAAGTGTGGCCGGGTGGGACGGTGGTGAGGTTGGGACAGGGAGCAGAGCCATCAGCCTGGCCCTGCGTGTGTCAGATGACCTTGCCTCTCTGGCCTCAGGTCCTGCTGCTAAATGAGGAGAGTCCAGACGATCTCACCAATCATGTCCCAAGGATCTTCCTTGTTAATCTTGCAGTTGGCCAAAGTATATTCAGAGTACCCCGCCTTTTATTAATTTGACCAAAGCATGGAATACAGTGATTAAACAATGAAATAGCACAGTGGACTAGCCTTTATTTGGATATGTGTAAGAATATCTGCAAACAGATTAAGGCACCCAAGTTCAGTTCCGTTCATCAGACGTTTATTAAGCCCTACTATGTGCTGATCTTGGGGCCAGACCCGGGGGGACACAGAGAGGATGTGATCTGCCCTTGTCCTCAAGAAAACCACCAACTAGTACTGAAGCCATGGGTTGCTGAAGGATAACGGTGAACTAAGGTAGCCTTTGTTTTTCTCCCCCTTGTATCTGTTTATTTTTGCTGTGTGAAGTAAGACTGAATGTGGAGAAACGGCAAGCATGGGTCTGGTGCTGGGCATTCACTTCTAGACCTTAAGGCAGCATATTCACTTTTGCAGCCTTTATTCTAATTTATTCAGCTGTTATTCTTCTAATGTCTACCCCTTCAGAGGACACAAAAATCAGCTAAATGGGCAGTCATTAAGATTTTACATTGAGGGCTGCATATCTAATTTTTGCCCATAAATAATTTTGTAACAAAGGGGCTAGAAACAGTTTCCAGCCTCCCGGCAATCTTAAAAACACTTTTAAAGAATCAGAGAAATTTCTATGTGTATTAGAGAGGACTGAGGCCATCTTTTGCCAACTCATACTTCATCTTTGACATCCCGCGGATGAGCTGCTGCTGGGACTAAGTGAAAACGGTCCAAGCTTCAAACACTGCAAGTGCTTGAATAGAACAGTAGACGTTCAATGCTATATGAACGATCAAAGGATGCAGAAAAACCGGGTTCTTAAAAGTGATAACTTGCAAGAATTGATACATTTTACAGGCATCTAGGCACTCTGGATTCCTGCGTAATCACTTCCTTGCAGTGTGACCCTAAGTCATCTTTGAGTAATCCTCAACTATTAAACGGATGACAGAGGTGCTCCCATTACCAGGAAGATGAGGGGAAGGATTTAAGGACACTCACAAACAACATCGAATGTGAGCTCCCTACCCGATCTTCCCTTCAGGCTCTGCCCAGAAGCTCAGTCCTCGAATGCCTCAAATAGGCAAGATGGGTGAATTACCATTACTTCTCTCATTACCTGATTCAGGATTTTCGGATTTCTTAATTAAATTTGATTTCTCTCTCCCACCCCACCTCCCACATCACGTAGTCTTTTGCAGGCTTAAAAATTACATTATTGCCATCCCAACATTTGTCAGGCCCAAGTGGAACGCGTCTCATCCGGATCTGCGCAACAGATTTGCGTTTTCTCGATTCAGCTGTTCCTCACATCCTGTCATCGGGAATAGATGCTTAAACGGAATGATCACCAGCCTCCAGCCAAAATGACACAACCTGAACATTCTTATCTGTCACCCACAACTGAACTTGCATCCAAATGGCTCTTAAACAGCAGTGTGATTCATTGTTTATGAGGGCCCTTCAAATTATATCTTGAAACAGCATTTATATTAGGTCACTTAAGAATAATTGCTGATTGCTATTTTGCCCCTAAAATGCTGACTTCTAGTTCTTTTTTTCCTGCTTTCCTTATTTGCCGTTTTTGTCCTATGATTCAGCTCCAACTGTGCCTGGAACAAAGCAAGGACCCACTAAATATTTGTGGGATGAATAAATGAGTATGATTCCTCAAAACTCAGGACCTGCTTTTAAGATCATAGTTAAGTTACAGGCACCCATAGCTGTGACATTTACTAACTGAACCTGCGCTGTCTGGACTGACTGCCTCCGGAGGGAGGGAGACTATAGGGAGGCTGCCCAGATCTGTTGGGTCCCCTGGAGCTAGAGTTAAGTAAGGAGCAAATCCTCTAAAATTGGAGGTGCCTCATAGCCCGCCGAGAGCCAGAGAGGTGAACAAGAAGCTGGAATTAAAGAATAGTAGTTTCTAACATGTTTAGAGCCCGTACTTTGTACCAGACGTTGTTCTAAGCACTTTGGCCACAGGAACTCATTGCATCCTCCCAACAGTGCCCTGATGTGGGTGCTCTTCTTGCCACCGTGCAGCACCAGGTTTAACCAACAAGCTCAAGTGCACAACTAGTCGGTGGCAGAGCCAACATTCAAACCAAGCAGCCTGGTTCCTGAGTCGAGGGGTTTGACCACTGGACCACAATGGTGCCTGGTGTAATGGCTTCCAAAAGCAGAAGCCAGATTCGGAGAGGAAAGGTGATCTGGAGGCTCTGGAGAAGAGGACTGAGAAGCTAGGCAGGTCTGGGGCAGTCACCTCATGGGACAGAGCCCTTCCTTAGATTGTCCTGTGAGCACCAGGACACTTCAAGGAAAACTAGATAGAGTAAAGCAGAGAAAGGGGTCAGAAGAGAGAGAGACAGCAAGAGGCGACACCATTAGGTGGCCTTTTGCACACATGCCTGGTGCGTGCATGCATTGTGTGTGTGTGTGTGTGTCTGTGCACATGAGCGAGGCAGTCTGTGGTACACGGTCCAGCAGTTCAGAACCTGGCCCATGGAATCAAACAGACTTCGCTTCCAACCCGAGTCTGCCTTGGACAGACTGTGCAAGCTTGCTGATTTTGATTTTGATTCATAATAACCCAACTCTTTTATATACACCATTTTAGATATTATGAAGTAGACTGATGAATTTCATAACCAAATAATTTTCTCATTATTTGATTTCAATTATTCTAAGTTAATTAAGTTCAAATTATTTAATAAGCAGATATTTCTCTATTTCTTCACTTTTGGAAAATACATTTGAAGGACTAAATCATAAACATACGATTTCTATGAATTATCTCAGCCTTAGAAATTAGGTGAAGACCCCACTCATTTCATGATACGAATTTAGCAAGTGAAATAGATTTCTATAACCCCTTCCCAGGTGATAGTTCTCGACTATGTGTAAGAAGGTCATAGAGAAGATTTGAGTCGCATCTGCAGGGCATTCAAGTCAACGGCCCTTTCAGTTTTGCTGTGGACCTAGCTGGGTGCTAGCAGTGTTTCATATTTTGTTAAACAACTGTACTCCATGAAAGATGATGACTGAAGTGAGTCGTTTGTACAAATAGCTAGAGGAAGCACACCTGTGGGCCGACGGTAGTGACTGTGCAGGCACGTCCTGAATGTAGATAATAGTATCCAAACCTGTTGGCCCATAAATGAAAAATCACATGGAAGTTGGGGAAGAGATGACATTTTTGGAGCCTTTGTCCTCCTATATTATATTCCAGAATTTCAGTAATATTTGACATTTTTAAAATAAGCATGAACTTAATTAACCTTTGTACTCAGAAAAAATAGAAGTTACAAATAAATACCATTTTCAAGCCCATACATTTAACCTTGCTGCCCCATCTAGGTTATTTTTTTTTTTTTGTCTCCTTCATTTTCATGGATGCACTGAGTGAACGACCTCACCTCCATCTTTTTACCATTCAGGCTGTCTTTAACGTGTGACACTCCAGCACCGAAATGCTCTGGTACAACTCTTTTCAAGCGAGTTCCCTGAGTGACCCAGTGCTGCCAAATTCAGTGGCCTCTTCCAGGGACAGAAGAGAAAGGAGGCCAACAGAGCAGGAGCAGGGTGAGCAGACTAGATGGGAGGTGAGGCTGGCAGGGTTGCTCTGCGGCCGCTGTGTCCCGTAGGCCAGTGAAGAGTGGATTTTGTTTCAAGAGCAGGGGGAGCTTATCAGAGCGATGGCTCTCAACCCTGTTGGGCCCACTGAGCTCTCGGCATCACATTTGGTCGTGCCCTTCTTACTATCCTGAAAGGAGACGCTTAGTAATGTGACCTGATTAGTGTTAGCAGTAGTTACCTGATTGCTGTACCTGACAACTTCGTGGCTTAAAAAAGCAATGATTTATTATTTCTGTGGGCTGACTGGGAGGTTCTTCTGTTGGTCCCACCTTGCCCCACTCATGTGGCTGCTTTCAGCTGGTGGCATGGCCTTGCTGGAAGGTCCAGGCTGCCCTCACTCACCTGCCTGGGGCCTCGGCGCTGGCTCGTGGCTGGGCCACTTCAGTTCCCCTCTGCATGACTCTCATCCTCCAGCAGGCCAGACCAGCTCCTTCACAGTCTGATGGGTTCAAGGCAGCCTTCCAAGAGGGTGAAGGCAGAAATATAAGGCCTGGGCTCTGGAACTCCGCTGACATCACTTCCACCACATTCCATTGGTTAAGACAACTCACAAGGCCAGCAACTCAGAAGTGGTTGAGAAATAGTATCCATCTGGAAGAGGTAGCAGAGTCATGTTGCTAAGGGGCCTGGATCCAGGAGGCATGATCAGTTAAGGACCACTATCATAATAATCTATCCACACAATAATTTTAAATATATATATATATGCCATTTATATTATAGTGGACTATAATATAAATGAGAAATAAAACGAAAATCATTCATAATATAGGTAATATGTATTTCCTTTTTTAAAGCTCAAGTTAAACTACACTTGCTTTGGGCCCTGCCCTGGGCCCACTGGGCCATCCTGAAGCCACCTACTTGCACCTGTACAGAGAATCACCATGAACACAGCAGCTAAAAAGGCAGAGTCACATGTGTTAATATTAGTCACTCAAATAATGTGATGTTGTCCTTGTGATATGATTTTCTGAAATGATGAGAAACTCAGGTTCTGAGTAAAACAGTGCAATTTTCTCTGGATATGCATGGTAATTGTTTTTTTTTTGGGGGGGGAAATCAATGTATATCAAAACTATGCCAGAAAAATCTTGTGTTTGTATACTAAATGGAGCTAAGTTCTAGACTCAGATCCTTACAAACAAAGTTTTTACCTAGTAACATCCAGTGAGATATTTGAAAATATTTAGGCTGCAGGACAATTTTATACTACGCAGAACTCATAATCACAGGGTATAGCATATCTCTGGTTCAGAAGTCTGAAATGGGTCTGGACTGTGTTTCTTCTGGAGGCTCCAGGGAAAAATCTATTGCTTTTCCTTTTTCAGCTTCTAGAGACCACATTCCTTGGCTCATGGCCCTCTTCTTTCTTCAAAGCCAGTGATAGTATCACTTTGACCTCTGCTTCCTTCATCACATCTCCTTGTCTGACCCTTACCCTCTATCCTCCCTTATTAGAACGATTGTGATTACACTGGTCCTACCTGGATCATTTCCCCATCTCAGGATCCTTAACTGAATCACATCCACAAAGTTCTTTTGCCATGTAAGGGAATGTATTCAGGTTTTTGGGATTAGGACATAGATATCTTTGGAGGGTGATTATTCAACCTGCCATACCCAGTGCATCAACACTTTAATCTTAAGGGAGAAACATTCAAAGAGCTGCAGGGCCCTGGAGGTAAAGAAACAGGCCTGGAGTAACCATACTGGGACACCAGGGCGTGGTTGGGACTGTGGTCACCACAGAAGCTCACACACTCAAGGGGCAGCTGCTGTGTTCCTCGTTTCCTCCTGATTGTCACTGTGCAGAGCATGGGCTCAGTGTGGCCGTATCCCCTGAGTGTTCAATAGAAGCCTCCAATCCAGATTTTTACCATGAACTGTCCCAATTAATTTTTAAAAGACTGTTGACAGTTAATTTCCAAGAAGATTAAACACAACATGCCAAGCAGAACACTACATCTCACCGGTTGGTGATTTGATTTGGATACTTAATTTCTCCTATGAGTTCCTGGTGTGCATTTCTTTGCTATGTGCTGACTGTCCACCCTGCCCTGGGCCCAGGACATCCTGAAGCCTCCCCACGCCTACCATACCCTTGGGACACAGCTACTTCTTTTTATGAAGTACCTTCTTTATGCCAGGCTCTGTGATGCTCAATATTTGTTTACAAGAGCTCACTGAATTTTAGAACAGCCTTGTGCTGCAGGTGATGTCATTACCATTTTTAAAATGTGCAAACTGTAGACTAGAAAGAATGAACAACTTTACTTGCACACACAAAATCACTGAGCTAGTTAGGAGCAGAGCCAGGATGCCAACCCGTCTTTCTGATTCTAAGCCTCAGCCCTTAACCACTCCAGGAAATCGCCTCTTGACCCACATGATGGCGGCTAAGTCCGCCTCTCCACACCCGCAGGCTGTTTGCAGTGACCCTGCGGCCCCAGCTGGACTGGACAGCGCTAGCTCAGTGTGATCTGGTCTCTGAGCCTGCCTCACCTGACCTTTGGATTTGGAATTTGTTCTTGAGATCTCTTGCTTTTAACTCCAACTCCTTTAAAAGACTCTTTTTAAAAAAATTCTTAAATAATTTTTTTTTTATTTTTGGTGGGGTGGGTAGGGGAGATAATTAGGTTTATTTATTTTTAGAGGAGGTACCAGGGATTGAACTGAGGACCTCATGCATGCTAAGCATGTGCTCTACCACTTGCGCTATACCCTCCCAACTAAAGGACTCTTGATTTTTGCTCCCTTTTTAAAAAAGAGGTAAGAAGGGATTGATTATTATACAAGTGATGCTTGCATTGTGTAGAAAAGTTAGAAATGACCAATAAGAAAAAACTAAAACCGAAACGCCACATCAGTCATAATCCTAGCCTTGTTAATATTAAATATCTTTGTGGGCTTTTTAAAATTTATATACACCCATAACTTCTATGTTTAGTACAGATTCATGTATTTTTAACATTATAGTCACTGTTTGTAACCTGCTCTTTTTGTAACCTACTTAGCAATAATATATCAGGGACAGCTTTCCTTACACCACTTGTAGTAACTGGCTGGACTTACATTGTGGGGCTGCACCTTGATGCATTGAACCGGTGGCCTGCTGTTGGACATACAAGTTTCTGATTTCTTGGAACTCTAAACAATACTTCAGTGAAAATCCTTGTTTATATTTCCGTATGCACGTGGGACTCTGGTTGTGAGCATCTGTCTTCGGTTAGTCTCGGATAGGAAACCTTTCCCTCCTATGCCCTCTAGTTTCAGCTGCTAAATCTTGTTGATACGTGTCTTTGGTCATGATTCTTTGATTCATCCATTCAGCAAACATTTTTGGACTCTGATCATTTTTGGACTCTGAGGTATAATGTGGTTAAGGGCAAGGGCTATTTTGATATTATTTGATCTTTTATGCGTAGGTATTATTTTGATAAAATTTAAAAATAATTTTTTAAGAGAGGGTATTGGAATCAGATACAGCTGGATTGTAGTGTCAGTTGGGCTTCTTACTTGAATCACCTCCGATCACTAAGTCTTAGTTTATTCATGCATAAAAAAGGGACAGTAATGTTCTGAGCATCAACATCACATGGGTAACTGCGTACTAGTGCACCCAGCACATAGCAAGTGCTCAATAAACAACTTGCTATTATTATGATTATTCTTAGGATCATGGGAATCACATGTAGAATAACAACAGTGAATATCATGGTGGCCTGATCTCAGGCTGTCCATTTTCCATCTCCTGTTGATCTCTGCCGTTTATTGACTTCACTCTTGCCTATTGGCCTGTTCTACATACTTGCAACATACACAACAGGTTAATATCCAGACTGTAAAGAATCCCTATAAATAACAAGAAAAAAAGAGAACAATAGAATAGAAACATGAAATAGAAAAATAGACAAAGGCTAGGATCATGAAAGGAGAGGAGATGCAGAGAACTGATGGCAAATCAAAAGATACTCATCTCACTAATGTTGAAGGAAATAAAAATAGAACCACAGTGATATCATGCCTCACAGATCAGCAAAAATATAAATGTTTGACAATATGAGGAATGAATGAAGCTCTGGAGAAGGGAACTTTTTTGTGTTAGTGCATAATTGGTACTTCCCTACTGGAGAGAAAGTTGGCAAAACCTAGTAAAATAGAAAATAAATATACTCTTTGACCTAGAAATTTTGCTTCTAAGTATGTACTCTGTTGCAAAAATTCTCAATAGTGTATACAAAGTACTCTGAAGAAGGACATTAAGTGCAACATTGTTTGAAATATAAAGAAATGGAAATGACCATATAGTCCTTTAACAGGAGAATGTATAAATAAAACTTTTTCTGAACAGCTTTATTGAAGTACAATTTATATACTATAAAATCCACTCTTTACACAAGTGTCTATCAAAGATGAATGGATAAACAAAATGTGGTATATCTATCAATGGAATATTATTCAGCCTAAAAAGGGAAGGAAATTCTGTCACATGCTGTCACGTGGATGAAACTTAAGGACATTGTGCTGAGTGAAATAAGCCGGTTGCAGAAAAAGAGAAATATTGTATGATTCCATTTATATGAGGCACCTGGAGTAGTCAAATTCATAGAGACAGAAAGTAGAATACTGGGTTCCAGGGGCAGGGGAAGGGGTAATGGGGGGTTGTTTTTTAGTGGGTATGGAGTTTCAGTTTTACAGGATAAAAGAATTCTGGAGATTGGTTACACAGCAATGTGAATGTCCTTAACACTACCTAGTTACACACTAAAAATTGGTTAGGATGGTTAATTTTATGTTACGTGAATTTTGCCACAATTTTAAAGAATAATTGTTAAAAGTCCACT
Source organism: Camelus ferus (assembly GCF_009834535.1). Taxonomy (NCBI): domain Eukaryota; kingdom Metazoa; phylum Chordata; class Mammalia; order Artiodactyla; family Camelidae; genus Camelus; species Camelus ferus. The sequence goes on along the minus strand of NC_045713.1, from coordinate 33,549,046 downwards.
CATTTCAAGTGGAGCAAATTTAGAGATGTGCAACCTTCACCAAGACCTAATTTCAGAACATTTTTTATCATCACAGAAAGATCTCTAGTGATCATTTGAAGTCATTCCTCATTCCCACTCCTACCCCCAGGCAACCACTAATCTAGTTTTTATTTCTGTAGATTTATCTTTTCTGGACATTTCATGTACACAGAATCACAGGTTATATAGTCTTTTGAATCTCATTTATTTCACTTAGTTCAGTGTTTTTGAGGTTCACCTATGATTTAGCATACATCAGTACTTTGTTATTGCCGCATAATGTTCCATTGCGTGGATATACCACAGTTTGTTTAGGGGTTGTTTCCACTTTGGGCTATTATGAATAATGCTCCTATGAACATTTGCATGCTAGTCTTTGTGTGGATGTATGTTTCCATTTCTCATGGGTAGATAACTAGGAGTGGAGGAAACTTGAGTTTTTGACCTGACCTTATTACGTTTGACTGACTATCATGACATTTAAATAGGTCCAGACAGCAGATCCCAATTTCACATTTTGGAATTTAGCACCTAAATATGAAATATGGTTCAAAGTAAAGGGCTGTTTCATAATGATCTACTGTTGCCAAGCAGTTACCATCTAAGTGATTAATCGATGATTAATGGCAATCATTTGTAGAGTACTTCGTAAATGCCAGGCATTATTTCACATTGTGGTCTCATTTAATCGTTACTTTGAATGGATACTTTTATTGTCCCTTTTTGTTACGGAGGAAACTCGCAGCTCAGAAGTACACAAGTTCACATGGCTCCCAAGAGGAAGGGCCTGCACTGGAACCCAGGAGTCTGGCTTCAGAGCCTGGCACTCAGTTCTACTATGTCTATAAGGCTGTTAGTATTGAAAAGACTTCCCTTTGCAACTCTTAATGGCTATCAGATCCAGTTTGTAAACCGTGCAAGAAAATCTTATTATAACTTTATAGTCATGCTTCTTTCCTTTTTTCTTTTTAACAAAAGCAGCATTGATCACTTCATTCCCAGACTTGGCCAGGAGTTGCTTTTGTTTCTAAAAATCAAAGTCATCCTCAAAAGACAAGGCTTTAAAAAGAAAGTCAACAGGCTCTGACCTGAGCGTGACCCTGTGGTTGTCTTACAAAATAAAGGCAGTGGCTTTCTGACAGGGTTTTCCTTCTCCGCTCTGAAGCTTTGTCCTCCTGCCTTCATGGGATGGCTTTGTGCCAGGTGGCTGTGGTTGCAGTCTTGAGTGGCTACTCAACAGGGAGAACAGTACCACTTGGCCATAAATTGCAATTCATTTTTTGACGTTCTGGCATCAGTTAACTTTGCGCTACCTAATAAACTACCTTAAAAGTTAGTCTTAAAACAACAACAAATTATTTAGCTCAATGTTCTGCAAGTCAGCAGTTTGGACTGGGCTCAGCTGCAAGGCTCTTCTGGCCATGGCTGGGTTCATTCGTGTGTCTGTGGTCAGCTCCCAAGTAGGCCGGGTGCTGACTGGTCTAGAACGGCCTCAGCTGGGACAGATCATCTCTGTTCCACTTGGTCACTCGTCTTCTGTCCGATTAACCCTGGATTATTATTCCACATCCCTGGTAGCTGGAGAGGGTTGCAAGAACTTGAGTAGAAGCCCTCAAGGCCTCTTGAACCTGAGGCTTGGGACTGGCCCAGTGTCACTTTTGCTGTCTTATGCTGGCCAAAGCAATGCACGAGGCCTGCCCAGATTCAAGGAGTGAGAAAATAGAGTCCAGCTCCTGCTGGGAAGACATACAGAGTCACATTGCACAGGGTGTGGATACAGGGAGGGGTGGAGAATGGTGGCCCTTTTTGCCATGTACCTCTTACACTGAGTTAGAAATAATATGGGTTTGGCAGCCGATGGCAGATTTGACTTCTGGCTCTAGCCTGGTAACTTCAGGGAGGTTACTTGTCTGCAGCCCGCCCTCCCCCCCCATCATTTATAAACCACAGGCAGCATTATTGAGAGGATTACATGAGGTAATGTGTGAAGGAGCCAGCTCTAGAGTCCAACTGGGCTCAAATTCTTACTCTTCCATGTATGTGTAAGTGATTTAGGGGAAGGTATTTAGCCTTTCTGTGCTCTTATTTCCTAATCTGAAAAATGGGAATAATAATAATAATAATAATAATAATAATAATAATAATAAACAAGTAGCTGTTTTGAGGATAAATGAGTTAAGTAAAATTTAAAAGAGTGCCTGGCACTTAGAAAGCATTCATCACATGCTAACTGTTGTTGACATGAAAAACATTATCTTGGAAAACAGCAGGTCTATAAAAGGAATGTCATTTCCACATGGCCCCTGCTGGGCGACCAGTTGTTGCTTGAATGTATGGAAGGTGGTGTCCTTGTTACTGCTTTCTGGGTATTACACGTGGCCCAGGGTGGACTTTCCCCAACCCTTAAGGCACACCTTAAAGGCCTTAAAGAAAAGATATGTATTTGTAAAAATCTAACCATAACTCTTAGAAGTTATGGTGAGCTCAGAACCTAACAGTGCAATATGAATTCACCTCCAAGGGTTAAAGAGTTATGAAAGTCACAGCTAGGGCCAAAAAAATAAATAAATAAAAGAAAAAAAGAAAGAAGAAGAGAAAAAAAAAAAAAAGAAAAGATAGCAAGTATCCCAGACTTCTCTTGAGAATTTGTCTGAAGGATAGAAGTCCCTTTTTAATTTTTTTAATTAAAAAAAAATTTTAACACCTTTATTGTGGTATGGCTCTTGTACAGCAAACTACATATATTTCAGATGTACAGTTTGATGAATTTTGATAGGTGTATGATGGAACCACCACCACAATCAAGACAGCTAACATTTCCATCACTCCCCAAAAGGCGCAATTTTCAGATTCCCAGTTTATCCCTTCCCACCCCCTTTAACTCCTGGTAACCTTAAGTTTGTTCTCTATGTCTGTTTCTGTTTTGTGGATAAGTTGATTTGTATCCTTTTTTTCTGAGTCCACATATAAGCAATACCATGTGGCATTTTTCTTTCTCTTTCTGTAGAAGCCATTTTTTAAAACCAAGGAAAATAAGATTCAGTTGATTTTTTTTTTAACAAGAACATATCTTCAAAATAAGTCATTGACCCTCTTAATTGTATAAGAAAGTTCATTCTCCTGCTACATTTTAGGAACAGGAAAACCCAAGTCATAATCTAGTCCCAGACCTAGAAGAGGTTTAAACTGTTAATCCCTTAGAATAAAGAGTTATCCAGAAAATAGAGAAAAGAAGTGAAACAGTGCTTTCTTGAAATCAAAGTTCTGTGTCAGAAACCAAGTACTGTGGATTTTTCCAAATCTTTCCACCTGAAAAATTATCTGTCTGTTACTGACAACGTTCTGAAGCAAGGGGCTACAAACCATGGCCCCTGGGGGGCCAGCCACCTGTTTTTGTAAATGAAGTTTTACTGAAGCACAGTCATACTCATTGCTTCACATACCGTCCGTGGCCGCTTTGGTACTATAGTGGCAAAGCTCAATAGTGGTAACAGAAGCCTAAAATATTTACTCTCTGACCCTTCAGAAAGAGCTTGCTGACCCCTGTTCTGAAGTCCTGGAACTACCCAGATTTTTATAGTAGTAGCTGCTGTCGTTGGTGTGTGGGAGGCAGGATAAGGGAAGCTTAAGCATAGAGTTTAGAGCCACGCTGACCTGAATTTAGGGCCCAGCTCTACCTCCTTCTACATCACTCATTGATCACCTACTTTGTGCAAGGCACTCTACATATGTGACCTTTGATCTTGTTAGCATTGTGACCTCATAGCCTTAGGCGTCCTAAGCCTTAGTCTTCTCCCCTGTAAAATGTAAATAATGGTAATTAATTGCTTCATGTAGGGAATTTACAAGAATGTAAAGAAGATCGTGCATTTAAAGCATTTGGCTCAGTGACTGGCACAGCTATAGTGAAAAGTAGCAATACAATAAGAACAAAATTAAATTGGGAAAAAGTTCCTTAGAACTGGAACGGAAGACTGAAGATGAGGGCAGTGCGTAAGGCAGAGGTGGGCTGAGACTAGCCATGTGCGGGCCTGAGGGAGGAAGGTGGAGCCCTCTGGCAGGACACTGTGATGAAGGACAGGGGTGCTGAATCCCCCTTCCACCTTTTGCTAGCTCTGGGCCTCTGGGGAGATTCCTTAAACTTTGTGAGCCTCAGTTTTCTTCTCTGATAAATGGGAGGGTGATAATCATGGTACCCACTCCCCATGGCTATAGGGAGGAGTGAATGAGATGATGTGGGTACACCACTTTGCACGGGGGGGGGGTGCTCAGTAAGGGGCCCATTGTCATTAAGAATCGTGCTTAAAGGAGGGACTCAGAAGGAGAGGGAGATGTCAGTGAGTGAAAAACCAGAGAGAAGAGATGGACCCAGGTGGACAGTGAAAGAATAAATCTAGTTTCAGGCAGGAATATTGAGATGGACCAGGACAGACAACATCAGAGCCTCTGCCAGAAGCTTCCTTTTGTACAGGCCCTGACCTACCTTCTCCATCTTCTCTGAGCAGAGGGCATACCTTGAAGAAAATGCTTTAGACCCTTTGGTCTCTTGGAGGCATGACTGGGAAGCTAGCTTTGCAAATAATTTCAATTCTGAGACTGGAGTGTTTGTGGGAGCAGAATTTTCATGAAGACATGCTTGTTTCTTACAGAGTCTTGGTTGATAATGAGCTTCCTGATCTTCCATTTATAGTTATAACTGCCTTCCCTGGTGCCCCTGGGCTGCCAGAGTCTATGTGAGCTGGAAGAGAGGAAAGGTTTTAAGGCAGGAAATTTAACTGTGCAATTGTTAAGATAGACCTTCAACAGTCTCTTTAGATGGACGATTGATTAAGAAGCCACGACCCCATTCCTGTTCTCTCATGAACTGGGTGGTATTCCGCTGGAGCAAATTAAGTTTGAGACATGTAAATATCATTACAAAGATTAGGCATTACAGTTGGCTTGATGGTCTTAACTGACCCCCTGACATTCGGCCATGCCTTTGGATTAGCTTAATTGGAACACGAGCGATCAGAACTTAATTAGAACTTAATTGGACTGCTGTATTAAACATAGCTGGCTTGGTGGCTGCGTTGTAAACTTCACTTGGAAATTCCTTCCAATGCATCTCTGAATATATCTGGGGCGCTCAGAGTAAAGTTAATGATTTTTACTGTAAGCAGTTTTTTGATAAGAGGGTTACTGTTACCAGTAAAAAGTAGTATGTACTCAAGACTTTGTTTCAGCTGGATGTGTTAAGTATGCGGCGCTAACATTCCCATATTTGCTGGTGTCAACTCCTTGAGGCAGGTCCTGGAAGTGCCAGAAAACCCCATTCAGACTGACTTAAGTAGAGAAGGGTTGTCTGTTTCTGTAGACGAGAGGCCCGTGGGAAGGTCTTCTTTCTCAGCTTGATCTGGGGGCCCAGACGATGTCTCCGTGGCTTGGTTCCTGCTGCATCTCTTGATTGTTTCGTCTGGTGTGACTCCACCCTCAAAGGGTCCTTCCCCTGTGGCACCAGCCTGTGTGTCATAAGGCTTAAGGGTAGCAGAGAAAGATGAAAGTCTCTCCCAGAGTTTCTCTCCAATTGGACAGGTCAGTGACCCACTTTGGAGTCCGTCCTTGGAACTAGAGGGATTTAGTGGGCTGTTAGGCAAATGGAAGGAGCCCTACCCAATGCGCACAGCTTTAGAGTTGTGGAAGGGTGGGTCCCCAACAGGAACTCAGGACACTGTTACCGAAAGAAGGCAGAAGGGACACTGGACAGCTATCTTGGCTAGGGTTCATTATGTTGCAACTAGCGAGAAACTGGCTTAGATAATAAAGGGGATTTATTGGCTCAGAAAACTAGACGTTTCTGAGATAAAGAAGGAAGCCTTCAGGATTGGTTTGATTCAGGTGCTCAGTGATATAATTGAAAACTTGGTTCTCTTTTGTCTCTCTGCTTGGCCTCTGACAGAGTCAACTTTATCCTTAAGCTGGCTCCCCTCAAAATAGCCAGACAGCTACAGCCACTGGCCTAGGTTTTGCCTCAGCCAGAAGGAGAGGATGGTCAAGCTCTTTCAGAAAAGCTAAGGAAATGGTTCCCCAGAAGCCCCAGCCCCTCTCTTCCCACAGCGTTTCACTCTGAAACTGATTATGTGTCCGTTCCTAGTCAGTGACTCCCCCTGGCCAGGATAAATGTGGACCAGGTTAGTCTGGGTGTAGGTGGCGGGTGTGGTGGGATTATCTGCCTGCCTTACCAGTGTCCACGCCTGAAGCTGGAGATGAGGCGCATCCTCTATCCAGGTTGAAGGTGGTTGCTGGATGTTGAATGAATAACCACAGTGGGGCCATGACCTACTCATTTCTTTCTAGCATTTAACACAGGGGCCTGGGACATAGCAGGTTCTCAGTAAATATTTACCAAACAGGGCCAGACTGGAACAGTGTACCTTGCTTAATTTGGAAAGAAATCAGGAGTTTTATGCATGAGTAAAATGATGGCTGAAAATAAATCTTATCTCAGCTCTAAATATGGATTCCATGCAGTGTCTGGATAGAGGTGATAAGACTTTCCACCTCTTTTCCCGTCCTATCCTGCGCAACGTGAACTTTTCCCTCTTGGCTTTCGGTTACTCATCAAATTCCATTACGGTGAAGTGTTGTAAACAATAGTTAGTGTCAGGAAACTGTTTCTAACTCTTGATAAGTCCTTTGATGATCTCATGATGTTAAAATTTGCTACTATGAATAATTCAGTAAAACAAAGCTTTTCTTCTTTTTATATTCCTTGCCCATGGACTAGGCAGCTTATTATAGTATTTCTTTAAATATGAAATACCTGAGTATCTTTTAAAAGGTGCAAGGGATCTTGCCCAGTGAGAGAAGAAACTGCATTTCCTGGCCTTGACTTTTAAGGGAAATTAGAAGCACCATCAGCTTTTGTTCGAAAAAAAAAAAATTCTAAGGCGTGGAAAAAATAGATTCTCGCAGGAAAGGAAAGGTGTGGTAGAATTCTTTTTCTGTTACTTTTTAAAATCAAAAACACTTTTAGAAATGGCCACATGGCCCGTGCCGGAAGTCTTGATGAATATTTTGTGTTATGAATGCATATTTTTAACTTCTTTTTTGAGAGGTATTACTTTTCTCTAGTGAAATTCTAATGCAGCGGGGGGAAGAATGAACCCCTGTGTGAAATTTGCTGTAGCAAGCACTTTGGCATCGGGCGTGTGCTCATCCCTAGAGTTATATAATTATTGCTCGGGTATCTGGAAGTTTGTTGTGGAGAATATCTATGTGGGAGAGGAGGCCGGGACATTCTAAGTGCCTGTCGTGCCCACAGCCTTAACTGCAGCCCTTTGTCCCTGCTTCATCCATGTCCCCATCACTCTGGCCACAAGTGATTGAGCCAGGAATAAGTGTCAGGCCCTGTGGGATGGCAAGTGGCTATGAGATGGTCTGGCATTGCTCTGCCCAAAGGAATGGTCCATCATGGGTAGCATCTAACCAGCCCGCTCAGATCCTCCTATCTGGGAAGCTGGGACATCACGACAGCAGAGAGAATAGGCAGGCCGGGCAGACCATAGTGTGGGTAGAAGGGGAGAGACACCAGAGATGAGGAGAAAGCTTGAAAACCCAAGAGTCAGCAGACCTTGAAGCAGAGAGAGGAGGAGAAAGAACCAGTTAGGAGAGAAAAAAGCAGAAAAAGCAGCAAGTTGAAAAAGAAGCCACCACCAAAAAGTTGAGTTCCGTGTAGAACCAGAAGCAGAACTGTTGGGTCACAGACGGTAGATGGCCCTGTCTCACCTGTCCTGTGCCCTGGACGCCTCTGGACACTGCTTCTTCCCAAGGCCTGGCTCAGCCCCAGGTAGAGGAATTCTCACACTCCTCTCTACCTTTGTAGTGACCCCCTGTGCTGGGATATATTATTGTTCAAAAACGTTTGTGGCCTCTCCCTAAGGGAACCTTGACCACGTCGCTGCTTTGGTCAGTGGAATGAATGGACATGTCATTTCCAAACATGCATGAACAGCCAGCACATGGGGCACCATATTTTTTTCATTTGCTGGGATAACCAGCGATATTTCAGAGAGAGAGGCTGCTCTGTCAACCTGCGGCCCAGAGTCAAGGCCACACGGTGCAGAGAACCACAGCTGGTTGAAATCTTCATGAAACACAAATGAGAAACCATTAATGATATAAGCTTCTCAGATTTGGGGGTTGTTTGTTACAGCAAAGTCTAGCATAAACTGACTTTTTAAAAAAAAAGCCCAGTAACCAAGGTAACCCGAGCATCTTTCTATCCCCTGTGAACCAACAAACACAAGGTTGTAACCGGCCACACTTCAGTGCACTAACCTCATAGCCTTGCTGGGGTGGAATTACATGAGCTGCCTGAAGCAGAGTCATTGACTTTCCAGTGCTCACTTTTTCTCTTCAGTCTTCCAGTCTGTCTCCTATACGTGCATCCAATATAAAAATTGGTACAGGATACTATCTGGCTTGAACCCTGATTTCTGCCCTTTCTCTCTTTGGGGTTTGGGTCTTTTATGATATGTTCTCTGCCCCTGTATCGCCCCCACCCCACAATTTTATTATAAACTTCTTAAGAATTGAAAGAACTTCAGAGTGGATATCGACATATTTACTGCCTAGATTCTGCAGTTACTGTTTTGCTTTGTTTGCTCTATCACGTATCTGTCCACCAGTCCGTCAACTCATCCCCCTCTCCCCCTCCATCTTGTTTTTCCAGTTGCACTTCAGAGTAAGTTGAAGATTCGTGATGCCCTGATGATGTCCGATCCCTTGACACTTAGTCGTTTTCCTTTTAATTCTGGATTTTTAAAAAATTGTTTTTTAACCTTGTGTAAGGTTGCCCCAACTTGGACATTTTCACCCTGTAACAGTCACGAGCTCAGTATATTTGTCCGCATTACGTAAACCCCGGGTACCCACACTTTCTTAATCTCGCTCTTTAATTTTGCTCTCTGTTACTTCCTCTCTTATCTCTTCACTCACCACAACTTTTCATTTGCTTTCCCTCCTCTCTTTCGGCTCCCGGCAGATAATTTTAAAACTAAACAACAGCTGAACAATATCCCCACTGTTCCGTGTGTCTGAGTATGCACAGCACGTCCACACTTGCCCAGAACAGAAGGAAAACACAGTTTCTTCCATTTTATTTCTTTGCATCAAAAATGATTAAATCTGTCTGCATGACCTTCATACATCAGACCACTTGGCTATTTTAAAAGTCTATTTAATGGAGTAAATCAAGCTGCATTCCCCTCATAGAAGGAATCTTTACCACCAAACGGTGCAGTAAAGGCCAGGGGAACAATGCATCTTTTGTAGGGTGAGAGAGAGAGACACTGCCAGTCTACAATTGCTGGATTGTTTGAATTATTAGATGGCAAACCGTGCTAGATACATATTTGCATTGTTGCACAAGTATTTTCTTATTTTGGTTAAAGAAAGCTTTTCAAAGGGGATCCTACTTCTTGCCATGCAGACCCCATTACATGGTCTAGTACATTTAATTTTATTACCATGGCCAGCAGTGTTTCAATTTTTTTAAATAAAAGGCTATCAGCAGTGAAATAAAAGACTGCAAACAATCTCCAGAAACTCAGGCACCACCATATTTTATTTACTAACAGCCGTAATAAAGCTTTCAGTGAAAAATTGTAAGTAGTACGTTCCTTTTTGATGTGAATCAATTTCACGACAATCTTTTCAACTTTATCTAAGCTAATAAAGCTAATTTGGCTATTTCAAAGTGAAGGGGGTAAAAGAAAATGAAGAGAATATTTTTGTAATGAAATATTAGGGGAAGAAATTGAAGAGAAATTGTCCAGAGTTTATTAGCAATTCCTACTTAGAACTGTCAGAATTCTTGTACATGAGTTCTTTCTTGCTTTTTTGCTTGAGAGTTGAATGGTGAACTCATTCATTCACTTACTCATCACTCATTGATCACCTACTTTGTGCAAGGCACTCGATGAAGCACTGGGACTATAAAGAAAAAGAAGACACGCCGTGTCCTCAGAGAGTTTATAGTCTTACCGGGGAGATGGATGTATGGGCTGGCGGTGGTGGACACGTGGGCTGCAGTTACATCTGAGGTGCTATGACAGAACTGGCAGTGGTCGGCGGGGAGTCTACTCTAAACTGAAGAGGGTAAGAATGCTCAGAAAGGCTTCCAGGAGGTATCTTGAAGGACAAATGGAGTTAGCCAATGGGAGGAGAAAGGAATAGCATTGAAAACCCTTTCTGTTGCAAGCAATACACAACTCAGTGCAAACTGACTAAGTGAAGAGAAGGGACTGAATTGCCTCGTGTACCTGAAAGGTGCAGGGGGTTTTGGCTTCAGGTATAGCTGGATCCAGGGTCTAGTACAGTGTCACTAGGAATCTATCACTGGTGGTCTACCCAACAGCATCTCCTTTCTTCCTTACTAATAGAACCCCAAGTCTGTTCACTCTAATCGGAGTTGTTGTGTCCTTCAGGAGTGGCTGGGCTTAACTAATTATATTTGTAATGATCCTATTTCCAAATAAGGTCACATTCTGAAGATTGAGGTTAGGATGTCAATGTATGAATTTGGGGCAGCAGGGAGACACAGTTCAACCCCTAACACCCTGCCCTTTTCTCTTCCCTCTCGGACCTCCTGCTGGTACCTCCCAGTGACTGGACCCAACAAGAGAGTCAACAAGCCTGGTTGATGTGAACCATAAAGTCAGCCTCCTGAGGCACAGAGCAGGGTGGGGAAGGGTACAGCTGGAGGGGCATAGAGAGAATTTCCAGCAGAGTCTGCCTTGCCTTCATTCTTGAAAGGAATCTCTCCACATGGCAGACAGTTGGTTCTTAGCCCCTGCTATCTTAAAAGGAGAGAGAGAGACCTTTTATCTCCCAGTTTCTATAACAGTTTGCTACAAGGAGTTAACTGGTTCTGTCTGGGTTGCAAGGCACGTTAAACGAGACTCAGAGGCAGGAGACCTGGTGCTCCACCCTGTTGCTGCTGTCAGTGCGCTCTCTCCCCTCTTATTCCAGGAAGGGTTTCCCTTATGGTTTACTGGCTGTCTGCCACCTAGGAACTGCGTTCAATTGCATGTTATGAAAACTCAGGAGCGGTGGCAATAATACAAATGAAGTTTATTTTTCCTTACACACCAAGATACCCAGAGTAGGTCATCCCCAAGCTGGTACAGTGGCCTAAGGAAGTCATCAAAGGCCCAAGTTCCTTCTAACCCCCTGCTTTTGGCCTCATGGTGATGGTGCTGCTCCACTTCCAGCCCCACATCTGTCTTCCAGACTGAAAGAAGCAGAAGGAAACTTCAAGGAAGAAGGGGCATCAGAAATCAAGAAAGTAGAACTTTCTTGGAGATCTGTGGGACGTGTCTGTTTCCGTCTCATACAGCAGAACTGTGTATTATGGTTGTCCCTTGCTACATGGGAGGCTGGGAAATGTAGTTTCTTCCCCCTGGACTGATTGTCAATCCGATTTCCGTGAATAAGCATGGAGTGGAGAGTGGCTCTTGGGTGGGCAGCTGGCAGGGTCAGTGCACTGGCCAATGGCGCCCTCGTGCTCGGTTTCCACATCTGAAAATGGCACCCAGACCTGAAGTCCTGCTGTTCTGAGGGTTTGAGTGGACTAGGGGGAAGCAATAAATACAGTTATTCAGAATCAAGTTCTAGATTTAAATGAAATCCTTCTGAAACAAGTCCAAAATGCATGTAATAAGCCTTCTACTATGTGCACTGTCTTTTATTAGTCCTTGCTAAAGTAGTCAGAAAATATGCTTACCCAGAGAAACGTCTTCAGAATTCTTTATGTTGCCTGAGGTGTTGTTTGTTGATGTGCTTATGAACCTCATATTTGTTATGCATATTTCACCTAACACAAGCAATCAATTAACCCCTCTTCCTTTGTCCTGTCCAAACATGTAGGCAAAGAATATCATTTAATTCTCTTTTCTCTCTTTAGAGGAAAAGAACCAGATTCGTTGCCTGTGACTTTCTGACCGAATGGTTATACAAGTAAGTTTTTCATATTCACTGACCCTAAGGATTTCACAGTGTTAATTTGCAAGCAGAATAGCAACAATTGACTTGACTTCTTGCTTATTGTTTTCTTGTCAATCAAACGTATGGCATCGTGACCAGTCAGAATCCAAAGAAGATAGGGGAGCCATTCACAGAATTCTTCTCCATTCCATTTGTGGAAGAGTGGCTGAAGGATCAGTAAGTAATGACACAAGGCTTTGAATAATTTATTCCTAACTTTAAGATTGTGTTAATGATCGTCTCATCTGATCTAAAAGAACTAACTCGTGTAATTTACCCAGGACCCCAAGTTAGTTGTATCTGTGGCTCTTTCCTCTGTTACTTTCATTCTAGGCTAAGGGCATCCTGTCCATGCAGTGACAATTCAAGAAGTACTTTATAAACAAAATAGACAACTTAAAAAAAATTCTTACCCTAAGGAATTCATCTCTCCATTCTCCCTCCCTCTTCTCCCCACCCCAAAGGTCATTATGTCTATGAAATATGACTAAACTTTTTTAAACGTTAATTTTTCATTATATGCATCAATTCTACATTTAAAATGTTAGAACATGACAGATAAAGTTGACACTCTCTTTGACCATCATTCTAATCTGAGTCTTCTCTCTTCACAGAATTAATCAGTGTGGTCTATACTGCATCCTTACCTAGCCCTTAAAATTAGTTGTGTAATTATATAAAATTAGATTATATCATATAAAATTAGTAGTAGTAGTAGTTTATTGTCAATATATAGCAATAATAATGATGACAACCAACATTTACTGAGTGCTTGTATCACTGGTCTCAGCACTTAAGGCTAATGAACTAACCTGATCCTCATAACAAAGCTATTACCAGCCCTATTTTACAGATGAGGGAATTTATGCATTATTCTGCAACCTGCTTTTATTTGACTCAAATACCTGCTTTTGAGATCTACCCATATTGATTCAATTACATTTAATTCATGCCTTTGAATAGCTTTAGAGCATATGTCATTTCTAGATTTGCATAATTTATTCATTCACACAATATATGTTTATTGAATACAACTATGTGCCAAATATCATTCTAAGTGCTGGAGACAGAGCAATGAACAAATGTAGCCAAAAGCTCCTGCCTGAATGGAGCTTGTATTCTGGTGGGGGGTGGTGACAGACAATAAGCAGATAAACAAGTGCTTTAGGGAAAAATAGAGCACAGAGGGGAGAATATAGAGTATTGAGGGGACTTACTTTTATATAAGGTGGTCAGGAAAAACCTCAGTTGGAGGAAGACATTTAAGCAACGGTCCATTATTTTAAGCCATAGTTGGAAGAAATTTAGAGAAAATAACTTTTAATCTGTTTCTTTGAAAATGTTTTCACACCAGCCCTTTGCAAGAACAAGGTCAGGAAACTGAGGCACTAAGCAATTAAGCAAGGCTTATAGAACTCCATAATAAACAGAGTAGAAGCCATTCAGTTGGACCCTTAGCCCTCAAATGCCGTATCTTTTACTTAAATCTGCCCTTGGGAATGCCAAGTTGAACAGACTGTTGGCTGACTTCCTCAGTTTTGAGATTTTTAAAGATTCCAGGTATTACTAGTTTTTAAAAGTATGAGACTAACTACACATTGAAAAGAGAATGATATTAGAAAACCTTGTTTCTTATTAAGCTTCTAAACCTGTGCCTAATTTTGTCCACTATGAAAATGAAAAGCCCATAATTTATTGACTGTAAATGATTAATAAATAAAAGACTTGCATATATTTTTCAAAGACAGGTTTTTTTTTTTTTTGGTATCATTCTCCAAGTTGAAAATGAAACATTTTCCCACTTACAATGACTGATGAAAAAGAATCTTAAAAATAAGAGAATTTCTCTAAGTAAGAGGTCTCTCAAATCCCTAGTCATTTACTGTATAAATACCTAAGTTTAAAATGGTTGCTAAGTTCCACTGGCAGCTCATATAAATATACTGCAAAGTAGCCACAGCATCATTTCAGCCGGACTTGACGAGAACAAAAACCCAAGAGCGCTTGCTTTAACCCACATTTGTGTTCCTGGCTTCCATTATCTTTCAAAGAGATGCCCAGAGCATGATAGAAGTCTAAATGATACTAATCTAATTTGATGCAAGAAATTTTTATTGAAAACTTACCAAATCCAATGCAAAGAGCTTTGTTGCGGTGGAGACAACAAAGATGAATAAAATATGGCTCCGGCCCTTGGGGGTGAGAGAGGTGTGTTTATAACGAGCTGTAGTTTCTGTAGTGTGTGTTGTAAAACAGCTGTTAACCGAGCATTAAAGGGAAATAGGGACACACAAGACCCTCTGTGCCCCCACCCCCGTCACCCCGCAGCAGGCCTGGAGCCAGCCCAGTTAGGCCAGCAGCCAAGCTGCTTGGTGCCCGGATTTGGTCTTGAAGAGGCAAGAACTCAGGTTCTCCTCAAGGACACTCTTGAACAGGGTGTGTCAGAGAGACAGGGAAGGCAGGAGCCGGGAAACAGTATCTGATCCAGCTTTTCCCAGCCTCAGCACTTCTGACGTTTAGCACCAGGTAATTGTTTGTTGTGGGGGGCTGACCTGTGCACTGCAGGATGTCCCACAGCATCTCTGCCCCCGCTGCCATGCCCTACTAGCACCCCCTGCAGTCGTCACCATCAAGAATGTCTCCAGACACTTGCATCTGTGGGATGAGGGGAGACAGAAGAATTGCCCCTGGTTGAGAACTTCTGATTGAATCCAGAGCGAAAAGCGAAAGGACATTTGAAGTGGAAAGGAGAAAAGCTGAGAAAGCTCATGGTTGCTACTGTCTTTCTGGTCGTTCACGTGGATGTGAAGGCATCTGCTGAAAGGAAGGCCCAGGCAGGTTCTGGAGGCTTGTGGAGGGGAGGGGGAGAGGCTGCGACAGCTGCTGCGGTGAAACCGGTAGGGAAGCAACCAGGGATAAATACGGATGGCCCAGCTGATGGCCTGAATTTGTGGTGCCTGTAAACAGCCTGCCTGTGAGATTATTTCCAGCAACCCTGGAAAGGGGGTGGAGAAAACAGATGGTTGTGAAATGTGTGAAATCCGGGTTGAAAACTGGCAAAGATAATGTAGTAGAAGGTCTAGACTAGGCCCAGAGGCTTGTCGGGGAGGAAGAAATTTTCCTCTACCTTTCTAGGTTCTTCTGGCTGGCCTAAGAATTAAATTACATGAGACAGATTGACAAGAGAAATCAAACAAAAGTTGAGTAATATGCACACACAGGAGAGATCCAGAACTGAGTAACTCACTACAATGACTGAAACCCTCACTTTAAATACCATCTTCAGCTAAAGACAGTAGAGGATGTTGGGGGTAGGGATCTGGGACTTCAAAGGGGTGGAAGGCAATTGACATGAAGATGGAAAAGCAAATGTTTGGTAAATAAATGTCTGAGGGCCAGGCAGAGACAATGGGACAGAGAGTGGACTCTGATCTCTAAGAGTTCCCCCACAACAGTAGCCCACATTCTTTGCAGATATCTCTGGTGATAGCTCTATTCCAGGCACAGGCCCTCTATATAAATTCTTTCTGGGCAGTTAAGAGAAAGGTCAAAGTTTCTCCCTGAGTCTTTTGGGCCTTGATTGTTTTCAGCCCCAAATAATCCTCATGCCAAAGAGACAGTCTGGGGCCGAAAGTTTTGTTCTCTTAGAGGATCTTAAGTATACGAGAAAGCATTGTTAAGTTTTCTAAGAATAATGTCTTATATTTTTTCTCATAAATTACCATATTTTCTGAATTATGTTAATGATTTAACAACCAGTTTCCAGGTAGAGAAAGAAACACTATATCATGTATTCATATTGGAAGTAAGAAACACACCAAACTTGGAAACGCTAAGATGGGGTTGGTGGGCTCCATATGGGTTTTGAAATTTCAGTGGATCTTATTGGGATCCAGATTCAAAGGAACAATCTAAAAGGAAAAATTAGGAGGCAGTTGAAAATTTGAACACTTAATAAATAATTGATGATATAAAGATTTATTGTTATTTCATTTAAGGTATGATAATAATGATTTCATAATAGTCATGATAAAAAAGTTATTACCTTTTAGAGAAACATGCTGAAATATTTATGAATGAAATATAAAATCATATGATGTCAGTGAGTAGGGTTAAGGGGACATTCCACTGAGTGACTTGACATGGAAAACAGTGTAATTGAAGCTGGATGGTGATCTGGGTTCATTTTTTTTTTCCTGCCTACTTTTTTATATCTTTAAATTTTTCCACAATAAAACAGTAAAAGGAAAAGAAACAATAAGATGTTTCAAAACTCTCCCTGAGCACCTGACTGAATGGCGGAGGTGCAGTGAGCAAGGAGGCACCTGTCAGTTGACCGGCAGGCAGTGAACTGGAAGGGGTGAGGGTCGTTCTCCGCTAGAGATGGCAGGAGCGACAGACAGTGGAGGAGACTGAATTTTCATGTGATTATGCTGAGATGCCCAAATGGCACGGAAGGAGAATGGCCCTGGAGTGGCAGGGGTTGGTGGGTGCACAGAGCGACAGGTATGGGCCCCTGTGAAAAGCCTCGTGGTGCTGGGAAGCCTTGGTCACCCATGTCGAGACCTGGCTCTGAATGTGCACAGCTCATCAACCAGTTCCCTCTCATCCACCTCATTCTTCTTCCCTGCCCCGCGCCAACACCAAACCCAGATCTCCCTAGCAACAATGAGAATGAGGATTAATATGATCAGAGCTTTGGGCTTGCCCTAAGAATATGGCTTCAATAATCTCGGAGTCCCTGGGGAGCAAGAAAATGGTTTTCTAGGTCGAGTCAGCATAGTAATTCTTTTTAGGCTTTGCAGGCCACAGAAGGTCTCTGCTGCAGCTCCTCAAACCCACAGACGTAGCATGAAAGCAGCCATATGTGACAGCATGTGAGCAAATGGGCAGGGCTGTATTCCAGCACAACTGTGTTTACAAGATTAGGGATGGGCCACATTTAGCCCATGGGCCATAGTTTGCTGAGCCTTGTTCTAGATGGACACCGATAACCCAAATCCTAGTCTCACGAAAGGGGAGAAACCAACGTAAATAGAAGTGAGTAGGTGGGAAAGATAAAAGGCTAGAGAAGGTTATGATCAGATCAGGAATTTGGGAAGTTGAGATGCGACAGTCTTCAGGAACGACCCATTCTAAGATGTGACTGTTCTACTGAGTGACTGTCCCAAAGGAAGATGGGGGTCATGGCGTCAGGTGGCCTGGAGGCCATGGTGTTGGAGGTGACATCAGCATGAATAATGAAGTATCTGAGAAGGCTTGTAGGGGTGGGTTGAAGAAGTCAAATCCTGGAGCTATCACATGTGGTATAAGAGTGTCCTGGAAAAAAAAAAAAAAAAAGTGTCCTGAAAGTCAAAGCAGTGGCAGTGGAGTGTCGGGGTTAGGAGCTTGGGCTCTGGAATCACAACTCTGCATTCTAAACTGAGCTCTACTGCTTCCAGCTGTTTTATTCCCGGCACAGCTGACTTAAGGTCTCTGAGCCTCAGTTTTTCCATCTGTAAAATGGTCTTTCATCTAAACAAGTTTGATTCCTTACCCAAGAGGAATTTGGTGCCAGCTCTTCAGGGAGTACATTTTTTTTTCCCACTACTGATACCTATACCAATGGGTGTACTTCAGCTATTTAAAGGGAGTTATTTTTAATTTATTTGTTTATCTATTCATATAATATTTATTAAATGCTTAAATGGGTTCTAAAATCATGGAACAGGCATATTTATAAACTGGCTGGCTACCATTTATTGGATGCCTACTATGTGCCATGGAACCGTGACAGACAAACACGGTCCATGTCTTCATGGACAGACAGATTGTGTGTGTGCTTGGATTGCCAAGTATATATGTACTTTTTTATGCTAATTCAATGTTGTACTCTTGGGGGAAGGAGAGAGAAAAAGAGAAAGAGGGAGAGAGAAAGAGGGATAAGATTTTTTTTAATGCAGGCAATTCTGCTCACCTTTGTACTCCGGAGGTGAAGCATAAAATAGGACACAGGACTCAGCTCTTTCCTTACTTGTCCTCAGTTTTTGTGACACTCATAACATGAGCAGCCCATCAGGCAGCTACTTCCTTCTGCCTGTCTGTCTACCTACATGACCCACCTGCCTATCTACCTATCTGCCAACCAAGCATTTATATAGTGTTTACACAGATACTATCCTGAACAATTAATAAATATTACCTAATTTAACTCACATAACAACCCTACAAGGTAAGAACTATTGTTTCCCCACTGTATTAATCAGGCTAGTCTAGGCTAGGTCTCAGTTATAAACACTAGCAAAATACCCAATAACAGCTTATGTCTTACTTATACAAAGACTGATACAGGTTGGACAGCCTTCTTCTATAAATTATAGCCATTTGAAACGGGTCATATTTGAAGTCATTGAAGCAAAGGAAGAAAAGAATCGAGGAGGCACCCTAGTTTTTAGCCTTCTCACCTCTCCTCACAGAGCATGGCTCCAAACCAACTGCCAAGGAGGCTGAGACATGTCAGGGAATGCTGGATAGTCCATGGGTTCCAGCTGTGCCGGCGACAGCCGTAGTTGAGAGAAAGAACTGAGGCACAAGAGGTGTAAATTTTTTGCCCAAGATCGCAAGCTAGTAAATAGCAGAGGCAGGATCTGAACCCCAGGCAGCCTGGCTCCAGAGTCCGTGCCCTTAAGAGAATGATGAATTACTCTGCTCTCCTGTCTCATCTGTCACCTGGTACTTAGAGTGATCAGTACTAAGACTGGGGGGTGGAGGCGGGGGGAGAGGCGGGGACTGACTACATGAGCCTGATTGAAAGATGCTATGTCTTTATACGGGTGACTTAAAGTGTGTTAAGGGGAAATTTTGACTAAATGTGATTTTCATCTTATGTGCTTATTTGATGAGCTTGCTCTGAGCCTCCAGTGTACTCTGAGTTACTCTGAAAGTCAGCTCCTGTGTAAGATGCCACTCCTTGGGGTATCATATGTGCTAGCATTCATTGCCTCAAATAATCTTATCTACTAGCCCAAGGAGCCAACCAAAATATGAGTTTGGGTCTTATTTTAATGTTCTTGGAAAGACAAATTCTACCAAGCTCAGCTGTCTCTGATGCTCCATGTCATTATTTTGTCAGATCACAGCTGGTAGGTTGCAGTCATTTGTCACGGGTGGCTGCCAATTGCTTATCACAGAAATGGTGGGTCTTCTCCCACAGGTCACCGTAATTTAACATACTCTTCACTCTGCACGTCCCCTCTCAGTTACCCATTTCTTTTCCATGACTCTTTTCTTAAGAACTGCATTTTTATGTAGCTATTTTATGTAGACATTGATAACCCTAATTCTCTTAGGTTTATCAAAATAACTAAGATTTATCATAGAGACAATATGCATATTTGTTAAATAAACTATACAGTGAAAAGGAAATGTTTTAAAATCAAGAATCATCACAGAATTAAATAACTCTAGACCTAAAAAGTCTTTCAAAAGGCTGTTTCACTCCAAATGGCAGCAACATGGCTTTTATCTGCTCCTCTGTATTTATGGTAGCTTTCCTATTGTCTGAAGAGTTACTTTAAGAATTAAAAACAATTGTAAAATGAAAGGATCTTTATTCTATTTCTTTTTATTCTATTTTCTTGCTTTCTGTGGTAGATGTCTGTTTTTTCCAGCCCTGCACTGATTTTCTCTTCATTTGTTTGCAGAACTCCCTATGCTTTTGGAAGGATCACCCCTCTCCCATTCTCAGTTCACACAAAAAGTGAGCTGAGTCCACCTCTGGCTCTGGGCTGAGTATGTGACCCAGGCCTGGCCAATCAGAGCAGTGAATCCCCCTGACCACCAAACATGGTTGCTCCCAAATTGGTTCCATTAGAGAACATCCACGATTTTTTAAGAAGCCACCAGGAAAATTTTTCTGTCTTTCCCTCTAGGCTTGGAGCTTTGTGGCTATCAGCTTGGGCTGCTGAGGGCAACCATCTAAAGAGATTGTGCCTGGGATAACAGCAGAGCTGAGAGGTGGCTGGAGCCTGAATCCCTATGGGATTGTTTTGAGCCTCCCTATCTGGCCATGCCTAAAGCCAGTTCTACCTTTAGTAGTTAAATGACCTTTTTTTTTTCTTTTTCTTCTTCTTCTTCTTCTTTTTTTTTTTTTTGGCTTAAGCCAGTTTGAGTTAGATTTCTGATACCTGCGAATGAAAAAGTCCTGACTGGTATGTTCTCCTACGTGATATTTACCCAGCTACCCTCCAGTATTCTATATCAGCCAGCTTTATCTAGGTTTTGCTGCAGTAACAAACAACTCTTACATTTCAGGGCTTTATAACAACAAAGATTGATCCTTCACCCTGTTTTATGTTGGCTGTGTGTCCCCTTTGGCCCTGCTCCACGTCTGTTTTTGTTCCGGGCCCCAGGATGAAGGAGCAGCACCCTCCCTCACACTCATAGCAGAGGGAGAAGAGTAAGGGCCAAGCTACACAATGGTGAACATCACTTCTGCTCACATTTCATTGGTCAACACAAGTCCCATGGCCAAGTTCGGTATCAGTGCTATAGGGAAGTTGACACCACTCCCAGGGAGAAATCACAAGGCGAATGGCAAAGAGCAGGGACACATGATTCTCTTACAAGGAAAGGAGTGATAGTTGGGAGCAGTAATACGATCTGCACATGCTTAGCCCAGAGCCCGAGGAGGGTGTTTTCTTCCCAACCTTTCAACAGCGGTGGATTACATCGTATCTCCTGCTGGCCTTACTCCCATTTATGAATCCAGGCCCATCCTCTTTTGTGATGTATAGTCCTGACTTAACCAGCCAATCAGAAGCAATGAAATTATTTGTTTTCATATTAAGAACAGGAAACAGTTCGCTTTTTATTTTGACCGAAAAGCCTCTGTCCCATTCATTTTCAAAAATAAATCACTAAATAAACACAAGGAACCAAAGCGTGCTGCTGCCTCTCTGATCCTGTGTCCCAGGGGAGAAGGTTCATGAAAGACATCATTAAAACTGAGACTTTCAATGAGACAAAGATTGTGTTTAGAAGAGAAAAGAAAGATTGCTTTGGGCAAAATGTCTTTTCAGCTAAGTTCTACCCTTGGATAAAGGAAAAGGGAAGAAAAGAAAAATCCACGATACTTTCAGGTTGGTGAAAGATATCTTATGACCAAAAACTGAGGTGAAAACAGAAGTGCTACTGTGCCATTTGAGGACAAGCACCAGCCATATGATGGTCTGCTTGTGCTGAACTTACCAGTGGGACCCAAAACGCTGGTGCCTTCAAAATGGGACAGGAAATGGCATGCATTTTGCACTAGAGATCACAGTTAAATGGTAGCTTGGCAGAAAATGTGCCGTCATGCCCTGTTGAAAGGAGAAAATCCTTTTAATTCATTTTGTCTTATAGAAGATTTCTGTCTCGGTAATTGCAGAGGCCAGAGTCTCATGAGGATAATGAATCATCTTTGCTCCTTATGTTAGCTTTCGTCTTCAAACTGGAAGGAAGGAGAGCTATTTCCTGAATTCAGGACACGCTGGGATACATAAATCTTCAGTGCGTCTCCCTTTCACTGGAAGTTTGTCGTGTGGGTGGCCCCTTCTCTGGGGCACACGGTACTGCTTCCTCCCCTTCTGCCTGTTTTTTCTAGGTGACTCTCTGCGAACAAGCCTGGGGAGCCCGTGTGAGGCACACGGCCGACACGTCTGGGTTCCAGTCTTGGCCCTGCCATTTATTAGTTGATGGATTCTTTTCACGTGGCTGCTGAATGCATTACCACAACCTTTGTGGCTTAAAACAACACAGGTTTATTCTCTTAACAGTTCTGGAGGCCAGAAGTCCAAAATCAGCAACCTGGGCATATTTATCAAACAGCATTTAAGTATCACAGCCTGATTTTTGAGTTGGTTATACCTGCAGCCCAAGGGTGTGCACGTGGTCCTACACTGAGTTGTTTAGTGAACACTGTTAACTGGACCCACATGTGGCTTCCATCCCTGGGGTTGGTAGAATGGGACTTGGCTCTGTGTTTACCTAGGAGAGTGATTTAGGCTGATGCTGGGGTAATAACTGCTTGATCGTCTCCCAGGGTGGAGTTGGTGACGGGGTGAAGCAAGATCACGTCCTAGGAACCATGATGCCTAAGTGTGCTGTAGGCTGTTAGAGCTTAACGCAGGCAGCTCTTCCCTACTGGCTGTCGGAGCTATTGCTTCCGCCGTAGAAGGCTGGACGTCACAGAATCCTATGAGATTCTGTCCTAGTGGCTAGTCTGAAAGTACCATTCCGCATAGCATCTATTGTACTTCTTCCAAATATTTGAAGTTCATTACTCAAGACTGTGATGCCTCCAACACAGAATGTTTGGGAAACCAGTTAAGGTGAAGGCAGAGACTACTGGGTAACCTCTTTTGCTGAATACGATGGGTAAATGTCACCAGGAACTGGCTTTATGAATTGGTGAAAGGCTTTATGAATGATGGTTGACTTAGGGCCTGTGTCATTTTGTAAATGGCTTTGCATATGGGTTGTGTTTTCATGTTACAAGAAAATAACTTACTCTCTTACCTAATGAAAAGTGGGAAAAAATTTGGATTTCAAGATTCAGTTTTAGACATAAAACAAGGATTTCCCCTTTCTGCTTCATTCTTCTTAAACGCCATTTTGTTTGGTACTTTTGTCTTAGAACTAGATGGAGAGATTAATAAAGACTAATTTCTTAGATTCTCTTATGTATTTTGTAAGCACACTGTAGCTTCTTTAGGTCCTGAGATCTTTTACTGAGCATCCAAATGTAGGGGGTGTGTGTGCATATTTTACATACACAAGCAATCAGAAAAATAAATTCTTGTTCCTTCTCAGAATTACAGCATCAGTTGTTGTGATTCACATATATTTAATTCACTTTTGAGAAGAAGGAGGACATAACAAATGAGAACTACCACTAAGACAATTCTTCTTACAAACACACTCAGCAGTCCTGTTTTGCCGGTTGGAACGCGCAGACCTATTTGCTCTGGGGACGTCCAATTCATGCCCTTGAGGAGCCTTGGCTGCCTTCTTCTGTGATTGACACATGCATCTCCTCTCTCCTCCCCTCCCGTCCCCAGTTCCCCGATGATCAGCAGTCGCCTCTGCTAAATCTCAATTTTTATTTGACCTGAAGCCAGTTGCACTGATTCCAAAAGAGAAAGGGCCTGGCCTGGCTTCTATGCCTGCAGGCCTGCCTGCTGAAATGATTGATAATACCTGGGGACCGCTCTCTGAAGATTAAGTCCTTTTCATTTGGCCTTCTCGTACTTGCTGGAGGAACTAGACAGTGCCCCATTCTTTAGCCATGAAAGCAGGGATGTCACTAAAGGTGGCCTCATATTACTGTTTAAAGGCCTATTAGAAATCTCATTTTTTTTTTTGAGATGTCATTGTGATGCAAAGGGGTTTGGGGTTTCATTACCGGTGGAAGCCCTTTGTTGGGCTGGCCCGGCCTGTTGTGTCCCCAGATTTGTTATTCTTTCCTTGACTGCTATTCCAATGCAGGAATACTGATACTTGGAGGATTTCGTACCATCAGTTAGAGAAAAACATACTTAAAGCAGGAAAATGCAGCTGAACGGAAAGGCGCCATCAAATCTCCCCTCGGATACAAGTGACAAACTGCACTTTGTTCTGCTGCCCTGACGTCGGGTTTCCCTGTGGGGCTTCAGGCAAATGAAGCCCTGCCAAGTTATTACTGTAAGGATGCACGAAGACGGCATTTTCTATGGTGACAGCGTTTTCTCCCCTCGTTTTTTCCTTCTCGGCAAATGGCTGTGTTTTCCTCTATTTAACACTCGCAGCTACCAGACCCTGAATTCCATATACATGACCTCGGGAGCTGCCCTCCTTCTCTGTGGGCCACTCCCTGTGTTTCCTGGGCAGTTTGCATTCTCAGCAGGAAATGCTCAGTGACCTTGAACGACTGGCTTTACCCCTCTATGCCTGAGTTTCTTCGCTCTAGAAGAAGGGCAACAGCAGCTCATGGTCAGCGTCGTGAGGATTTAATGCAGCAATGCGTGGCAAGTGCTCAGTACACCGCGCCAGCCAGGGGCTCATCCCACAAAGATTCGCTGAGTGTCTACTGAGTGCCAGACGTTGTGCTAAGTGCTGGAAATGCCAAAAGGAGCAAACACAGACCCACTCGCTGCCCTTGTGGAGCTTTCAGACCAGCTGAGGATTTAGATGTTAATTAGATAATCACACAGATTTAAGTCTCCAAATTGGGCCAAGGACTAGACAGAAAAATTACACAGAGCTCCACTGGGCCCTGATCTAATCAAAGGCCAGAATCCTTCCACAACATTTGAGTAGAGACTGGAAGAAAGAATAAGAGTGAACCGGAAGAACGAGATATCAGCCCCAAGGTGGCTTTGAGCAGATTAGGAAAAGTGACCCTACCGTAGGGCAGGTGTGGCCGAGCGTGGGCTGGGTTTCAGGGCCCCCGGCCCATCTGCTGGGTGCCCTCGACCAGAGAACAGCCTGCACAGCTGTATGCAGTGCCCTGGCCGGGGGCAAGAGGACATGGGAGGCAGAGGAAAGCCCCTCTGCAAAGGCCCAGAGGTGGGAGGGCACACTGGAGGAGGCGGCTGGAGCACAGGGAGCAGGGCTGGCGGGGGGGTGGGGGTGGGGGCGGGGGGAGTCCGGGCAGCTTTTGGTGCACATCAGCTGGTATTAATGCATGACAGCATTATTCTCATCAACTCACTGCCAGCACACCACAGTCTCTCTGGAAGCCGTTGATTCTTGTCTAGTAAAGGAGAATTACTTCAAGGATGTAATTTTTGGGTGTCCCACAACTGAGATACAGAGAATAAGGACAGTGGATGAGGAGATACACTGAGTGTGAAAAGTGAGGCGCCAATGCGCCGCCAGAAAAATACAAATGCTCCATTACAGCCCGGAAAACTGGATATTAGGCAAGAAGACGTGAAAACAAAAACAGAACAAACAAAAAAAGCAAACAAAAATAAAAACGGAACATTAGGGAAGGATTCCTAACAGTGTTGTCATTTTGAGGGTGTAATTGTCTCTCTGAAGAAGTGGAAGAATCTCCTTTCCTTGGTCTCTTAGAAAGGACTGGCCCGCGGGAGACCCAGAACCTGGCAATGCTGCTTTCGCTAGAAACGTTCTTGATAACCCCCTAGGTTCTTCCCAGCTTTGATTTCTTTGATTTTGGAATAATCCCAAAGAGCATGTATTCATTCACACAAATATACTGTATCAAGGGTGGGGTTTTTTGTTGTTCTTATTTTTTTTAACCATTTTTTAATTGAAGTATAGTCAGTTTACAATGTTATGTCAATTTCTGGTGTACAGCATAATGTTTCAGTCGTCCATATACATACATACATTCCTTTTCATATTCTTTTTCATTATAGGCTACTACAAGATATTGAATAGAGTCTTTATGCTATTGTTCTTGTTGTTAAGTTTTGAGTTTAGAGAGAAATAAAATCTCAGATCTTGGAGACTCGTGCAATGTTGCCAGTTAGGTCTGTAGTCTGTCAGGCTGGGCATCGGGAGGTGGTTCCCCAGCTGAGGTCCGGTGTCAGCATGGCATTGTGAGGGAAGCCTGGGCTTCGGGATTGAGTTACAGGCTGTGTGACCTTGGACAGGTTAGCCAGCCTCTCTGTACAGTGAGAGTTACTGTAAACACGAACGCTAGCTGTCACTAGGGAGGGCCTTGAGGCCAAGGTTCAATTGCAAAGTCGTTTCTGGAGATATGGCAGCCCTGAGAGCAGCCTCCATGTGACCCACATCCTTTCAGAGGTTTATTTCTTTGTACTGTATCTGAAAAGTCTTGACTTTTGGCTTTTCAGAGTTATCTGTGCTTTGGGGAAACATAAGGAACCAGAATTAAGTCAGACTTGTAAAATCTCAGCAGTTAGTATCTCTAAAAATCTTTTAGGAAATAAACTAAAAAGAAAAGGGCATTTAGCCATGATTTTTAAATGTGGTGTCTATGATCAGAAATCCCATCACAATCTAAAAATCCCACAAGAGCAGACACTGTCAATTCACTCAGCACTTGAGCTATTATGTTGCTTATTAAGATGTAGTAGAAGAACTTAACGTGGAATTTAAACCATGTTAAACTGAAATACACACTGATCAGAAATAAATTCCAATATTCTGCTTTCAGGAAAGAAATGGACTACTTAATTCCCTTTCAACAGAGAGCTGGGAAAAGAGCCCTTTATTATGTCTCAGTCGTAATGCAGTATATAAAGTGGCTTCTGCTTTGTTTCTTGCTTTATGTCCATGTGTAACATGAATAACATGTACGTTGCACCTTCTGAACTAACACCCAGCTTTCCAACTTGTGTCCTTCAAAGCAGAGCAGGCTAACAGCGATTTAAAGTTATGCTGGTTAAAAACAAAAAAATCCATCCCAGATTTTAAAATAAAGAAATGCTAACTCAAGCCTAAACTTTTCTATCAAAAATGACATTGTTGCTTTCTAAGAATGGGGATAGATGAGGCGCTTAATCAGAGGGGCCATTATGTTGTCAAAGACTCTGCTGAGGCTGAAGGGTGGATTCTCATGGGCATATGACCATTTTATTGCTTTTCAGCCCACGGCCGGCAATCCCACTCTCCCTCCTGCTGACAGAAGAAGCAGCCGCGCTCTACATCCAGTCCTTCTGGAGAGCATATCTGGTAGGAGTCACGTGCAATTACAGCATTTGGCCTGGTGGGGAGTTTTTGTGATGTGGAGGACCCAGAGGACAACCTTTAGATGAATCTGAAACATAGGATATTATCACTGACATCCAGAACTCGGAAATAGGATCTCTGTAAAATAGGTCTTAAAGAGTAATTTAGAATTTCTGCCAAAACTTATTTTGCAGTTACCATTAAAAGTATCCTCCAACCTTTTTATTAAACTTACTTTTTATTGTGGTGACAATAGTTTATTACATTTTGTAGGTTTCACGGGCACAACATTATATTTCTACTTTTGTATACACTACGTTGTGCTCACCAACAAAAATGTCGTTTCCACCATCACCATACAGGTGATCCCTTTTTCCCATTTCACTCTCCCCCACCCCACCCCCTCCCCTTACCCTCTGGTAACTGCTCTTCTGTTCTTTTATGTTTGTTTTGTTTTGGTTTGGGGGTGCTCATTTATTTTGCTTTTTGGTTCGTTTGTTTTTTTAATATTGTATAGACAAGTGAAATCATACAGCATTTGTCTTTATCCTTCTGATTTATTTCACTTAGCATAATACCCTCAAGGTCCATCCATCCTATTGCAAATGGTAAGATTTCTTTTTTTATGGCTGAGTAATATTCCAGATTTCTGGCCTGGTTTTGTCAATAACACTTACAATATCCTATGACTAGAGAAAGAGATTTTCAGGAATTCACGGAGGGTACTTTTACAGCCAGCACTCATGTAATGCACCCTCTCTCCTTAGACACTTAACATGAAGTTTTTGAAATGACCAGAAACCTTTACTTGTACTTTTTCAAACACCATGAAGGAAAAATAGAGTCTCCCACAGAATTTTGTGTGTGTGGTAAAATGTACATAACATAAAATTTACCATTTTTACCAATTTTTATTGTGCAGTTCAGTGACATTAAGTACATTTGCATTGTTTTGCAACTATCACTACCATCCGTCTTTCTAAACTGAAACTCTGGGCCCATTAAATCCCTATTCCTCCCTCCCCCAGCCTCTGGCAACCACCCTCCCACATTCTGTCTCTCTGATTTTGGCTATTCTAAGCACCTCATGTAAGCGGAATCAGACAGAATCTGTCCTTTTGTGACTGGCTTCTTTCACTCAGCATAATGTCCTCAAGGTTCATCTAAATTGTAGCATGTGTCAGAACATCCTTCCTTTTTTTTTAAGACTGAATAATAATCTTGCCAGGAAGTTTTAAAATCTAGAAATCTGACATCCTCACTGGTTATTATAAAAACCAGCCAGACGTTTCATAAAAATATTTTTAACCCACCACATGAACAGAAATGTCCCGTCGAATGAAAGGCTATTTGAAGTGAACCATTCTTGGTAGTTGTGACGTTATTATTAGCATTGTAAATAGGTTCCCGATAGCTATTTCTCGACATTAAGCACTTCTGTAGGAGTAGATGTGTTCCTCTTTCTTCTTTCGAAATACTAGATGAACGATTAGAAAAACCAGATTGTTTCAATATGCAAAACTTGGGGAGGGGGTTAAAATCCATTTGATATTTTGAATGAAATCTGGTCCTCTGAACATTCTTCTTTTTGAAGTGTGTTTGGTGACAAGCCAAACATCAATAGTGCTCTTCTGCTTATGAGATACTGGATGCAGTAGGTACCACTTGACAGAGAAAACTGTTCTTTCATGATGTTCATATGAGGTTCTCATGGGCCATGAGATGGAAATTTCTTTAAGGATTTAGGAGTCAGACACCAGATAAATCCACTGAATATTGATTCTATCTAAATAAGCTCCTGTGCTTTATGCCTTTTACGCATTTGTTTTATTTTCTTCTGTCTAACTGAGCCTAGACACCAGCGTGGCAGGCTATCTTCCCCTCCTCCCAGCGTCAGCTCCCCCTCCAGGCATCGTGACAACTGAGAATCACAAAGGCATCAATCATTAACATTATTTGATGAATAGTGCAGTGCAGGGTTGCTTCAGCAGCCCGCTTTGTGGCTTTGCAAAGTTAAAAAAAAAAAAAAAATCGGAGACCCTGCAGAGAACAATGAGAATCTGTGCAGTTATGCAATCATAAATAGAGTTTGATTTGTCAGCAGTGAACCGACCTGGGGTGAATGAGGCACCCAAGGAGGAACAGCTTGGTGTAAACAAAGCATACGGGGTCCCTCCTTCCCCTCGATGTGGAGGTGGGCCTGAGCCAGCTTGGATACTCAAACGTCCCGTCTCTCTTGCCACAGGGATTAGCTCAGGATGGGCAGGGGAAGGCCAGTCGCACCTAGTGAAACTCCACTCTGGGATTCTCATAGGAGTTGTAGGGACGGAGCAGGCTTCTCTGTGACGGGGGTGGCTGAGGAGCTAGATTCTCAACAACCATCTTGCCACTGTGTGAGGAGCCGCTGGAGAAGTGACCGCAGGGCCGCGCGGAGCTGAGACCAGGGGAGGGGCTGAGTCCGGAGGATGTTGTTGGAGCGCCTGGATTCAGCTGTACCGGTGGATCCTCTTCAGGATGGATTTCTGTCACAGCTAGAGTCCTGATAATCCCAATTTTCAATATAAAAATTTCTAGACTGTTGATGACTTGCACATGAAGGAGGTTATTAGTACAAAATAAAAATCTGGGTCCACGCAGGCAGAGCAACCATCCCAATTTGTCCTAGGGAAAGACTGGCCTATATCAGCTAGAGGCTTGGTTGGAGAGAGGAAGCTTAGCCGAAGAAACGAATTTTTCTAAAACCTGTTTCTTTTTTTTATTGTTCAATTAATACATTACTATTGTGGGAAAAAGATAATACATAAAAGTTTTTAAAATTATATGATGCATTCATCCTTTTAGAATTTTTCCTATTCACATAAATAATTTTTTAAATAAAATTGTGATAATCAACAGTGTTTTGTGCCTGCTCTCTGTCTTTAGTGATATATTGAGAACATCTGTCTGTCAGAACACAAAGATCTGTCTCACAAATTTAAATGGCTCTGTGATAGTCCTTTCTGTGAATGCACCAAACCAGAATTTATTTAACCATAGTTGTTTGGACAGTCTCGTTTTCTTTCTGTATAAAATATATAATGAAGGGCATCCTTGTGCATACGTCTTTGCACACTTACCTCATTTTCGCTGTAAGATTAATTGCTAGAAGTGGAATTGATGGTTCAAAAAGTAAGCACTTTTTTTGCAGAGTTTTGATAATTATTGCTAAAGTACCTTCCAGAGAGGCTAGAATTTAATTAGCCTCTAAATCTATTTACATGCACCAACAATGTATGCAAGTATGCCCTAGGCATAGATGTTGATGGCAGAGTGGAGAGAGGACGAAGAATGATGCCTGGAGAGGGTGGAGTTGAACGGATGCTGTGCTAGAAGTTATTAGCAGGGAAGGCTATTGTGTCCAGTTGGGTGGGTCGTGCACTATACAACTCTCTGGGCGGGAGGCACTGTTTGCCACCATATACAGCCTTAGAAATGGTGGTTGAGTGACTACTTATTATGCATTTCTTTTTTTAATCCCACTGGCCAAGGTAACTCCTGGCCTGTAGATATATAACCCTCCTGAGAGCTGGAGTCTGGATGAGACAGTGAACATTGTACCTGTGATAAAATCTAGAAGCATGACAGATTTGATCCAAAATCTGAGATTTTTTCCTAAAAATACACAGCATATTTCCAAAATATACTGACTATAAAATAAATATTGGGCTTTAGAAGAAATAGAAAAACCCATCCTAAAATTCATATGGAATCTCAAGGGATCCTAAAAAGCCAAAAGAATCTTGAAAAGGGAGCAAAACTAGAGGACTCACACTTCCTGATTTCAAAACTTACTACTAAGCTACAGTGATCAAAACAGTGCGCTATTGGCATACGGACAGACATACCGATCAGTGGAATCAAATTGAGAGCCCAGAAATAAACTCTTGCATATATGGTCAAATGATGTTTTTACAAGAGTGCCAAGACCATTCAATGAAGAAATAATAGACTTTTCAACAAATGGTGTTGGAAAAACTGGATATCCACATGCAAAAGAATGAAGTTGGACACTTACCTAATACCAGGTGCAAAAATTAACTCAAAATGGATCCAGAACCTAAATATTAGACCTAAAACAATAAAACTCTTAGAAGAAAGCATAGCACAAAAGCTTTACGACATTGGATTTGGTGATGATTTCTTAGATATGACACCAAAGGCCCAGGTAACATGAGAAAAAACAGACAAATTGGACTTCATGAAAAATTTAAAATTTTATACATCAAAAGACACTATCCTTAGAGTAAAAAGATAACCCACAGAATGGGAGAAAATATTTGGAAATCATATATATGATAAGGGATCAATATTCAGAATACATTGAGAACTCTTAAAACTCAACAACAAGAAAACCGAGTGTGATTCAAAAATGGGCAATGGATTTGAATAGACATTTCTCCAAAGAAGACACATGAATGGCCAAGAGGTACAGGAAAAGTTTCTCAACATCACTAATCATTAGAGAAATGCAAATCAAAACCACAATGAGAAACAACCTCATACCCATTAAGATGGCTATTATTAGAAAAATGGAAAACAGCAAGTGTTGGCAAGGATGTGGAGAAATTAGAATCCTTGTGTGCTCTTGGTGGGAATTGAAGATGGTACAGCCATAGTGGAAAACAGTAGGGATGGTCCTCAAAAATTTAAAACTAGAATGACCATACGACCCAGCAATTCCATTTCCAGGTGTATATCCAAAAGGATCGAAAGCGGGGTCTTAAAGACACATTTGTACACTCATATTCATAGCATTATTCACAGTAGCTAAAATGAAGCAATGCAGGTGCCCACTGATGGGTGAACAGATGAACAAAATGTGGTCTGTACGTACAATGGAATATTATTCAGCCTCAGAAAGGAAGGAAGTTCTGATCCATGTCAACATGGATGAGCCTTAATGACATTATGCTGAGTGAGATAAGCTAGTCACAAAAGGACAAATACTGTCCAACCCCACTTATATGAGGTACTTAGAGAAGTTGGAATCACAAAGACAGAAGATACAATGGTGGTTGCCAAGGTCTAGAAGCAGGGGAGAATGAGGGGTTATTGTTTAATGGGTCCAGAGTTTAAGTTTTACAAGATGAAAAGGGTTATGGGGATGAATGGTGCTGATGGTTGTATAACATTATGAATGCAGTTAATACCACTGAACTATACACTTAACTATGGTTACGATGGTAAATTTACTGTAATGTGTATTTTACCACAGTTAAAAAAAAAAAAAAAGAAAGAGATGGGTGTTCAAGGGTATTTTAATTGGATTTATCTTGATTTTTTTTTCCCCCTAAAAACCCATTCCTTTCTCTTTAGAGATGACCTATATAGTTAGGTAGAAAATGAATGATGGAAACAGTCCAGGATAAAAACCAAGCAACTATGAAAAGGATCTTCAAAGAGTACAAAGGAACAGTTTTGGAGTTCCTCCCATATTTTTCTGCAGAAAGCAGAAGTTCCAACTTGAGTCTCTGCACTTTGTGGAAGAGAAAGTGTTTGCCACTCCAGGCTGCTGGCTGGGCTGTTAGGCGGGACAATTCTTTTTTGAAAGATCACTTGAAGTTCTCACCATTGACCTTAACTTTCTTGTTCTTAAACATTATGGCTGAATGGAAAGACTTGATTTTTTTTTTTTAACATAAAACATGCCCTAGGGCAACTTGTTAAAAATGGGCTCTCACGGCAGACAGATCTCTTAGAATCCTGGTATGTCATATCAGGTTATTGATAACCCTGTGTAGGTTCTTTAACTTTTGAACCGTAGTTTCCTGTCTGCTTGTGAAGACTGAATCAGATAGCCCACGTAAGGGGCTTGGCACAGTGCCAGGCACATAATAAATTCCCAGTAAATATTAGCTGCCTCTGTTGTTGTTGGTGGTGGTGGTTCTGTTTTCCTTAAAAGACAATCTTTTAAAAAAGCGAGCTAGTAGTCTCCCTGGTAGATCCTCAGGCATGCTTCTGTCCCAGGGCCTTTGCACTTGCTGTTTGTTGTTTGTATCTGCAGCTGTCAATCATGGTGCCCTCCCTGCTTCATTCAGAGTTCTTCTTGGATGTCTCTCCTAGTCACTGTTTCCAAAATAGCACTACCTCCTCACTCTGCAGTCGCTAGCTGTGCTTTATCTCCTGCCTGTCCCCTCCCAACTACCTGACATTGTGTGGGATGTTCACTTGTCTTCTGTCTGTCACCCTGACTGGGACGTGACCTCCAGGAGGTCAAAGTTGCTTGACTTGTTCATCCTGTATCCCCATCCCCTAGAACACTGTCTGGCACATAATAGGCGCTTCATAAGTATTTTAGTGAATAACCGAATCCCTTAAACAATCTCTCTAATGAGGACATTTGAAAACGAAGAAGAGCAAACTGTACTGTTCCATTTTATAAGCCCTTCTTGGGGATTTAAGCAGGCACTTAAAAGCAGGACTTTTCGGGGAGTTGCTTATGTACCAGGATCCTTGAACTCAATAGCTGTGCTTGTTAATTTCCCAGAGATTACACTTGAGAAAAGCGTATTCATTTTATCATCAGCCTTTGTGAGTCACCTCTCTGCCAAGCCTTGTAATGTGAAGAAATGAAGTGAGCTATGGGAAATGATGGCTTCAAAGTAGCGCATCAGCTAAAGGCATGCTGGGTGGGCGTGTTTAGTTCATCTGAGTATTGGACTGAAAAGATTTTCTTCGTATAGATCTTCTCTTCCAATTGCTGATATCTGCTGGCAGGTGGGCCAGCTTTGCCAGGAAAAGTCAGACACTGTATTGTGCAAAAGGAATTCTAGAAATGGGGCATTGCATCAAATTACCACCAGTTCCCCTCTTGGTGGTACACAGCCGTTTCTCGGTAGCCTCGGAGGGGCTGGCCACAGCCTTTGTGATTTGATTGAACTGTCTCGGCCCAGGGCTCCTCTAGTGGGAACTCCTTGTGGAAAGATTTGTCTTCTGTATGGAATCTCCTTGTTCGTTGACTCATGAATTCCGTTTCAGTCCATTTCTACCACCACAGTACCTTCCCAAGCAGAAGATTCAGTCCCAAAGAGGTCTTTTATTAGGTTGTCCCAGAGGTATTTGTGAAACCCACATATTTGACATGGGTTTTGAGCATTTTCTAACATGTGGGAAATGTAAATCAGCTGTTAGGGAGGCTGAGACCACTGATACAAGTGCCACTGAACAAGTGGAGAAAAACTCCTGAACTTTTCAAAGATGTAGAGGTGGTGGTTTTAAGCTGAGAATTCAGACATCAGACCTCGAACACTTGAAGCCAAGCGCTCCCGAGGATGGCTGTGGCCGGCCCTCCTGCCTTTCCCCTCAAATAGAGGCCCGACGCCTTCCGTTGCCACGTGACTTCCTTTGTTCATTCTTTCATTTGACAAACATGTGTTGAGGACCTTCTGCTTGGCAAGAATTGTAGCAGCAGGGCTCATCCTTTCCTCGAGGAGCCTAGAGACAGCTGTACCAAGGAGAATGATAATAATATTAAGAATAGCAGAATTGAATATTATTGGTCACTTGTTATGTGCCAGGTGCTGTGCTGAACGTTTTACAAACAGCATCTCCTCTATGCCTTATGCCGATCCTATAAAGTAGGCAGGTGTGTACTTCTGTCATCCGATGTGTAGATGACTCAGCCAGGGCCTTAAGACCCTAAGTGCCTTGACCGACGTCACACAGTGCTAAGTGGTGGGGCAAGTTCAGGTCCAGGTCTGACTGTCCTCAGAACCCCATCGCTCTCCTTTTTTGAAAAAACAAAAAAAAAAAAACCAAAACAAAAAAACCGTTCCTACCAGCCACGGATGAGAGTTCCCATTGCTCTGTGCCCTTATCAATACTTGGCATGATCTGTCTTTAATTTTAGCCATTTTGGTGGGTGTGTAGTGGTACTACCTCTGTATAGTGTGTGTGTGTGTGTGTGTGTGTATGTGTTTTAACCAGGCTTACGAGATAAACGTTACAGTGTATGCAGTAAAATTTACCCTTTTTAGGGTATAGTCTCTCAAATGCATGGTATAACCACTCCCATAATCAAAATATAGAACATTTATTTATTTTTTAATTGAAGTGTAGTCGGTTTACAATGTTGTGTTAATTTCTGGTGTACAGCATAGTGATTCAGTTATACATATATATTCCTTTTTTATATTTTTTAAATTATAGGCTATTACAAGACATTGAATAAGATATAGAACATTTATATTACTGCCCCTCCATTCCCTCGTGCTGCCCCGTTGCCGTCAACCCTTGCTCCCAGTACCAGTGCCGGGCACTTGCTGATCTCTTTTCTGTCCCTGGGTTTGCCTTTTCAGAATGTCATACAAATGAATCATAAAATATGTAGCCTCTGAGTCTGACTTCTTTCACTTGGCCTGATGCATTTGAAGGTCTTCCATGTGGTTGCGTGTGTCAGAAGCCCCTTTCCTTTTTTTTTTTTTTTGAAATTCCAGGAGATTGTATTGAAGTATAATCAGTTTACTATGTTGTGTCAGTTTCTGGTGTACAGCATAAGGTTTCAGTCATACATACACATACATATATTCCGTTTCATATTCTTTTTCATTATAGGTTACTGTAAGATATTGAATATAGTTCCCTGTGCTATACAGTAGAAACCTGTTTATCTGTTGGAAGCCCCTTCCTTTTTATTGTTGCCAAGTGTTCCACCATAGACCTCCAATACGAGGGAGTCCTTCACCCTGGTGATAAATAAACACATGTGAGTAACATAGGACTGGCTTATTTATGGGTTTTAATGGTCTCAAACTCACTATGTGTCTGTCATCTGTGGAAAGATTTTATTTTAAAATTTGAATACCCAGGGCGTCATTCTCCCGAGAGTCTTACTCAGCTGGCCATGGTGAGAACAGGAGATGGGCGTTTTTTAAAGCCCCTGGGTGACATGCCCACTGATGAACTGGAATCAACTTTGCTACCTACCGGTTGGATGTTCCAGGACCAATCATTAATCCCATCATGAGGACCCCACCCTTGTGACCTCATCTAACCTCAGTCACCTCTAAAGTCTCTACCCACTAATGCCACCTCATTGTCGGTACAGGCTTCAGCATATGGATTTGGGGGCAGGGGGGGACACAGTTCATAACAAGTAGTTCAAAGTAAAATGTGACACCTCCAGTCCTGTCTTGCTCTAAACCTGTTTCCCAGATGAAACCACTGTTGACATTACAGTGTGTGTCTTTTTCAGTGTTTTTTCCATTGTATATATGAACATTGATGTATATTTATTGCACTTTTGGTAAATACTGGGTATGTATTTTTCTAAATACTGGCTCACAGTCCACAGCCTGCCTCTTGCTTTTTCATATAGCATTGAGGATAGCCTTCCACATCAGCCCACGTAGATCTATTCTTAGAATTCGTGTTTTAAGGAAAACACACTTCTCATGTAGCTGGTGGGGAGGAATTTGGCCAAACATATTCTCATTCAGAATACTCCCAACCCAACGTGAGCCCCCGAGACAGCAGGACTGAAGAAGTTAGGAGTTAACTTGAGTTAGTGTTGACTTTTATTTCCTCAGCAAGTCCCAACAGTTTTTCCTTCTGCTTTCTCGTGAGTGTTGGTGTCCCCAGATTGTTGGTCAGCTTTGTAGCTTTCCTGACTTCCTCTTCCTCCTTTGCAGAGAGGGGTGTCTCCTGGAGCAGCTGTTCCAGGCAGGGGGCGGGGTGTACTTCCTCCCTTTGTGTGTGTCATTAGCCATCTCTCTGGCTTTCCTCTGGGGACAGCCGCCTAACCAGGTGAGCCAGTGTCGTTGAAGGTCGGGCTTCCTCTCTCAGGCAGGGGCTGGTTGAATGGCTTCAGATATGGCCCAGGTAAAGAGGGATGGCACCTGGCACAGAGACAAGACCGACAGCTCAGTGTGAGTCCCATTTTCCTCGTGAAGGGTATGCTGCCTAGAGCTCCTAATCAAGACAGTTTTTAAAAATACTTTGCAAATTTTAGCACTATGAAGGCAGCCTAGCATAAAAGTTAAGCAAGCAGGGTCTATAATTAGATAATTCACTCACTGATATTCATTCACTAGTATTTATGGAATACCTACTATGCAGCAGGTAGGCGTTGGTCTACATGCTGGATGTACTGCAGGGAATAAGACCAAGTCCCTACCCTCATGGAAGTTGAACTCTTGCAATAAACTGTAAACAGATATATATAAATATGTAATGTAATGTCAAGAAGTGTATCAGTTAGCTATTGTCACAGTAATGCTGCTTAACAAACCATCCCCAAACTCAGTGGCTTTATATATCTTCCTCCCATGTCTGCAGATCACCTATGTTTCAGCTGCTCTAGGCTGGGTTTGGTTACACTCGGCTCCAGGCTGTTGGGTTATACTCAGTTTTGTTCTAGAGTCTGTCATTCTTCTGAGATCAGTAGGCTACCAGGGCTATGTTCTTTTTATAGCAGAGATCAAAAGCCCTCAAAGGGATGGGTGAGTGAAAACACACACAGTGAGTCTTGAGGGATGCTGGGAAAGGGTGCACGCTGCTTGCCCACACATTCCACTGGCCAAAGCAAGTCACGTGGCCAGGCCCAGCGTCAGTGGGGCTGAGAAGTATACTCCAGGCTGTACATTGTCTACTACAGATAAACATCATGAAGCAAAATATAGCCAACTAAAGGGCTGGAGAATAACAGAGGTTACCAGTTCAGATGGTGGTTTTGGTCAAGGAAAGCCTCTCTGAGAAAGTGTGATTTGAGCAGAGATATGAATGAAGTACATTCTAGGAAGAGGGAAAAGCACATGCAAAGGCCTGCAGGGGCAGGAGGCTACTGGATGTATTTGAGGACCAACAAGAGCATCAGTGTGGCTGATTAAAGTGAGCCGGGGATGACGGAAAGAAGGGGAGAGAGTACTCAGGGATCAGATGCTGTCGAGTCAACTGTGAGCTCTCATCAGGAGGATGGGACTTGAGATTTTCAGTCTGACTCTGATGAGACGTGATCGTAAGGCTTTCAGCAGAGGAGTGACACAGTCTGACTTACTTTTCATCAGGAAACGGTGGTAGCCAGCATCCACAGTGACTCCCCAGTGATCTCCATCTCCTGGTATTCACATTCCTGGGGAGTCCCTTCCCACAGATGTACCAGGGTAGAGATGTGTAACCAGTAGAACATGGCAGAATAATGGTGTGTTACTTCCAAGATTAGGTGATCAGACACTGCTGTCCTAGTGTCTGTCTCTTGCATCATTCACTCTGGGGGAAGCTGTCCTCATGGGGATAGTAACAGTGCTGCAGGGCCCCTTGTTCAGAGGTTTAAATGAGATGGTACATGTCAAGTGCTCAGCACAGTGCCTGGCTAACTGTTAGCTCCCTGTTGACTTGATCTGATCCATGCATTTTCTTCCCTAAGACTATACTCCTGACCATTTCCTGCTGGTTTAACTTAATTAAAAAAAAAAAATTCCCTGGCAAAGAATATCCTCTCAAGGAAAATCCTGTTTTTCAAAATGTCCTTGAGCTCATCAGAAAGACCTTTGTCTGTGCCCAGCATGATTCCAGCCATACCCCAGAACGAAGGCGCCTGGCTTCCATCATCCGTTTGCAGGCTCAGTTCTCAGAGCAATTTTCAGGGAAACCCGGCAGGCCGAAATAGGCCACAGCACTATAAATAGTGAGTTTGGGCTGCTTGGGGCCCAGCTTCCCAGGCCAGGCCCTTCCCTTCCCCCTGCCTGGTCCTGTATTTATTTAAATATACTTTGGGTTTTATCGGCAAGGGGATTTTCCTTAATATGCCCCAAAAAGTGCTTGCCAACTTGCCAGACTGTCTGCAACACACCACACCACCCCCTTTTATTTGCTCACAACATACCCCAAATATGTGACAAAAGCTGATAAACCCAATTCCTGGGATTGTTGTGGGGAATAAATGAAAAAAAAACCAAAAAAACTGCATTTAGCAAGACTGGCTACACAATCTGCAGGGCCCCTTGTTCAGAGTTACTAAGAATTTCCGGATGGTGACCCAGAACATTAAAACAAGTGTGAAGCCCTTCGAAGCACAGGGCCTATATGACTGCACAGGCAAGGCCCGGAGCCAGCCCTGCACAGGAGGCACCCAGCACCCTGCCTGGCAATTAGGACCGGCCAAGTTCCCAACTTCCCTAGAGACATTTTCTTTAAAGGACTAACCAGTTTCCCTTCAAGGCAAAGCTTAGGGTAAATTGCACAGCTCCACCTTAGTCCCTTCAGTGACTTAAAATCATAGCTGTTGATTATTTTTCATGCTTCTGTGGGTCAGCCGGGTTGTTCCTCTGCTAATTTCTCCCCGACTCACTTGTGTGACTGCATTCAGTCGGTGCATTCGGTGATAAATACTGCGTTCAGGAGTGTTGGCTGTGGGAGCCCCTGCACAGCTCCATCCCGGGGCTCCGGATCCAGCCTCACCCGCAGCCCCTGCAGTAAGCGCTCCTTGGCCTCGATGGTTTTGGTTTTCTGCCCCCTGGAAGATCTCCTGGGCTGCACTAGAAGGTCCAGGGTGGCCTCATGCACAAGTCTGGGGCCTTGGTGCTGCCCCTGGCTGGGGCACTTCAGTTCTCCTCTGTGCAGCCTGTCATCCTCCAGTCCAGCTTCCTTACATTATGGAAGAAACATTCCAAGGGGGCAGAAATGGAAGCTTCAAGCCTTCTGGAGGCCTCGCCTCCGGAACCGGCACAGCCGCACTTCAATTACCTTACTGGTCAGAGCAGGCCCCGGGGCTCGCCCAGATTCCAGAGAGGGGGGATCAACTCCCCCACTTAATGAGGAGAATGGCAAAGTTTTCAAGGCGGGCAGGGATCCAGGGACAACAGTTCTCAAATGTTAGCCTGAATCAGAGTTATCTGGAAGGCCGGATAACATACAGATTGCTGGGCCCCTAACCCCACTGTACCTGAGTCAGGAGGACCGGAGCGGGGCATTTCAAACTAGTTCTCAGATAAGGCTGATGCTGCCAGCTGGGGGCCGGCACTCTGGGAGCCAGTGGTGGAGGGGCCGAGTGCCCGCCCTTCAGAGCAGTGGCTCTCAACCTTGACTGCACCTTCAAAGGATCTGTGCAGTTGTAACCACGTATAAATGTCAGCTCTGGCATTAATGGTAAGGAAGAGTCAAAGCATTGTGCAATAAATAATATGGTCTGTGGCTTAGCAAACTTGGCTGTAATTTAATCCTATAAATCACTGGAAAGTTCATTGAATGCTTTTGCAACTTATTCATTCCCTGATTATTCGGGTAAACAAGTACCAGGAAAAGTTGGATGAACTTTATCTCAACTGTCATCACGGAACCGTTGGGGGAAATTCTGTTTTTTTCCAAGTATGTATTGTGATGTGGCTTTATTATTAAAGGGACTTAAGCAAAATATGTGCGGCTTCCTGGGAGAAGGCCTTTCTAGAATTGCACTGGAAAGATTACCCCACCAAGAAGCAGCTGCTCTTCCTGAGTCAGACCCTGCCTCCTGGCCGCACGCTAATAGGCTGAGCGGTCCTTCCTGACTCTGATTTTAAGGATTTGCAGTAATCAACGTGGCATCGCGTGAGTGAGCACTGAGACTGAGCTGTACAGTCTTGTAACATCAAGTTCATTCTTCACATTCTCTTCCATTAGGGCGAGTTTCCCAAACTTTTCAAATCATTAGATCATCTGAGGTTCTTACTAAACACACTGATGTCTCTTTCCACCTCATGTGGACTGAATCAGAACCTCCAGGGCAAGAGCCTGGGATGCTGTTTTCAACAAAAGCCCTAAGTGATCTCAGTATCATCAGGTAGTTTAGGGAAACAGTCTTCAAACAATAGTATTTATGAAATACACCCAGAGAGATGAAAGGGGCAATAAGGGGAGCTGTGGGCTTCTGGTGCCCCTCAAGGGTAAGAGCAGGGACTGGCAAACCAGAGCCCGTGGACCAAGTCTGGCCCACTGTCTGTTTCTATAAAGTTTTATTGGACCACAGTCATGCCCATGTTTTTAAACAAGTTGGCTCTGGCTGCTTATGTGCTGTAATGGTGGAGTTGAGTCATTGGGACAGAGACTATATGGCCCATAAAGCCAAAAGATATTTACTGTCTGACCTTTTACCAAAAAAAAAAAAAAAAAAAAAAAAAAAAAAAAGTTTACTGACCGCTGGATAAAAGATATGACCTTGGACCTGGGCACACTTGGAACTGGAAGTAGGGCCCTCGGTGATTATGAGCTCATAATAAAAAATAAACCAACGAGGAAGGGGGGAGTCAGTAAATACCACCAGCTGGAAGATCCAGGCCCCCAAGGGTAGCAATTTGAGACTATGAAATAAGTACGTTTAAGATGATTATAGAGATTTAGTAAAAGAAAAAAAAAAAAATTTAAAGGGAATATAAACCTTGCTGAAAGAACAGGACAGTAAGAAAAAAAAAGGGGGGGGGGTGGATCAGATTTGAAAAGGAACAACGTACAACCTGTAGAAATGAAGACAATGCTGTGAGCAGGCTAAAGCAGTGCCTGTCTCACTTCAGTGAGCATCAGGGTCACCTGGAGAATTGATTGAACCCGCGATTCCTGGGCCCCACTCTCTATTCAGTTTCACCTTCATATGTCTCAAGTGGAGCCCGTGAATTTGCATTTCTATCACGATCACAGGTGATGCTGATGCTGCCGATCCACAGACTGTATTTTG
Organism: Camelus ferus; assembly: GCF_009834535.1. NCBI lineage: Eukaryota > Metazoa > Chordata > Mammalia > Artiodactyla > Camelidae > Camelus > Camelus ferus. The sequence goes on along the minus strand of NC_045713.1, from coordinate 33,507,657 downwards.
GGTGTGACCGTATTTTGGATAGACACAGCTGGAGGAGTAATTAGTAAGCTGGGAGACAGATCTGGGAGACAGAATGCAGCAGAGAGAAAGAGATGGGGAGTGTGGGGAAGCATTGAGACAAAGAATGAGAAGGTCCAATATAAGTCTAATAGGAATTTGAGAGGTGACAATAGGATGAATCGGGGAGAGGTAACATTCCCACAGATACTGAGTGAAAATATTCCAAAGTTGGAGAAACGTGAATCCTGAACTAGATAAATAAGGACAGAACTGCACCAAAGTGCTTCATGGTGAAACTGTGGAATGCCAAAAGCAAAGAAGCCTTAAAGCTCTCTTTAAGGGAGGATCACCTACAAAGGGAAAACAATGGTACTAAGATTTCTAATCAGCCGTGGTATGTGCCAGCCAACAGCGCAATGTATCATCATCTCATCTTAAGGGAAAGTAGCATTCAACCTAGAATTATATGCCCCACTAAATTATCATTCAGAGCAAGGGTAAATACATTTTAAGACACATCTTTCACTGAAAGACCTACTAAATGAAATTCTTCAGTTAGAAGGAAGGGGAACCCATATGGAAGAATGGGGGTGGGGGCAAGAAACAATGTTGAATGAGGAAGCTGATAAGTCTGTAGGCACTGACTGTTATATACGCACGTACATAACACAAATCAACATGTAGACACAATGTAATACATGGTACCCACAAATATACACATATACTCATCAACAGGGGAGAAACGAGGGGAAATGGAAATGTTAGACAATAATCATGTGAAAGTTGAGAGTAGGAAGACTGGAGTTAAGTGTTCTAAGTCCTTGTAATTGTTTGAGGGGAGGCTGGACAGATTCGTTTTTACTTTATGGTGTTTGTCACATTATTACAACACGTTAAAAAAAATAGAATGTGAAATAACAAATCAGTAGAGGGAAAAATGGAATACAGAAAATCTAATGCAATAGGAAGCACAAAAGGGAAAAAGAAGACATAACAGCATGAAAGATTTTTAAAAAAGAAAAAGTGAGAGAGATCCTACAAACATGTTACTAATCACAATAAAGGCACATAGAATAAGCTCTTCTCTGATTGTCAGACTGGATTAAAAAGAAATCTCCCTCTATGTTAGCACAAAAAATGACCCAGAAGAGCTGAAAGTCAAGAGATGGAAATAGATATACAACACACACATCCACCAAAGGGAAACTGGATCGTGTGTTATCAACATCAGATGAAATAGAGTTTGAGACTAAAAACATTATTAGAGATAGATGGATCCTTAATGATAAAGGAATTAACTGTTATTTTCTATTGGATTAAACTTTAAAAGAATACTATTCACAATCCACGAAACTGAATTTACTACTCACTAGTGTGCTATGACCCACTGTTTTTAAAATACCGCTCTAATGGATACAACCTGTGTCCATCAGTAGATGAGTGAGCAAAGAAGATGTGGTGTACATATACCATCGAACACAACTCAGCTCTAAAAAAAAAGGAAATCGTGCCATTTGTGACAACATGGATGGACCTAGAGGGTATTATGCGAAGTGAAATAAGTCAGACAGAAGACAAATACTGTATGATTTCACTTCTATGTGGAATCTAAAAAACGAACAAATGCACATAACAAAATGGAAACAGAATCATAGTACAGAGAACAGAAAGGTGGTTCCCAGAGGGAAGGAGATTGTGGGGGGAGGAGAGAAATAGGTGAGGGAGACAAGAGAAGTAAAACCTTCCAGTTGCAAAATAAATAAGTCAGGGGTGTGAAATGTACAGTATAGGGAAACAGTCAATAATTATGTAGTCTCTTTGTATGAGGACAGATCATAACAAGACTTACCAAGGTGATCATTATGAAATGCATGGAAATATGGAATCATTATGTTGGGTAACAGGAAACAACATAGTGTTGTAGGTTAACTATACTTCAAAAACAATTTCATAGAAAAATAGACCAGATTTGTGATCACCAGAGATGGGGCATGGGGAGAGGGGGAGCTGAATAAAGGTGGCCAAAAGGTACAGACTTCTAGTTATAAGATAAGTAAGTACGAGGGGTGTAATGTCCAATATGATAAGTATTAACACTACCCTATGTTATATATGAAAGTTGTTAAGAGAGTAAATCCTAAGAGTTCTCACCACAAGGAAAGCATTTTTTTCTGTTTTAATTTTATATCTATTTGAGATGTTGGATGTTCACTAATCTTACTGTGGTCATCAGTCCATGATGTATGTAAGTCAAATCATTATTCTGTACACCTTAAACGTATACAGTGCCATATGTCAATGATATCTCAACAAAAGTGGAAGAAAAACATTTAAAAATAAAATGTAAAATAAAAAAATGTAAAAATAAAAATAATAAACATTTAAAAATAAAAATGTAATCCTCCGCAAAAGCCCCAAGTAACTCCTCTAAGAGGCATACTGTCATACCACAGATGAATATCTGTAACACTTGTACAATACCAGGAAATGTGTGCTTTCTGCAGGTTTTTATAATTAGTTCCTAAAGACAATGAGGAACACTCACAACCAAGCTGAAAGTCAGAATGAAACCAACTTGGTTTTGTTTTGCCAGAGATCAGAGAAGTCACTAAGCCTATTTACGGAGAGAAAATTGAATTCATGAGAGAGTTGGGAACTCTGAATATTTCAGTAGGTAATTAAAAGATATTTCACAAACATATACTTCCTTTTTGTTGGAATCTGCCTTCGGGATAATCATTAGGATGTCCAGCCATGGCAAAGATGTGGTAAGAACCTTCTGAGGCATCTCACACATGCCTCACTTTACAAAGAGTAAAGTTGGAGGTTTACTCTTGTGAGCGTTGCTGAAGGGCTGTCCGCTGTGTTACTTCACAGCATCGTAGCAGCAACTGAAATATGTTAAGTACCTTCCTCCAAAGCAATTAGAAAAACTCCAGGGAATCATCCAGAGAGGATAGCTATTGCTATGTTTTTGTCTGTTTTGCCAAGAAGAGAGGCAAACAACCGAGCTAAGAGTTCAGAAGCATAGATCCATGCGGGGTGATGTCAGAGGCGCAGGCAGCCTCCCTTCCTTCCCTGCCTGCCCACCGCTCACAGCCCCATCACCTCCCTCCAGCTGACCAGTGCCTAAAGTTACCCGCCTATGAAATCCTTTCTGTATTCAATAATTTGTAAACCCTTGGGAGAAGGCCTCACTTTCAATTTTATGCATCATTGGCTCTTCAGCCTCTTGGCTCCGCACCCTAACGGCGTGTCCTGAGCGGCTCCGTATCCTAAATTGTAGGAGGCAACCTCAGAGCTGAATTCAAACTATTCTCATTACTTTGTTAATTGAGTTAGGACATCACTAACACATTAAGGGCTTACAATGTGCCAGACAGTACCTCATCTTGTCTTCACGCCAGCCCAGTGAAGGAAATATTTGCAGATGAGGAAATGGAGGCTCAGAGAGTTTAAGCATCTTGCTGCAGGCTTCTCAGCTTGTAATTTGCAAAGCTGAGAGTCCACTTCAGGCTTTCTGATCCAGAGTTGCCTTTCTTCACCAATATGCTACCCCATATTGGCTTTCATTGGAATCATATATAATTGGGAGAATTTGATTGGTTCATGGGCATTTTGGGGGGGGGGATTTTATTTCTGTTTTCTTCCCCCCAGTTTTATTGAGCTATAACTGACATACAGCACTATATAAGTTTAAGGTGTGCAGTATAATGATTTGACTTACATACATCATGAAATGATGACCACAGTGAGTTTAGTGAACATCTGTCATCTCACATAGATATAAAATTTTAAAAATAGAAAAAGAATATTTTTCCTTATGATGAGAACTCTTAGGGCTTGCTCTCTTTATGGGCATTCAAAAAAATCTATATCCACATACTGGCACCTTCTTCCTGGTCTTACCCAAAGTCAAGTTCACAGTAATGTGCATACTACTCAGTGTGCCTGTCTTGGAAGAGCAGATGGACTCCACGTGGTCATTTAAAGAAGTAAAAGTAGAAAGCCATGCATAAGGGAGCTTTGTTTGCAACGAGATTGTTTATGTGTTAAAACATTACACTGCACTCTGTGGTATTTGCTGATTGGCACAACCACTGCCATTTAAACTGATTCCCTAATCATGACAATAATGATCGGGATTATCCCCCTTCAATGGGTGCATGCTTTCCCCAGGGCTCACAAAAGCATTCTCTAGGGATCCAGGCTTTCCTGGTAATGAGAAGTTAACTAACAAAGCTGCTATATCCTGCACTGGTAAACAGCAGTCCTCAGTTTGAAATGAAGGAAATCAAAGGAAAAATAAAGGGTATCTTCTACACAGAGGAAGATCACCCTAACCGGGTCAGCAGAAAGAGAACTCTGAGAACAGCTGCAGGCTTCCAGGATGATGGGGAAATGAGTGTTTCTGTTTGTTGAATATTTAGGTAATTGAGAGTTCAAGGGATTGTAGCAAAAATCCATCAATTATTTTGAAGTTAAAGAACTCTTGTTTGCCTGTCAGCAGCCGGTCACTTAAAATTTGAACACTTGTATTCCTAAAAAAATAATATATATGCTCATTGTAAACATCCCAAACAATTCAACCCAGAAAAATATGGAGTGAAAAGTGAAAGTTCCCACCCCTCACCAATTCCACTTTCTCCCGAGAGGAACCCGTACTCCTTGTGTGTCCGTCCAAACTTTAAGAAAGAATTTGACTGTAATAAAACATAGTCAACTTGCTGAATATAATTATTGTTAACCTCTCTTTAGTGATTCAGAAGATCCTTCAGGTTTATTCTCGTTAAGGGTATCAGTCATCACAGTGCAGAAATGTGGGGAATTCTGTGTGTTTGAATCCTGACCAACAGAAGACTGCGGGAAAGTTGTGGATAACCCTCTTTTTGGCCCCCCGGGGAGAATTTGGGCTTGTTCAGACCACAGCTGATAACCTTCCTATCCGAGACAGAGATATTGAAGGTACCTAATCTTAATAAGACTTCAGGAAACACTGTAAAAACATTGGTTTATAATTTAAAAGATTTGGGGGATTACCTTATGTTCTAAGACATAAATATAGGGTCACTTTTATTCTCTGAAATTTGTAAAACTTTATAATTTATAGGTAGATACATATGCAGTACTTTGTATGTATATATAATTTAAAAAATATATATTTATAGACACATTTTTTTAAGCAAGAGTAACTTTCATTTATAAGTTCAGCTGGAAACAGGGAAACAGTCTTCTTCATTTTGGAAAAACAATTCACTTGTGTAGTTTTCTTAAAAGGGAGAGGAAGTAATAGGAAGAACTTTATTTTTCTTGAGTTTCTCCAATTCTTCAGATTCTTCTTGGTGAATAGAGCTGTAGGGTGCATTGGATCAGTTTGCATAAAGAACCTAGGAACTTTCTAGAAGGGAAGGGATTGAGATCACCCCAACCCCAACATTTCTCCTTAAGATTCCTAGTTATAAAAACCCATGAGAGGACCCTTCTAGAAGACAGCTGAACTCTTGGGAAACTAATTCAGGAAGGTAAAAAGTTAAAGGATGTTCATGATGGCAAGTTTGTCAAGGCTTGGCTCCCTACCACTTTTAAGTGGTTATTCTTGCTTTAAAACTGAAAAAAAAAAAAAAAAAAAATTGCAGTCATCTCTTGGTATCTGTGGGGGACTGGTTCCAGGACCTGGGCAGATACCAAAATGAGAGGAAGCTCAAGTCCCATAGTTGTCCCTCAGTATCTGGATTCATGTTCATGGGTCCAACCAACCATGGACTGCGTAATACTGAATTGCAGAAGTGGACCCATGCAGTTCAAACCCACATTGCTCAAGGATCAACTGTACTTCCATATTTCGGTGATGGATCTGGATCTGAATAGATTTCGCTGCTTGTTCCAAAATTCCTCAAAGGCAAGTCTCTTTGGATTTCCAGTAGACCTGTAATGTAGTAACAACATCGCCACATTTAAAAAATACTCTTTCCGTCCAGCTGTGGTGAGCATTTTTGGAAGTAACTCATATACTAAGTTGGAAGCAGTATTACATATGTTAGGATTTAATAATTAAGCTTTATTCACAATCTTTATACCTTATTTAGAAGGTCAATACATTTTAACTTGAACCCCACTATGGGAGGAATTGAAAGTTCAGAAATGAACCCATATACCTGTGGTCAGTTGATTTCTGACAAGGGTACCAAGACGATTTAATGGGGAAATAATGGTCTCTTTAACAAATGGTGCTGGGAAAACTGGATGTCTATACGCAGAATTCAGTTGGACTCTAACCTTATGCCATACACAAAAATTAACTCAAAATGGATCAGAGAGCTAAATAGAAGAGCTAAAACTATACAACTTTTATAGGAAAACACAGAAGTAAATCTTTATGATTTTGGATTCAGCAATGGTTTCTTAAATATGAAACCCAAAGCACAAACAACAAAGAAAAATAGAGAAATTGGACTTCTTCAAAATTAAAAATTTTGTGCATCAAAGGACACCATCAAGAGAGTGAAAAGACAGCTTACAGAATGGGAGAAAATATTTGCAAATCCTATGTCTGGTAAGGGTCTAGTATCCCAGGTATACAGTGAATTCTTAAAATTCAACAGTAAAAAGACAAACAATTCAATTTCATAAAGGACAAGGAACTTAAATAGACATTTCTCCAAAGAAGACATACCAACTGGCCAACAAGCATATGAAAAGCTGCTCAGTGTCATAGTTATTAGGGAAATGCAAATCAAAACCACAGTGAGATAACATTTCACACCCACTAGGATGGCTGTGATAATAATTTTTAAAGTGGAAAATAACACGTGTTGGCAAGGATGTGGGGAAATTAGAACCCTCATATATTGCTGGTGGGAATATAAAATGATGCAGCCACTGTGAAAAACAATTGGTGGTTTCTTAAGAAGCTATCCATAAAATTACCATATGACCTAGCAATTCCACTCCTAGGTATATACTGTAGAAAAAAAAAAAAAAAAAAAGGAAAATAAGGGCTCAAACAAAAACTCATACACAGATATTCATAGCAGCTCTATTCACAATAACCAAAAGGTAGAAACAACTCAAATGTCCATCAACTGATGAATGGATAAACAAAATGTGGTATGACTATGCCACATTCAGGAAAGAAGTACTGAGACATGTTAAAATGTGGATGAATCTTGAAGATATTTTATGCTAAGTGGAAGAACCCAGACACAAAAAGCTACTTGTTATATGGAATATTCAGAATAGGCAAATCTGCAGAGACTGGATTTACAGGCTAAGAAGACACCATGGAGCCCAAAGAAGACACCATGGAGCCCAAAGTAGACTCGTGGACGCTGGGGGATGGGGGAGGGGAGAATAGTGAGTGATCGCTTAATGCGGTGCAATTTCCTTCGGGGGGGATGCAAGTTGTCTGGAACTAGATAGTGGGGATGGTTGCACAACATTGTAAATGTACTGACACTACTTAATAGTACATTTTAAATTGGTTAAAATGGTAGATTTTGTTATGTGTATTGTACCATAGTTTTTTTTTTAATTGGGGTGATTGGTGACTCTGACGAAAACCCAGTGGGAGGGAAGGGCAACAAGTCTCCCCAGAGTCAAACTACTCCAAGAGAAGGAAGCGAGAGACTCTCTATAGATGAGGGAGGAGCGAAAGGGGATGGCGGTGGTTCTGGGGCTGTGAGGTGGTTGATGGTGAAACTCAACTCAGTCTAGTTCTTTCGGGGACTGTGTTTGTGTCATGGGGAGGTGGGTGTGTGGGTGACTCTAAAAAGTTGAATTCAAAGTTGAATTGCAGTGATCACGGCAGGAAGCCTGGATCCCAGTAACCAGAGTAGGAAGTCAGAAGACCCAGTGGTGTCCCGGAAAAGCAGGAGGTTGGCCCTGGCTTGGTGGCATCACTTGGATCAGCAGAGCTGGGGGCAGCTGGCCCCTGCAGACAAGCCTGTGCTCTCCCATTTGCCCTCTCCCTGGGCCCCCTTTACTCACTTTCCCTAAATGCTGGGTCCTGCAGGTACATGAGCGTTCCATTCTGCTTCAGTTCGTCCTGCGTCTCTCCCAGCAGCTGGGACATCAGTTCCTGACTGTCAGCCCAGCCTGTCTGAGTTGTGGCTTCAAGAAGAGGAGGGCAAGCAGGTCACCATTTTGGGCACCGATGACCCCTGGATAGACAGACAGGACCACGCCTAGAAAGGGATACGCTGATCTGAGCGTGCAATGTGTGATACCCGCCTCGCCCCGCAATTCCACGTCCTAATTCCAGTATAGGTAGCTCTTCCCCCAGAGTGTAAAGCTACTACCTCATTTGAAATGAGTAGAGCCCATTAAACAAGGAACCCACCCCCCCCCGAAGTGGCTGTGTTTAGTAGTTCATCCAAAGAGCTGAGCCAGGAGACCGTTCTCCTGAGGACATGTTTCTCATGATGCCTCACAGTGTGCTTTGGGACTTTAACTTCTCTTTCAAAGTATATATAAAATATGAAGGTCACTCACTTCCAGTGCTGGAACCGCCCTGTGAGGAGCATCTCCCCCGGGAAGTGGAGAAGGAGGGGAGGAAGCAGGAAGGGGAGCGTGTGAGCGGCTGTGGTGTTTCTGTGTCTCTACTGCTTTTTCGCCTTAGAGTTCCAGGTCACCCAGGACTGGGTCACCCATCTGCACCTTTGCGCAGGTTGGTGTGTCTCCCCAGAACACCATTGCCCTCCACCAGCCTCCTCTCTGTGGCCGACTACAGTTCTTCCTTCCACACTCAGCCCAGAGGCCATCTGGGCTGTTTCCTGACCTCTCCAGGCTGAGCTCCAGGCCCCCTCTGTTTCCGTGTACTCACCGACATCCTTACTCTTACCACACCGTGTTGGCCTTGCTCCTGTGTACTCTGTGTCTCCTCTTTGACTCTTAAGTCCCTCGAGGGAAGCTGGAACAGTCTGCCTATATTTGAATCCCAGCTCCACCATTTCCTAGCTCTGAGACTCAGCAAACCACTTAAGCTCACTTTCCTTATCTGTAAAATGGGGATAATCATTCCTGCCTGGTTTTGGTTTTTAACATTTGTAAAGCACTTAAGCAATGCCCGGGACATAAGTGTTCAATAAATATGAGCTGTAGTAATAATTTAAAATAACTATTATTATAGTCACCATCAATTCTCTCTTAATTCCCAATGTCCAGTATGCAGTAGGCACTCAGTCAGTCGAACGAAGCTGTGGCTAATATATCAACTCTGATTAATCTAGAACTCTGCTGTCCAGTACAACAGCTACCAGCTGTATGTGGCTATTGAGCGCTTAAAATGTGTCTAGTACAACTTGAGATGTGCTGTAAGTATAAAGTACGCACCAGATGTTGAAGACTTAGTATGGAAAAAAAAAGTAAAATACCTCATAAATAATATTTTACATTGATTACATGTTGAAATGATATTATTTTGGACCTTTTAGGTTAAATAAAATATATTCTTAAAAATAATCTTGTTAGTTTATTTCACATTTTAAAATGAGACTGCAATAGAAATACTGTATAATCTGGCAACTCTACTTCTGGGTACTTACCCTCAGAAAACAAAAACACTAATTCAGAAAGATATATACAGTCCTGTGTTCATGCAGCAGTAAATACAGTCGCCCAGACAGGAAACAACTGAAGTGTCCATTGATAGATGAATGAATAGAGAAGACGTGATACGTGTGGTATGTACACACACACAGGCAGACCTCACTTTCTTGCACTTTGCAGATACTGTGTTTTTTTTTTTTTTACACAAACTGAAGATCTGTGGCAACCTTGCGTGGATCAAGTCTAGTGGTGCCATTTCTCCAACAGCATTTGCTCATTTCATGTCTCTGTGCCATTCTCGGTCATTCTTGCAATATTTCAAACTTTTTTATTATATCTGTTATGGTAATTTGTGATCAGTGATCTTCGATGTTACTCCTGTAATTGTTTTTTTGTTTTGTATCTTTAAATTAAGATATGTACTTTTTTAGACGTGTTATTGCACACTTAATAGATTACGTATAGTGTAAACATAACTTTAAACTGGGAAACCAAAAAATTTGTGCTGCTTGCTTTATTTCAATATTTTCTTTATCACAGTGGTCTGGGACTGAACTCAAAGTATCTCCAGGGTATGCCAACACAATGGAACATTACTCTGCCATAAAAAAGAACGATATCTTGCCATTTATGACAACACGGATGGAGCTAAAGGGTATTATGCTGAGTGAAATAAGTCAGACAGCAAAAGACAAATACTGTATGATTTCACTTATATGTGGAATTAAAAAAAACTAATGAAAAACAAAACAAAACAGAAACAGACTCAAAGATAGAACAAATTGGCAGTTGCCAGAGTGGAGATGAGTGGAGGAGATGGGCAAAAATAGGTGAAGGGGATTAAGAGGTATGGACTTCCAGTTACAAAATAAATAAGTCATGGGGATACAATGTGCAACAGAAGGAATAAAGTCAGTAATACTGTAATAATTTTGTATGGTGACAGATGGTTACTAGACTTATTGTGATCATTTCATAATTTTGTATATTTAAATGTCAAATTACTGTATTGTGCACCTGAAACTAACATAATGCTGTATGTCAATACTACTTAATAAATAAATAATTAAAAAAATAATAAAACGAGATTGCAAGGAAATTTAAAATTACACCTGTGGTTACATCCCTATTGCACAGCACAGATCTAGAGTGTTCTCAGCCTACTATTAATATAGCAAACCTTCATGCAACCTCATTCACTCTCAAATGTTACATAAGCTTTAGGGGTAGATATAATTCATTTAGAACAACCATTCATTTAGGATCAAAAGTACATCCAGGTGGTTCGTAAAGGATTTTCCTCGCAGGGTTAACAAGCTAACGTGTAGAAGTATGTGGCAAGGGAACTAAAGCTTTGCGGGGATTTTCCAGGTTCGCTGTGATCCTGAGATCCAAGGATTGCGGCAGTGGCAGAAGAAACTGCGCGAGGACAAGTACATCCGCCAGCGAGTCAACGCTTTCTGGGCCAAACAGGAACAAAAAGGTCAGTTGCTTGATTCACGGCCCTTAGTTTATGCAGGAAAAGCTTGACTCTTATCGCAGGCTTGGGAAGAAGCCCTTGTGTCTGCATGGAACTCAATTTGGGTGGGGAGGTGTCGGCAGATGACGCTTCTGCTCTGGAAGGTCAGAGGTGATGTGATGTAATTTGCATGGCCATTCCCCTCACCCAGGGACACGTTCAGTGTCAGGATACGTGTCTGCGGGTCTCTTTTTTTTAAGGTACAAGACATCAGGAATAACCCATCATTTTGGACACATGTGCTGGGTAGTTCTTCTAGGTTGTTGATTTTGTATCTGAACGTAAATGGTGCTTTATGCTGTCCTTTCCCCTTTTCTGAGAAATTAAACACACACACACACATTAAAGTACTAAGAAGAACAGAACAAGCACCCATCACCTGTCACGTGTCACCATTTTGTCCTATCTGCTTCCCTCCTTTTTTATTTTTAAACTTTATATTACTATGTATTTGTGGTAGGAAAATTAGAAAAGCAATAGCCAGAAAAGGGGAGAAAAAATTAGAAGTCCCAGTACTGTTAATATTTTGGTGCACATCCTGCTATACTGTTCCCAGTACAGAAAGATGCGATTAAATATGTATTCACATTTTATTAAAAATGGGTTTTTACATCGTTACATTCTGTTACATGTACATCTGTACATTCTGATGTATGACCTACTCTGCCACGGAGCATACTCAGAACGTCCTTCCAATCAGCTTCCAGAGAGAGGCAGCGTGATGTTTAATGGCTGCGTGGTATGGATTTAGCATCATTTATTTAACCAACAACACAGGATGAGATTCATGATATATTATCAAATGGAAGGAAATTGCAGAACCGTAAGTTTTCATCCATATTAAAAATAGGCATATGGAAACAGATGTCTGCACAGCCTGGGAGAACACATTAATGGTAGTTACCTATAGGAATTTGGACTAGGGGAAATCTTGCACTGTTGGAATCTTTTAAATAATCACAGTACTTTACAATTATGAAAACCTATGGAAAAAAGATCAGACCTACCTTAGGTGGCTACAGGCCATGAATGCTCTCACCATCCATGCTCTCACCTCCCCATCCTCCCGTCCCTGCCCCTTGACTAGGCTGCAGCCTCTCCCATCTCTTGTTCTGCGAATGCCTTCCTCGCTGCCGCCACCAACGGGACTCTGCACTTTCTGTTCCTTTTCTGCCAAATCACCCTTCCTTGGTGCTTCTGTGGCCACTCCTTCTCATATTCCAGGCCCTGGGGCATTGTCTCCTCAGAGGGGCCTTCCCCAGCTGCCCCACCTAAAGGGACCAGGAACCAGTATATTGAGCCATCTCAACATGGTGGAGTCTAAACAAGTTTTCTTTTCTCCCCAGAAACTGTCTTCACCCCTGTTCTGTCCAATCTCTCTCTCCAGTCCCTTCATGGCACACTGGGTGGATTTTATGTCTTTTAAGGATGTTCTGATTTCATAAATTTCGGCCCAGGTAAAAATCTCAATCTCAGATCCAGTTTAATGCTTACGCACCTGCCTCTGCTCTGCCTCAGTAGGGTTGGCGGTGGGGGAGAGAACTGTCTGTTTTCCCAACTCTGTCCTTTCCTCTTCCAAGCCCCTTGCTCCTTCTGTGGGTTTGGGGGGAAGGAGGGAGATACCAGGGCATCCATCGTGACCCTCTCTTGGCTGCTGCTGCTTCTCTGGCAGAGGCTGCCTGGCCAGCATGTCCTGTGGGCAGGCATCCACGTGCTGCTCTCTGACTCCTGTATCTCGTATGAGTTCTTCCTTGGGGGAGACGGCAGGTGGCCCACCTCCCCTGTGGGGATCTGGCTCTGGCTCTCCCTCTTCCCCCACCACCCCAAGTCCCACTTCTGCCAGTCCACTCCCAGCCTTTTGCTCTTGGGGTCTCCTTACCCAATGGCCAGCCCTGCTGAGGGGGGAGCAGGACAACAGATAGTTTATGTCACCTCCCAGGGTCCACTTGACCCAGAGGAAGCCAATGGTGGACATGCAGACTTCTCCAGCGCCCTCTTTTCTCCACCCCAGCACTTCTCCCCAGTTCACACTGAACCTGCCCAGAGAGGCACAGGAGGGTGAAGTGTATGCACATCTGCCCTAAAGGAGATGTCCAGCCAGATATTGAGACACCCCCAGCCTTCCTGAGTTGTTCTCTTGGGTGCTCCCTTCCTTGTCTTAAGGCTTGGGTGGGGGAAGCATCCACTTTTGGCTAAGAGAGGAGAGAAAAGCACAGCACTCTCCTTCAGGCCAGCAGCTCTCAACCTTGTTGGACTGTGGACCATTAAGAAATAGCTTTATGTCACAATCCAGTACATATGAATCTACAGATGGTTTCATATATACATAACTGAGACAAAAGCTTGAAGAAAAAATTAACTTATATGGAATGCTCTTTGGCATTTTCTATTCTATTGAGTTTTTTATTTTTTGAACGCTGGACATGACTCAGTTAATTGATTTCATGGCCCACTAATGTCTCTTTACTCGTGGTTTGAAATGTACTGCATTGGTTCATTCCTGCCCGGCTGGTACAGTTTCTTCTCGCCCTTTCCTTCCCATGGTCATCCACTTAGGTGGTGGCTGGGCCCCTTCTTCATGGGCGATTCTCAGTGTTGGCTGCACATTTGGATCCCCTCAGGAGCTTTCTGAAAATACCAATGCTATTGACTTAAAATCCTAGAAGCAATGAGCATTTGTAGTGCCCAGATCTTGGTTCCTAAGCACCTCTCATTCTAAATGGAATTAGGTTTTTTATTTTTTGAGAAACGGCCCATTCCAGGGCTGGGGCAAGGAAAGTAGAAAATGAGCGCAGAACAGGTTATGCCAGAAAAATGATGGCAACGTGGGGAAAGAAAACAGGCTGCAGCTTGAAGGAAGCCTCACTGGGCAAATCGGGGACAATTTAAGTGTCAAAAGTAACAGTGACAGTAATGAATTGTAACTCATTGACTAAAATGAAAATCTAAATGTTCCTATAGATATAAAATAAAGAAACAAACAAATGTGGGAGAACAGGAAGCTTTTCCTTACATTCGAATGCCAACACATATATTTAGGAGGTATAATGAAATTAGCAAGTCACCATTTTGTAGCCATATTAGTAAATAACTACTCAGGCAAGAACCATCAGTAGACACTAAAGTATTGATCACTCAGTTTCACCTTCACAAGCTTGATGAGGAATACGATTTTCATAGTCTCAAAGTATCTCTCCATGAGTTGGTCATTAACACAAGGGGGGAAATAGTCATTTTGCGTTCGGGAAATCTGGGCAGACCCACCTTAACCAAGTGCTGAAGACTAATATCACCAATAATGGGACAAAATGACATCACATGCCCCCAGTGTGATACACTGAGAAAGACCCACGTCACATACGCTTATGCATGAGTCCTGTCAAAAGTGCGTAACTTGAATCTAATCACGAGGAACCATCAGATAAACCCCAACTGAAGGACACGCTCCAAAATAACTGATTTGGACTCATCCAAAATGCCAGTGTCAAGAAGGACAAAGATTAAAGAGACCGAAGGGATGTGACGGCTAAATACAGTGCGTGATCTTAGACTGGATCCTGGATGGGGAAATATTCTATAAAAGATACTATTGAGACAATTAGCAAACTTTGAATATGGGCTTTATGTTAAATAATGGTACATAGCACTATCAAGTTTCCTGATTTTGATCAGTGTTCTCAGGCTGTATCAGAAACCTCCTCATTCTTAAGCTACATGCTGAAGGTTTCAGGGATCAAGGGATATGATCTGTAGCTTAATTTCAAATGACTCAGAAGAAGATAATGTGTAACACACATGCTCACATACGCATACACACAGAGAGAAAGTCATCATGTGAATACAATGAAGTCTAAATAATGGTGAATCTGAGTGTGTTTTGGACAATGATTGCAACTTTTCTATAAATTCAAAATTGTATCAAAATTATAAGTTAAAAAAAAATTGCCAGTGCCACATCTCCGGAAATTCCAACTTGATGGTTTGGGAATGGGCCCCAGGGATGCATGTTAAGTTTCGCCAGTTGTAACGGTCAGCCCGAGCTGAGACCCTAAGGAGGTGCCACGATCCCCAAATGGTTTGTGTTCTCTTTAAAGTGCAGACAGAGTCCTCTAGGCCTGCGTGTCCTCAACGAGAGGCAACAAGAGAATCCTACTGATGCGTGATTGTACCTCCGTTATTTGCTTACTTGGCAGTTCTATGCCTTCCTCTCTGAAGCGTAAGCGCCATGAGGACCAAGGCCTTGTCCTAGCACAGCGGCTGGCGCAGAGTGAGCACGGAACACATTCCGCTGGATGAATAAGCGAGTGCATGAATGAATGAATGGACAGAGTTCTGGGGCTTATCTGAGCCCGCCTGCGGACAGAGCCTGGTGCAGAGCCTGGGCTCATCAAATTGGCAGTTTCAGTGTCCCTTGTTAAGAGGCAGCTCCAGCTGGCACGGTTTGGAGGCTCAGCACAAGCCTCTGGTCCGTGCACAACTGCCGGTTCATTTCACTTCAACATTAGAAGACAATCAAGGCTGTAATCAGTTGAAAGGTCAGGGAGAGTGCAGCGTGCCTATTTATTTTTGCTGTTACGTAAGCTTTTGAGTTGGTTTGCTGTGGGCTCCCTGATAGGTTTGGCACGCTCTGGAGCAGGGAGAGCAGCCGGGATTTAATGCGGTAATACGGCCCGCGGCGGAGGGAGAGGGAACGCCTTCCTGACTCCACCGCCTGCTGCCCACGTCCCTTGCCGCCTTTCCTCCTTTCTCTTTCCAGGGCTCCAGAAGGTAGCAGTGCTTTCCAAACAAGATGAGAGTTTCAGTAAATGCCCCGAGGTGAACGCATGGGTAAATTTTCCATTTCCGGTGAGGCTGTGAAATAGCCCGTGAGGGAAAAAGCCAGTTCTAAACACCATCCCCAGATCTGTGGTCAGTTAAGAAGGAAGTCACGGCAGCACAGTGGGTGAAGGACTGGGCTCTGGAGTTGGCCAGACCTGCCCTTGGAATCCTTTTACTTTTATCTGTGTGACCCTGATCTAGTTAACTTCAGTTAGCCTCAGTATTCCCTTATGCAGAATGGGACTGATAATAGTCCTGTCTCATGCAGTTGTTAAAGGATTACCAGAGATGATCTTTAGAGCAAGTCCTGGCACATGGTTCCCATAAATGTTAGTTATTGTCATTCTTAAAATATGCATGTGCTTCAAGCAATTTTGTATCAATTTCCTCCACTAGGCTCGAAGTTCCATGGGGTTCCACATGGGGACTGTGTTGTCTTATCCATCATGGTGTCCTCACATTGAGCACAGAGCCTGGCACAGAGCAGGTGGTCTGTACGTATCTGGTGGATGGAGCTCTGGGTTTTGTTTTACAGATGAATAAGTAGAGGGCCAGGAAGGTCGAGGGCCTTGCTGAGGTCACACAGCCAGTGCAGGAGCCAGGGCTGGGGCCCAGGCGCCCCTTTCTCTGCCTAGTGTTCTCATATCCCCAGGGAGAGACACAGAGAGACAAGATACTCTCTTGGATTCTTCCATGAGACCCAGACCTCTCAGGAATCCTCCTGAACATGACATATGGCTTCTCTGATTTCTCATGACCTGGGCTGTGGGTTCTTGCTCTTGGTGTTTGCATTGACTGTAGCCCCTGGGTAGGGGCTGAGTTGCCAGGAGCAGGGTACAACCTGCTGCCCATCGAGTGCGGTCAAACTTCTTGTCCCCTTTCAAGTGTCACCGGGCTGAATCATTTTAAGTTATGCACTAAGGAGTTACTTCCTGTTTTAAACGTTATGAATCTGAGTCATGAAGAGGTTTAGAAAACAGATCCCCCCACCAGCCAAGGGGACACCCTAGGGAGACCCCAAAGACTTCCGATGCAGCAATTTGAAACTGAATGTTAAACACATGTAGTTCTCCTTTAGATTTGCAGTAAAGAAAAAAAGTGGAGTGATTGCAGATAAAAATGGTTTTTCACCTTCATCTAAGAAAACTACAAACTCATGTATGTACCAATCCAGCAAACAAATATTGTATTTAGTGGATTCCATTTTATCCATATTGTGCTCTGGTATTTATAGTATGAATAAATTTTGCCAAGTTCATTCCTTGGAGCAACGTTGGTGCAGACAGGAGGTCTGAGGGAGAGGAGCGTCAGCTGTCAGTTTAGAACGATGGTCATATATAGCCTGTCTCATGTTACACTTGAGTCAGGGGCGTCTCCCAAACAGGATTTTCCTCTAGGACAGAAACGGCGTGAAGGCATCCTCAGGTCTCTATCCATCGGGACAGTTGCAGGAATTATTTTCAAAACGTGTGTAACAAGAATTATGGCCAGTGTGATCCAAACCGAAAGAAGATGCCAAGTCATTTTTGAGATGTGGTCAAAAGTCCCTTCTTGATTAATAGCATATTTTTAACTTCATATAGTTGATAATTGTTTTCAAATATGCTTTGTGACTGAATATTCATGTTTTGTTTGGAAATACAGCATGAGTAGGGAGAACGAAGCCATAGAAATTATTCCTGTAGCCTCAAATTGTATTTATTATACATATGTCAGATTACAGGTTTCATATCTATGTGTTTATTCTGTATACTTGTGTAAATACTCTTTGAATGACTTTATCACTTCTTTCTGATATTTTAAAGAAAGGGGGGGGGGAGGCCGAAATAGATGGTTTACTTTTGTTTGCTTACCTCATTCCAAGCAAGAGCGGTTTGTAGTGGCTTACAGAAACACATTTAATATAACATTTTAAAGCAAATGTGGTAGTTGGATTAAGGAAAAATTAAGAGTAGAGGAGAAAATAAAGCCATTGAATGCAGTAAGCAAAATACTTGCTCCAAGGCCTGTACTTGCTGGAGATTTCTTAGGGACAAAGCAAAGAGGGAAGTCAGGTCTGCTACATAATTTATAGTGTCTATAAAAAAAAAAAGACAAGCCAGGTGTTCCAGAAACACTGGGCCCTTCCCTAATACATTATGCACTGTGAATAATAACATCAAAAATGTTCCTACAAGAAGTAGAAATGTGGCTCTCAGCTTCCTAGAAGCCACAGCAATGAAGGAAATAGGATCATTACATTGTTTATTGTGTTCTCAAGATTTCAAAAGTTTCTTGGAAACATGCTTATTCCTGGAACTGATTTTTCTCTCGTAAAGAAGCCACTGTAATGTAGTGAACAGCATCCTTTCCCTGAATATAACAGGTTTCTTAAAGTGGCATTTGCTTCCAGAGGGAAAAGATGAAAGCTAGGGGGCGGGGATGGGATAGAAATCAGAGAAGTTTCTCTTCCTGATTTTAAATCTAGTATTTAAAAACTTGATTGTAATGACACATCTTAACTATTAGGGTTGTATTTTAAGGTTAGTCTTTTTTTTTTTTCTCTTTTTGCTGGAGGGGCTAGGTAATTAGGCTTATTTTTTAACAGAGATACTGGGAATTGAACCCAGGACCTTGTACATGCTAAGCACGTGCTCTACCACTGAGCTATACCCTCCCTGCCGTTAGTCTTAAAATAAGCACCTTATCTTGGCCACGCCATCTGCTCGTGACCTTATGATGCCTCTAGACTTAGTTCTTAGAGTAAAGAAGGATGTCTGTAACTGAAGAGTATTTATCAAGCATGCACATGTACCAGTCACTGTACCAGGCACCGTATATTTCTGTGTGGTCCTCATACCTGCTCTCCCAGAGAGAAGGTATTATCCCCATTGTACAGATGAGGACACAGGGGCTGAGAGGATATATGACTCACACAGGTCACACAGCCAGGTGGGTCAGAGACCAGGGATTTGAACCCAGATCTGCCTGACGCCAGGGAACCTACAGCCATCTCATGCCATGTTGTCCAGTTACTTCAGCTCTGTGTTCAGTAGGGCTCATTAGCCCACTGCAAAGCTTTGCAGCAGGGTACCAGGACCCCCAGACCTCCCACCCTGCACGCTAGCAGAAATGACCACATGCCGCTGGAATAGGGGAGATTTTCGGGGAAGGGAGGCTGAGTCCCCAGTCCAAAGTCTGCAGGATCTGTAACCATGTTCCCAGGAGACATTTCCATTAGAGCAGGAAGCCAGGGGTGAGTGGATGAGGATGAGGATGTTTTTCTCTCCCTCTGTCCAAATTCCCTGCCCACCTACAGAGGAGGAGCAGTGAACGGCTCGGCTACAAAAGACGGTTCCCGGGTGCAGAGACCACTCTAGCCTGTGGCTCAGGGGCTGGGTTCTGGCATTAAGTGTGACCCTTTTTGACTAATAAGCATAATGTATCACCTAACAAAAAAGGGCAAATTTTCAGGGACTTATTTTCCAGAGACAACCACTGTTGAGTGTATCAGCTCAGAGTTTCTTCATTTGCCTATTCACACGCACATATATACACACATATATTAATAAACATGAAACATATTATGTATGGTATACTGTAACTGGCTTTTTTCTTCATTTGGCAACATATCGTTGACATCTTTTCATGCCATATATATATAGAGAGAGAGAGAGAAAGAGGGAGAGAGAGAGAGAGAGAGATCTATCTCATTATTTTTTGTGGTTCCATGAAAATGATAGATCTGTATCAGACTTTTTAAAGACCAATCCCAGTGAATGAATATTTGGCTTTTCATGATGAACAATGTTTCCACAGACATTTTTGGAGATACATTCTTACTTATAAAAGTATTTCTATAGAATGAATTCCTAGAAATGGAATTGCTGGGTCAAAGGATGTAAATATACTAAGTTTAGACAGTGATCACCATACTGTCATCCAAAAACACTTGCATTCAGTTTGTCACTTTGGGACTTTCGACGGGTGATGTAATCTTTGTGCTTCATTGTCCCCACTTGTAAAATGAGAATGCTTATGCCTCAGGAATAAATTCTAAATGAGGTCATTGCTTTGATATTACCATGGCTCTTTCAGAAGAAATATACTATCTATAAATCTAAGGTGTCACTTACATTTTAATTTTTTTCTCTCCTATCTCCTCAAACCTTAGTTCCTTCTCTATTTCAACCTGCAAAAGAAATAAAAATTTGATTAAAAGAAATCTAGTGACTTCACACCTTGATACTACTTTCATCAGTTCTATTTTGAAGACTCACCAGTGGGTGGTGATGTTAGGGTGACATCAACTTTCATATATTATCTTTTCATTTAAAATTTGCAAAAGTTTGCACAACTAGGACAGTCCTTCCATTGAAATGCTCAAGGGCCCCCTACTATCCTACTAAAAAAGTAAAGTAAAGACGATTAGACGATTTCCTTTATCAAAGGGTCTGTCCCCCCCCAAATTCAAGTCCCCCAGTCTAAGTTTATGTAAATGGACACTTCCAGCCTCATTAGCTTCATTCTATTATCGTTGTTCAGAATTCTTTACAATTGTGTAGACGCAAAATGCTTTTGTAGATTCTAGATAAATCTACAAATTTCTGGAAGGCTCCTGGAGCCAGATTGGATGAATTTTATCACTTATCAAACAGTGGTAGCCTAGTTTAACCTCTCTGACTCAGTTTTGCATGGCAATAAAATGGAACACTAATATTAGTAACCACCCCATAGTGTTTTGTGAGGATTAAATGAACTAGGCTAGTGTCTGGTTCATCATAAGCGATCACTAAATGGTAACTGTTAGTAGTCATATAAATGTTCACCATCTGGTTAATACATGTTGTTATTAAGAATACTGGCCTCGGGGTCGGACTGAACCAGGTCCTGCCTCCTACCATTGGTGGAGTCATAGGCAAGGCGCTCATCCTCTGAAAGCCCAGTTTTCTCGTCTGTTACACGGGGACAGTTAGGGCCCATCGCAGAGGGCTTCTGTGAGGTTTTAGTAATATTTTTTTAAACTGTCAAGAAAAAGAAACAAAATATGTTCCAGGTAATGCCTCCAGCAGTGGTCCTCAATCTTGGCTGCAGGTTAGCCTCCCCTGGGGGACATTTGTAAGGATGCGTCAGGCCGGAAGCCAGAGAAAGTGATTACATGGGTTTATCCTTAGTAGAGGATGTGCCGTAACTATATCAGCAAAAGCCTGATTCCGTGGATTAGCCACAGGGTCCCAGTAACAGCTTTGGGTTCAGAATCTTCCTTTGTGAGGCTCTTCCCAATAATGCAGTTTCGCTTGGATTCAGATTCAGGGGATCTGAGTTCCTAGCCCAGCTCTGCAGCTTACCAGCTAGATGGGCCCTGCTTTCTCCTTTGAAAAGTGGAAGGTGTGACCCAGGAAATCTCTCTAAAACAGGAAACCTGATAGGTGTTTGCTGTAGACTCTCCTGCCCTCCCAGGTGAAGAGTCTTACTGAGCAAATCCAAAGCTTGGAAAGCTGTCGCTGTTGTCTTGGTGGTGGTTGTTGGGCTTGGGAGTTTGGTCTCAAGCTTGAAGGCAAAGACAGTAGATGGTGAACGTTCAGGGCCTTTGCTGGGGAGAATGGGGCGAGATAGTTGAGGGCCAGAGAGTAACTGGGCAGGGGAGACGAGGGGAGGGTGGATTGGGTATTTGGCAGTTTAGAAGAATGGCGGTGGGGAAAGAGTGGGAGTGTTTAGAGGCGGTTTCTGTTTGATCATATATTGGAGGTGTGGGAAGCATAGATCCTGGATTGTGGGCCTTTCCTATCGCCACACTTGGGTCTGCCACACCCAGGAGTGACTTTCTAACAGAGGGAGGGCGATGGGGGGGGTTCTCCTGCTGTGGTGCCCAGCCTGCAGGATCGCGTTGCCCCTGCCCGAAGCTGCCACGCCTTGATATCTGCAAAGATCCGTGGCCCTCACGAAAGCACTAATCGAGCTTACCTCAGTGACCAAGTGCCTCCCACTCACCTTAAACACACTGTTTCTAATTTTCACAGCAAATTGAATGAGCATAAGCTATCATCACCCCCATCTTTCAGGGGAGGAAACCATCTCAGAGGTTAAGTCACTCGCTTTTGGTCGCAGCTGCTTAGGAGCAAGGCTGAGGACATCTAGAACTTTCCACAATGTCATTCTGCCTTGCTGTCCTCACACCCTTCCCTTCAGCCAGGCCACGGATGGGCAGGCCGAGGGAGAGGTCTGGAATGCATGCTCTCAAAAGTGCAGCAGAAGTTCAATGCAGAAATGAAGGCCACACCATAAAAAGCAGTGAAGGACTGATCTGTGCTCCAACGTGGGTGAGTCTTGAAAACTTTGAAAAATGTGAAAACTTGCCAAGTGCAAGGAGCCAGACGCAGAGGATCCCATATTATATGATTCCATGTATGTGAAATGTCCAGAACAGGCAGGTCTATGGAGATAGAAAGAAAGATCAGAAGGGGTGACAGCCAGAGCATTGTAGGGATTCTTTTGGTGATGGTGACAACGCAAAACTGACTGTGGTAATGGGTGTGCCTGTTTGTGAATATACTAAAGACCGTTGGATTGTGTACTTTAAATGAGTGAATTGTATGGTATGTGCATGATATCTTCCTAAAGCTGTTGCATAAATAAAAATAGAAATGAAGGGACTGACTACCTCTCACCCATTAGGATGGGTGCTGTCAAAAAAAAAAAGAAAAACGAAAGGAAAGAACAAGTGTTGGTGAGGATGTGGGAAAATTAGAACCATTGTGCATTGTCAGTGGGAATGTAAAATGCTGCAGATAAAGTGGTTCCTTAAAAAAATTTTAAGAGGAATTACCTTATGATCCAGCAACTCCACTTTAGGGTGTATACTAGAGAGCAGAGACTCGATGAGCTATTTGTACACACATGTTCACAACAGCATTGTTCACAACCGCCAAAAGGTGGAAGCAACCCAAGAGTCCATCAGTGGATGAGTAGGTAGGAAGGCTGTGGCATGTCTGCACCGTGCAATATCATTCTGCCTTAAGGGGGAAGTTCTGACATGTGCCTTAATGGGGATGAGCCTTGAGGACATTATGCTAAGTGAAACAAGCCAGTCGCAAAAGGACAGGTAGTGTCCAATTCCACTTAAATGAGACACTTGGAAAAGTAAAATTCACGCAGACAGAAAGTAGGATAGTGGTTGTCACGGGCTGGGAGGAGCAAGGAACAGGGAGTTTAATGGACACAAGGTTTCAGTTTTGCAAGATGAAAAGAGTTCTAAAGACGAATGTGGTGGTGGGTGCACAACGTGACTGTCCTTCATACCGCTAACCTGTACACTTTAAAATTGTGAAGGTGGTAAATTTTATGTTACATGGCTTTTACCACAATAAAAAAAATTAGGAGGGGAAAATAAAGGCACAGACCCCAAATTACTTCATGACCCGCCCCCTCACCTCCTTTAGGCTCTGCTTAATGTCACTGTCTCATGGCGTCCTCCCTGGCCACCCTGGCCCCAGTCTCTCCGCTAGCATCTCACATGCTCTCTGCAGGGTGATTCAAAAAGAATTGACTGCTCCCAAACTTTTATTACAACCTGCATGGACACAGATGAAGAAGTTGGTGTTGGGGCCGCCTCTTCTTGGCAGCTTTGGAGAAATAAAGAAATGTGTCATGATTGCCCTTAACCGTGGCTGTGATGAAGGATCTGAGATGAAGCTGGCTCTGGGATGGCTGGGTGCCACGTGTCCCATGTCTGTTCTGTGGGGAGCTGCACAGAAGAGTATCTGTTCTGTTGTAATTACTGTGTTTGTCCCTTTACAAATCGTCTTTGACTGCATGATAGATTTAATTGTATTTTGTCACTTATCAATAATTTTTGGGGGGGAGTGATTAGGTATTTATTTATTTATGTATTTATTTATTTTTTATTTAATGGAGGTACTGGGGATTGAACTGAGCTACACCCTCCCCCCAGTAATTTTTAAACTTTTAAATTCTTTTGAATCCCCCAGGATTTTAATGAGTTATTTTATTGTCTGTGTGATCGCACTAGAATGTAAGTCGAACAGGAGGGTGGACTTTTTTTCCTTTCTGTTTTGTTCACTGCTCTATCCCTAGCACCTAAAACAGTGCCCAGCATGCATGTGGTAGATGTTCAAGAAATATTTGTTGATTGAATGAATGAATCTGTGTTATGCAATCCCCTCTCCAAATCCTCCAGCTTGGTAAACACACTATGGACAAGGTTAATCTAAGGTAAATAGAACTGTTTCCAAGCAACCAACCAACCAAATAAATAAAAGGAAAAATATAATATCCATCTTCTCTAAAATAATAAAAAGGACCATTCACATTCCCTGTGTGCTTACTACGAGGCAAGCGCCGTTCTGAACACTTCCTTGATAGTAAGCCACTCTTCTCAGCAGCCCTTTGAAGGAGGTACTGTGTGGTCTCCATTTTATAGGTGAAGAAACTGAGGCACAGAGAGGTTGAACAATGTACCCAGGGCCACCAGGCAGCTTCTTCCCCACCGCGTTATGCCGCAGCGCACAGGTGTTATTTGTGGAGTTAAGCTCGGGAGAAATCTGTTGGTATTTGGTTTCCTACGAAACCCATCAGGACCCAGCCTCTGATTAAACTGCCGAGGGCGGGAAGCACATGTTCCTTTCTGCCTGTTAGCCTGGTTTAAAGGGCAATGGTCCCACCCATCTAATTGTCCCGCCTCCTCTCTGTCAGCACCAGTCCAACCCAGTTGATGCATGGTATTCACCCTGAGGATCTAAATTTAGGATCTGAGCAGCTAAACTGTCTTGCTAGTTTTCAGATTCAACTCTCATTAGCCCAGGACATGGAAAATTTTAAAGCTATGGAGCCTAGCTGTTAAGAAGGACACACTGATTCCTTTTTAAATAACTTCAGAGTTGTCCCTTTGTCAAAGAAATACAGTCTCATTATGAAAAATACAGAAAAGTATCAAGAGATCAAAATAAGGTACCCACCACGCTGTCACTGATAATACACTGGCCTCTAGAAATACTTTTTAAGTCTGCTTTATTTTGCCCCATCTGAGTAGGAGGGAGGTAGAGGCTCCTGAGTTCTTTGCATGTGTTCTACTTTTTCCATGTGTATTGGAGTTGCCCTCATTGCTTTCCGTGGCATCTGGAGACCTGTCATTTGAGAGGCTTCCAAGTGACATTTGAAGCTGTCCAGAGTGAGCAGCTAATAATGGCAGAAAGAGTCTTGGGCTCAGCGAGTCCCAAGATTTATATTCAGACCCTGGTTGGAAGCTTCCTAGCTATGTATCTTTGAGCAAAGCACTTAACCTTCCTGATCTTCCATCTTGTAACTGTAAAATGAAAATTACACCCTCCTAAAAGCCCAGCGGAGGGACAAGCTTATTTGAGTTAAAAAGACTTACACTAATGCTCACCTATAAATTCTTACTGTACTCACCTTGAGCAAGTAAATTAGTTAACCTCTCTGACCTTCAGTTTCTTCATCTATACAACAGAAGTGATCAAAGAACTCCCCTCACTGGTTCCTAGAGAGACCCACATGAGACAGTGCATGCATGCCTCAGACAGTAGATGCTCAATAATGATCAGTGACTATTGTAAACCATACAACTTTGGAATCATATTAGAGCAGTGCTTTTCCCACTGTGGATGGTGGAATCAATTAGTGGGTTGTCACAAGCATTTTAGAAAATGAAACAGATTTCAGGTCTTATATTTAAATCTTTAATCCATTTTGAATTTATTTTTGTGTATGTCATGAGGAAGTAGCCCAGTTTTACTCTTTTAAATGTTAAGACATGAAACCGTAACACTTTTAGAAGAAAACATAAGCGGTACATTCTTTGACATTAGTCTTAGTAATTTTTTTTGGATATATCCCCTCAAGCAAGGGAAACACAAGCAAAAATAAACAAATGGGACCACGTCAAACTAAAAAGCTTTTGCCCACTGAAGGAAACTATTAACAAAATGAAAAGGCCACCTACTGAATGGGAGAAGATATTTGCAAATGATATATCTGATAAGGAGTTAATATTCCAAAATATGCAAAGAAGTCATACAACTCAACCTCAAAAAAAAAAAAAAAAAAAAAACCCAAACAAACAATCTGATTTAAAAATGGGCAGAGTTCTCCTAGGGCAGTCTACCCAAGCAATAGAAATAAAAGCAAGAATAAACAAATGGGACCTAATTAAACTTGCAAGCTTCTGCACAGCAAAGGAAACTGTAAGTAAAACAAAACGACAGCCTATGGAATGGGAGAACATTTTTGCAAATGAAACTGACAAAGGTTTGATCTCCAGAATATATAAGCAGCTCATATGACTTAATAAGAAAAAAACAAACAACCTAATCCAAAAATGGGCAGAAGACCTAAACAAGCAATTCTCCAAGGAAGAAATACAAATGACCAATAGGCACGTGAAAAAATGCTCAGTATCACTAATTATCAGAGAAATACAAATCAAAACTGCAATGAGGTATCACCTCACACCAGTCAGAATGGTCATGATTCAAAAGTCCACAAATGACAAATGCTGGAGAGGCTGTGGAGAAAAGGAAACCCTCCTGCACTGCTGGTGGGAGTGCAGTTTGGTGCAGCCACTGTGGAAAACAGTATGGAGATTCCTCAAAAGACTAGGAATAGACTTACCATATGACCCAGGAATCCCGCTCCTGGGCATATATCCAGAAGGAATCCTACTTCAAAATGACACCTGCACCCCAATGTTCATAGCAGCACTATTTACAATAGCCAAGACGTGGAAACAGCCTAAATGTCCACCAACAGATGACTGGATAAAGAAGATGTGGTATATTTATACAATGGAATACCATTCAGCCATAAAAGCTGACAACATAATGCCATTTGCAGCAACTTGAATGTTCCTGGAGAATGTCATTCTAAGTGAAATAATCCAGAAAGAGAAAGAAAAGTACCAAATGAGATCGCTCATATGTGGAATCTAAAAAAAACAAACAAACAAAAAACAAATACAAAACAGAAACAGACTCATAGACATAGAATACAAACTTGTGGTTGCCAAGGGAGAAGGGGGTGGGAAAGGATAGACTGGGAGTTCAAAATTTGTAGATACTGACAGGTGTATGTATAATAGATAAACAAGATTATACTGCATAGCACAGGGAAATATATACAAGATCTTGTGGTAGCTCACAGAGAAAAAAAATGTGACAATGAATATATGTATGTTCATGTATAACTGAAAAATTGTGCTCTACACTGAAATTTGACACAACATTGTAAAATGACTATAACTCAATAAAAAATGTTTTAAAAATATATAAATTACCCCCCCCCCAAAATGGGCAGAGATTCTGAATAGACATTTTTCCAAAGAAGACATACAGATGACCAACAGGTACATGAAAAGATGCTCAACATCACTAATTATCAGTGAAATG
Source organism: Camelus ferus (assembly GCF_009834535.1). Lineage (NCBI taxonomy): Eukaryota > Metazoa > Chordata > Mammalia > Artiodactyla > Camelidae > Camelus > Camelus ferus. The sequence continues at coordinate 33,480,375 of NC_045713.1, read as the reverse complement.
CAAATCAGAACCACAATGAGGTGTCAGCTCACATGTGTCAAAATGGCTATTATCAAAAAGATAGCAACTAATAAGTGTTGGCGGGGATGTGCAGAAAAGAGAACCCTCCTGCACTGTTGGTGAGAACGTAAATTGGTGCAGCCCCTATGGAAAACAATATGGAGGTTCCTCAAAAAACTAAAAATAACTAAAAACTAAAAATAGAATCCACACCTGGGTATTTATCTGAAGAAAGTGAAAACACTAATTAGGAAGGATATATGCACCCCCATGTTCATTGCAGTATTATTTACAATAGTCAAGATATGGAAACAACCTAAGTGCCCATTAATAGATAAATAGGTAAAGAAGATGTGATACATACACACATACGTGCGCACACAGAGAGGAATACTACACAGTCATAAAAAAGAATATTGGCATTTGCAGCAACATGGATGGACCTCAAGGTATTATGCTAAATACAATTTCACTTATATGTGGAATAAAAAAAATAACAAAACAGAAACAAAATCATAGATACAGAGAACAAACAGGTGGTTGCCAGAGGGGCAGGGGTTACAAGGAGGAAAGAAATGATGAGGTACAAACTTCCAGTTGCAAAACAAATGAGTCAGGGGTATGAAGTGTACAGCTTGGGGAATATAATTATGTAGTATCAATAATTATGTAGTATATTTGTATAGTGACAGATTGCAACTGGACTTGTGATCATTTTGAAATGTATAGAATATGGACTCACTATGTTGTGTAACAAGAACTAACAGTGTTGTAGGTCAATTATACTTCAAAGACAAAATAAAATACAAAAACTCTTAGAAAAGAGATCACATTTGTGGTTACTAGAGGCAAGAGGTGGGGAGGGGGCAGCTGGATGAAGGCAGACCAAAGATACAAACTTCCATTTATAAGATAAGTAAATACTTAGGAATGTAATGTACAATATGATAAAGATAATGAACACTGCTGTATATGTTTGTACATGTATATTTTTACTGAAGTATAGTCAATTTACAATGTTGTCTCTGCTGTATATTTTATATGAAAGTCATTAAGAGGGTAAATCCTAAGTGTTCTCATCACAAGGAAAAAGAACTTTTCTATTTCTTTAATTTTGTATCTATATGAGATGAGGGACGGTCACTAAGCTTACTGTGGTCATCATTTCATAATGTAGGCAAATCAGATCTTTATGCTGTACACCTTAAACTTATACAGTGCTGTACATCAATTATATACCAATAAAACTGAAAGAAAAAATGGAATACAATAGAGATAGAATATAGCCTGTATTTCTTATAGAGTAAGGGAAATGCTGTTCAGTGAATTTCGGGGGTGGGGAATGTGTGCTTGTGTATTGTAAAAGTAACATGAAATGTATTTTTTATCATAGGTGGCAGTTATGAAAGCTACTGTATTAGAGCAGATTATGAAACTGGATCTTATGATCTTGGATATAACCAGAATTTGCCAAGGTGGTATATCTTTGGCTTATAAAACCAAGGTTGCTCTAGGAATTCGCCTTATTAAATGTACTTCAGGATCATCCGTAAAAATGCTGTTTGGGTCAAACTCCATTAAATCCTTCTTTTTTTTTAATTTAAAAAGTTTTTTATTTTAATTGAGGTTTGACATTCCTAATGTTTATAAATCCTCAGTATACAGCTTGGTGAATTTTTACATATGCATAAACCCATGAAACCACCAACAAGTTTTAGGTCAAGATACAGAACATTTCCACTGTTCCTTGAAGGCTCCCCCATGCTCCAGTCCAGTCAGTCCACCCCACCCCAGCTCATCTTCCCAGCCTCTCACCTCCCTACCTCCCTAAGTAATCACTGTTTTGGTTTCTGTCATCCTTGACTAATTTTATCTGGTTTTTGATTGTTATTTAAATAAAATCATATAGTATGTTCTCTTTCATATCTGCCTTCCTCACTCCACATTTTGTGTAATTCAATCATCTGGGTTATATCAATGAATTTGTTCTTTTTCACTGATGGTGTAGTATTCCATTGTATGAATATACAGCAGTTGTTTATCCATTTTACTGTTGATGGATATTTGAGTTGTTTCCAATTTGGGGCTACTATGAATATAACTGCTATGAACATTCTTGGTAGATACCTAGGAGTACCTAGGAGTAGAATTCCTGGGTCATGGCTCATTAAATCATTTCAGAAAAAATAAATCACCATATGAGAAATATGATCCAGCAAATGGTGCCAGGAAAAAATGTAGCTCCCCTTGGGGAAATAGTTTACTTCTTCCCTAACTCTTCCTTTTTGCCTTGTCTGCCAGGAAGCTCAGAGTTCAGTTTAAAGCTCATTGATGTCAACTTATTGACTTTTCCTGGTTAGCATATCTAAATTCTCCATTTCTCTTCAGACTTGGGTTTTTTTTTTCTATTTTTATTAACTATATTTTGTTGTAAATTATCTGAAATCCTTTTAGGGAGAAAGCAGGATCTAGATATACTCAAAGATCATGAAGATTTACTCATTTTTTTTCCTAAGAGTTTTATAGAGTTAGAGCTTTCATGCAGGTCTCTGACTCATTTTGAGTTACTCTTAGTATGTGGTGTGAGGTAATGGTCGGCCTTCATCCTTTTGCATGTGGATTCCAGTTGTCCAGCAGCATTTGTTGACGAGACTATCAAATGATCTTGGCACCCTTGTTGAAAATGAATTGACCTTAAATGTAATAAATAAATGAATAAATAAATGTAACAGTTTATTTCTGGACTTTCAAGTCTATCTCATTGATAGACTTGTCTATCTTTGTGCCAGTACCACTCAGTCTCATTTACTGTTGCTTTATAGTAAGTTTTTAAATTGGGAAGTGTGAGTCCTCCAACTTTTTTTTTTTTCCAAAGTGGTTTTGGCTATTCTGGGTCCCTTGAACTTCCAGTTGTCATCTTTCTTGCCAATCTTTTTGAAAATGCACCTCTACCTTTAATTTTACATCAGTGAGATTGTGCTCCAAAGCAGTTATTTTCATGTATCCCCTTTTTATTCACCTAACTTTATATTATAAATGTATCCCCCTATATTATAAACTTCTTTTACAAATGATTAGCTACATAATTTAGTTTATTTTTCCTATCGGACACTTCTCAGTTTCGCTATTACAAACATTGCTGCCCCGCCTGCCTTCATTCCTAAGAGAGTAATTCATTTGTGCAGCTATCCAAGATACTTTTACATATTGAAAACATTAATCATTTAATTCAGACTCTGAGGTGGTCTCCTTAAAAGCAGAACAGGGACAAGCAAATGGCATTTTCATCTTTGAAAAGTCACTAACCTTTCTGAGCCTCAGTGTTCTCATCTGAAAACTGGGGATAATAGAATCTTCATAGAGTTGTCTTGAAGATTAAAGACGATGTAGGCATATAGGGCCTCGAACAACACTTGACATATTGTAAGAACTCAATAAATAGTACTTATGATTATTGTCATCATTGTTGTTACTGTTGGAACAGGCAGCAGAGGTGGAGCGATGCACCCTTGAGGAAATGGCGGGATGACATTCAGGCCTTCCCTGTCAGCCTGGGAATTGCTATCTTAACGAGTAGACATTAGTTTCTCTCACCAGCCAAAGAGAAGCATTTCGCAATCACACAGCAAATAAATGTCTGCCTTCCTAAATCTCTGTATGTATTTAAGATTAGTTTCTTAGGATCATATCCTAGCAATGGCTGTCAGAGGGTTTAACTCAATCCATGGAACTACTGAAGACATTGTTCACATGTTGAAAACACTTATCTTTTAATTCAAATATAGATTAGCTCCGTGAGTGCATGGCTTTGCCTGTCACATTCGTCATTTCAGGTCTTGAGTCAACAAACATACAATAGGTGCAGGCGAAGGAAGGCAGAAGGCTCCCAGCCTATATTTTGTTATATTTTGCCTAGGAAACCAGGTCAGCAGTGGTTCAAATCCAGACAAGGACTGCCATTTATTAAAGTAGTATCTGTTGCATCTGTAGTGTGCCAGGCACTCTTCTGGTGGATTTTGGTATGTGATCTCAGTTAAGGGATTTAAATATCAAGATTACCCTGTGCAGTAAGCTCCCCCAGGAAGCCAGTTTTATAGGTGAGGAAACAAGCTTTGAGAGGGTTAGCAACTAGACCAAGGGGGTGCTCCTAGTGAATGCTGCAGCCCAGATGCAAGCACTTGCCTCTCTGATTCTAAAGCCTGGACACCCTCACTGAACTGGAGCATCTCTTATATTGCTGGAAAAGAAGTGTGTCCTTTTGACAGTCTGGAGGCTAAGAGAGAAAGGCCTCGGGGCTTCCAAAGGAAGCTAAAGTAGGGTTTCATTCACCGGTTCAACAAAGATTGACTGAGTGCCTGCTCTGGGCTCAGGATGGGACTTGCCAGATGCTGGGAGTTCAGTGAAAGCCATTAACCAACACTTGGCTCTACTGGAAGCTTCAAGCCTCGGTGGGGAAGCCAGATGCCATTCCAGTAAAGACACGAATCTGTGATACAGACTCTGATGAGTGATTTGAAGAAGCTCAAGATGCCACGAGAGACTGGAGCAGAAATTAACTAGCCGTGAGTGGCAGGGAGGGATTTCCGGATGAAGGAAGGATGGAGGCAAAGACCTGAGCCTGGAAGAGGGACTGAAAGAAGGTCCGAGTGGTGAAAGCAGGATGCAAGGTGACCGGGAGCAGGGGGAGAGCGGTGGCCACGGGGGCCTGGTTAAGGTCTTTGGACTTGATCCTGAGGGCAGCAGGGAGTCCTCAAAGCATTTTAGTGGGTTTCATGAAGATGAGCGTGGCTGCAGGCGGAGGATGGATCAGATGACCTGATGGCAGTGGGAATGGAGAGATGTGGATGGATTTAGGAGACAGCTGTGGGGTAAAAATGATGCAGGTGACATGAGTGATCCTTTCTAAAAAGTCATTTTGTTTGGGGATTAGTATGTTTCTCACCAACGTCAGGGCTTGAAAATATTCAGATTTTCTTTTCAGTTTACCGGGGCGCTTCCTATTAGAAAAAACTCTATGGTTGAAACTCTTGGAATGTGACCTCCCATCTCCTTCCCTTCTTCTCCTTAATGTTTGATACATTTGGCTTCTCAGTCCTTGGGGTTTCTTGACTGGATCCCTGTCTGCCTCGGGTTCTGGACCAACCACCAAAATGCTGAGTGAATTCCACCCCAGTCCCTAAGTACAGATTAAAATAATTTCTCAATTCCTTATTAACTTGTTATACTCCCAGAGGAGCTGTTTAAAAATAAACTGGAGGATCTGTTTCCATTTCATGTAAAGGCAGCGTTTAATATACAGAGCTTCTGCCAGTCTGAACTGGATGAGAACTGTTTATACCCCAAGCTCATTCAAAATGCCTGGGATATTTCTGAAGGTTCAGTCTTGGCAGCAGCAGCTGAGAATGCAGAGATAAATAAAAAAGTCATAAGACACGGCTGACAGGGTTCGTCTGTGTTCATTCACACCCCTGACTCATTAGGCTTTTGAAGACACAGAATTTCAAAAGACAGCCTAGTGTATGAGATGGTGGCTGTTTAAACTGCTGTGCTAAATCTCCAGTCTGGATGCTAAATGCGAAATGGAGCTTCCCTCGTAAATTCAGATGTAGAAAGAAAATACTAAGAAATATATAAACACATGTGAGTAGCACATAAAACTCACCTCCGTGATTTGAAGAAAATGTTTTCAAATATTTGTTTTAAAAAAGCATACTTTCCAGTTTTTCTACAGTCACCGTGTTACCTGTATGACTAAGAAGTAATTTCATTGAGCATTTACGACATGCCAGGCAACAGGTACCGTTTCATTTCACCCTTGCACGCCACCGAGAAGAAGGTCTAACTGTCTGTGTTTCATGGGTGAGGGAGCTGAGGCTTCAAAGAGGTTTAATAGACTTGCTCAGGGCACCCAGGTGGTGAATGATGGTGGAATTCAAAACCAAATCGCTCTGGTTCCAGAAGGTGTGCTCTTAGAACAACCAAGCTCTGCTCCGATGGCCCTGCTCCTTTCCCTGTTGGAGCCTCCATTTCTGCTGTCTATGAAAAACAAGTTTTTAAATTAAATATCTCCCCTTCCAGGACTCAAGGTCTTTTCCAGGAGGGTCAAAATTTGATAATCCCCATGTTTCTGTCTCAGTATACTGATGTCACTTCCAGCACCAAATGTTTCCATTTGAAATGCTGCTTTCAAGGAGACTTCGCCCTGAGGTTACTTTAGTAACACTGTTTAGAAGCCAACAATGGTAATTACTGCACATTCAGGACTGTCAAACCCGCCCCAGTGCCTTGTGGCTTCCAAGTTGGCTCAGATTTCCTCAAAATAATGTAACCCAACATCTGGCACTGTGGAGGAAGGGAGGTCAACTTACCACACTACTGACATTTACCCCCGAACGTCAACATTTCTTTTTCTTTTTTAAAATTTGTTGAAGTATAGTTGATTTACAATATTTCAGGTATACAGTGAAGTAATTCAGATATATATATGTGTGTGTGTGTATGTATATATATGTGTGTGTGTATATATATATGTATATATTCCTTTTCAGATTCTTTCCCATTATAGGTTATTACAAGATATTGAATATAGTTCCCTGTGCTATACAGTAGGCCCTTGTTGTTTATCTGTTCTATAGATAGTACTGTGTATCTGCTAATCTCAAATTTCTAATATATCCCCCCTCTTCAGTAACCATAAGTTTGTTTTCTATGTCAGTGAGCCTATTTCTGTTTTGTATATAAGTTCATTTGCATCATTTTTTTTAGTTTCTACATATAAATGATATCATATGATATTTGTCTTTCCCTGTCTGACTTATTTCACTTAGTATGATAATCTCTAGATCCATCCATGTTGCTGCAAGTGGCATTATTTCATTCCTTTTTATGGCTGAGTAGTATTCCATTGTATGTATATACCACATCTTCTTAATCCATACACCTTTTGGTGGACACAGGTTGCTTCCATGTCTTTGCTATTGTAAATAGTGCTGCTATGAACATTGGGGTGCATGTATCTTTTTGAGTTAGAGTTCTTATCTTTTCCAGATATACGCCCAGGAGTGGAATTGCCAGATCATATGGTAACTCTATTTTTAGTTTCAATGCTCCATACCGTTCTTCATAGTGGCTGCACCAATTTACATTCCCACCAACAGTGTAGCAGGGTTCCCTTTTCTCCACATCCTCTAATATTTATTTCCTTTTAGAAAGAAAAATCTTCTGTGATGTATTCTTTTAATGGGGACACATTGAGTTTTTTCATATTTTTTTCTATATGCTTCAGATTTTTTATAATGACTATGAACTGCTTTTATATTTGAAAAATAATCCTATTTTAAAGATTCAGTCCAGTAAAACAGAAAAGAAGTAAAACCTTGGTGATACATAGTGTTCACTCCCCTGCCTTCTTAATTGGAAATTGTGGCACATGACTTTGACCTCCACTGGATTATTCTGGGTGGCGATCAGGGACTCCCATTCTTACTCTACATTGCTATGACATGATGGTAAGACCATGGATTTTGGATTCAGACAGACCAGGCTTTGAGTCTTGGCATAGCCATTTACTTAGCTCTGTGACCTTGGGAAAGTTGCTTAGTGTCTCTGAGCCTTAACTTTCTCATCTGTAAATGGAAATAATGATAGTATCTACCTCCCAGAGTGGCTAGAGAGATTAAATAAGATGATAAATGCATGTAAAGCCCTGAGCATAGTGTCCAGCATTCAGTAAATGCAAATTTTCTAATTAATTATGTGATATTGTTAATAATCTATTGCAAGCGTGGAGTCCTCGGGGACTGCCGAGGTACCTAAGACTCTGCCCTGGATCTAATTTAAAAGGTCCTCAGGTTTTGATGCTTGTTCTGTTCCTCCTCGTTTTCCAATTTGATTTTTATTTTTTATTGAGATAAAACTTGAGAGACAGCAGGGTGCACAGCTTCCGAGTGTACAGCTGGGTGAACTCTGTATGTACACACCATGTCACCAGCGCCTCGATCCAGGTGAAGAGCAGGTCCCGCATCCCAGGCGGCTCCCTCGCACCCCCGCCCAGGCAGCAGCTGACCCCAAGGCAAACTCTATTTGGATTTCTATCACCATAGAATAGTTTTGCTTATCCTCAAACTTCATATAAATGGGAACTCAGTCTGGATCCTCTGGCTGGCTCCTTTTGCTGAACATTATGTCTGGGAGATTCTATCAGATTGTGGAGGGCAGCAGTAGTTTGTTCTTTTTTGTTGATGTGTTGTGTTCTTTCCTGTGAACAGTATCACAATTTGTATACCCATTCACTTCTTGGTGGCCACTTGGGCTGTGCCCAGTTTTTATGAACATTCTCTTATGTGTTTTTAGGTAGATATAAAATACTCAACCTCGGTTGCAGATTACCCAGGGGTGGAACTGATGGGCCTGAGAGGATGTACATGTATTTAATTTTGGAAGATACTGCCAAAGTCATTTTCTAAAGTGGTGGCACCGTTTCACATGGCCACTAGTGATGCAGGACCGTTCAGTTGCTCTGCATCCTTGTCAACGCTTAGTGTGATGAACCTTCTTCATTGTAACATCCTGGTGGCTGTGTAGTGGCTGTCTCACTGTGGTTTCATTTTCCTGGTGCACACCTTTTAATGTGCTTACCCAGCCATCAGGATGCTGTTTCATTCCTAAACTCAGTTCTGCTCTGAGGCTTTCTGGTAGCTCAGCTTGCCAGAATGATGTCTTCAGAATGAGCACATGAGCTCTGAGAGGGCTCAGAGGCTTCGCCTGTGACTGAAGCACCAGAGTTCGGGGCACACATTCCAAAATATCTACGCTGGCTTCTTCCGCATACTTTCGAGGTCTTGGCTGTGTTTGACAGCTGATCTTGCCAGATACATAACTTTCAGATGAGTAACATGTTAGGAATTTTAAAAGATGCTAAGTGAGCTCTTTAGCAGCATTTCAGCTTGTATTGCTACAGGGCACTTTGGGGAAAAGAAGTCACGTTTGTTGAGTAGCTACTATGTGTCAAGCCCCGCACCCGTGCTTTAGATACATTGTCTCACTAATCTACATAAGGACTCTGTGAGGTCAAGATTATTTTACTTACAGTTCAAATGAGGAAATTGAGGCTATGGGTGGGGTCACCCACCTATTTAGATGGTAGAGCCAGGATTCGAACACTGGATCTGCCTGACTCCAAAGTCTGCCCTTCCGTGAGCAAGCAAACTTGAGGGGGAAACATTCTTTTTCTAGCATTTCTCTGATCAGAAACTATTCCTAGTGCACATTTCATTAATTTTTTTTTAATGGTCACCTCTACTAGTGCAACTTCACCTTTGAGTGGATGCCTCCCCCGCGGTCTCCCAGCATCAGGTGTGCTGATCCCAGGAGACCAGCTCCTCCACGACTCCCCAGCTCCTAACCTCTCCTCCTCCCTGTCTTTCTCCACCTCTGCACGCTGGCTGATCGCAGTAACACTGTGTATGTGTTGATTTCCCTGCCAGTCTGTTTTTGTTCTGTCTGATATAGTTTCTGACAATTCTTTTAGAAGGTTCTTCCCAGTGGTGTAGCAACGCACCTATATTCTAGACATTTGGAAGAACAAAAATTCACTCATTTCTTTTCAATCGTTTTATCCATGTTTAGTTTTTTTTTTTTTAACAGTTGAAACTGGGCCACAACTTAGTTATGAATGTAATTTTTTTTTTTACAGGGCAGTTACATTTAAAGGATATGCTATGAACATCTCACTCAGGAATAAATGTAAAATAGGAGTCATTTGTTTTAAAAAATTTTTTTCTTTTCCAGAAAGGCAAGAGGTGGAAAGGGGCAGAGATAACAGAAAGAACCTAGCTTCTGCTTTACCTTGAGAGCCATCATTGTGGCTGACTTCTGACACCCCCAGACAGAAGTCACAGTGTCTCCCTTGCTAACTTGTGGTGTGGAGCAATTGCAAATTTGCATCATCAAAATTTACAGGAATTTTGTCATTTCCACTGTATTTCGCCCTCGACATTTCTCCCTGTTCCTTCAAACTTTGCAATGGCTTCATTATATTTTATCAAGTTTATAAATGATCAGGTACCTAATCCTTCCCCAATTGTTGGGCATCTTGGTTGTTCCCAAACTGTTTGTGTGGGAAGTAATGCGAGAGCAACAAAAGCACCATCTTTTGTTGCATCTTTATCAAAGAAACCTGCATCTCCCTGGGGGAGAGAGACCCTATAGAGGTTAAGGGCATGAATGCAGAAGCCAGACAGCCTGCAGCGTGACCCCAGGCCCGTTACATAACCCGGGTGCCTTAGACTTCTCATGCGTACCAGCCGGGAAAATTACTGCACTTACCTCACTGCCCCTTCATGTGTGTGAGGGGCTCATAGAAGTCTTTGTCTTATTATTCTTCTGGAAGCCAAAAAACTAGGTGCTAACTGGATTTGAAAAATAATATTTTAAGGCTATACATATTATATATTGCTGACTTGAGAGTGTGAACCAGTTTCCTCTCTGGAACCTCAGGACCCATCTCTGTGTGGTGGATGAACATTTATTGAAGCAGCTTCTTTCTTTGGTGTGGGAGCATCTCTTGGTTCTTCTCATTCCCTGTTCATTTTTCTGCCTCCCCCTCTGGACTGTGAGCGCCCTGGGGTCAAAGACCACGTCCTAAGAACAGTGGGGTTAGCTAGGAGGCGGTGCACGCTCCTCTGGATCAGACTCAGGGCTGAGCCCCTTGCAGGCCTGGTCTCGTACGTCCCTCCCAGGCCCGGAGGAGGCAGGGCCCTTGTCACACGTGGGCCCTCGGGAAACAGGCACTGAGCCACGGTGGACTGATGCAGTGATGCAGCATACCTTCCCAAACTTGTCGCATCAGAAGGGGCACCCGAAACACAGAGGTGGGGATGTTGATTCCATGGCCTCACTCCTCAAGATTCTGTTTCTCAAGGTCTGGGGTGCGGCCCCGGAATCTGTATTTTTGCCCCGGGTGATCCTTTGTGCTGTGGCCACATCTGGACAACACCGCATGAGTAGCTAAATTACCCTGTGGCCCATGCATTTCCTCCCTACATCCTGAGCCTTAGGCAGCTTCTGTAATAATGTCCGGGGTCCTCAGCTCCCCTACCAACTGGAGCAGCAGGGCATCTCCTCAAGAGGAGGAGAGCCAAAGCGGGTCTCATTAGTATGCAGGGCCTTCCTTGTCACTCTGCCTTTAATTGAAGCTGAAGGGCTGGCGCATCTCTCCGGGATTTTCCACTCTCTCAGGCCTTTCTGGAACTGGCTGCGCACCAGCCTGCCATGGGGGACAAGGACAGCACAGGGGCACAGAGGCAGCCGTCTGTTGGTGCTGGAAGCCGATCACGACGTCTCTAAACTAAGGTGGAAACCGGGGTCTTTCATTCAGTCATCGCTGCCGGCTCCTCCTGCTGCCTCCTCCCTTGCTCCCTCCTTTTACTGAGTAACCTACCTGTGCAAGGCTCTGTTCTGCCAAGACCAGGAGGAGGAACACCACCGAGGAGAGGCTTTATCTGATTTTTAGCAGAGTACTCCTTGCACGTGGTTCCCATGGTTACGGCTACACAGGCTAGAACAGGAGGGCAGAATGAGCACCATCTCTGTCCCCTCCTCCATGGAGACCACGTTGGGCTCTTAGCTGTTTCTCCCAGTGGTTACTTCTGCCTCTCTAACAGACAGGTGAGATTTTAGACATCGTCTCCTGATTTCCTGTTGTGACAGATGAAGATTAGTTCACCTACATCCCATCCCCACCCTCCCAAAAGAGTTAAATTGCTCGTTTCTGTTCCTTTATTAGTTGACTTTGTAATTTCAAGTAATATACTACCATCTTTATTTCTTCTTACCTTATTGTTTTGTGGGAGTGGGGGTGAAATATACATACAATAGTGACCAGAAAACACATACAACTATAAAGCAAACTCTCATGTAACCGCCATTCCAGTAAAGGAAGTGGCTCACAGTGTAAGGCTCCCCCAGCCTCCATGAAGCCTAACTTTTGTGATATTCGTTCTCTTGCTTTCCTTTAGAGTTCTTTTTGTCTTTATGTGCACTCCTCAACATTTAGATTTGCTATAAATAGGATCAAACAATGTGTATTATTCTGTGCCTCGCACCTTTTCCTTCAATACTGTAAGCTGATCTGAGCTGACAGGTGTAGCTGTGGTTTGCTTGGGTTCGCTCCTGCTACCCGCTGTTCAAGTGAACCACGACTTATTTATGCAGTCAGCTGTTGATGGACATCTGGGTCATTCCCAGCTTTCTGCTATCACAAACATCCTACTTCTGTCTGCCGGTACACGTGTCCAGGGGATGGATACAGGAGTGGGATGCTGCACTGTGGGGAACGTGCACACGCAGTTTCACTTGATAATACGTTTTCCACTGTGGCTGCACCAACGGACAGTCCCCACCTCCAGAGATTCTGACTTGATTGGCTAGGATGGGGCGGGACACTGGGAGTGTCCAAGTCCCAGGTGATTGCATCCTGGGGTTCACATCACCATTTTTTCCAGTCCACCAACTCTAGTTAGTGTCTTGTCTCTCCAGGTTGAAAGAATGTTCCTAGCATCCCTTTCCACTCTCCTCCCTCAAGATTTTTGTGTAAGATCTGAAGGAGATGAGGGCTTTTTCCCAGGCAAGGTCAAAATGGAGGGGTGAGTAAGAGGGTCTCAGGCACTGCAGGATTGGTTAAAAGACTAAGACAGAAGAAAGGCATGCAGGCGAATCTTTCCTTCAGGCAGGGTTGAGGAACTAAAAACCCAAGCGCTGGGAATTCCTCCCATCTGCCAGTTCCTCCTTCCACACTACCAGTAGCCTTGGGCATCTGTCTGCCAGTTGTAGGGCCAGAAAGAATGTCATTCAAATGGCTTAAATTTTGAAACACTGAGACTCCTGCGAACTGCTCTGGGGGTCTCTGTGTTCATGTTTCCTTAAGAGACTCCAATCACGGTTTGGTTTTCTCAGCCCTGTCTGAACCTTAGCAACACACAGGAGCTGGAATAAATACTGATGCGCGGGCCCCAGACCAATTACGTCAGAATGTCTGCAGTGAGTTCCAGTGAGACTTCAGAAGCTACCCAGGTGGTTCTTAAATGCAGCCAGGGTAGAAAACCAGGAGTGGGTGAGTCTCAAGCTTTATTTAGTGTCCATCAGGATCACTTGGAGGGCTTGTTAAAACCAGGGATGGCTGGGTTCCACCCCCAGTTTTGATTCTGCAGGTCTGGGGTGGGAGCCTGGATCTGCATTTTTAACAGGTTTCCACTGATGCAAACATTGCTGGTCCCTCAACCACACGTGGAGAAGCATCTTGTACCTGAGGTTTCCCTGCACACCTCCCTGTGGGGATCCAGAGCAGCCAGGTGCTGAGCTGCTCCATCTGGCTGTGGGTGCCCCTTTCTACCTCTGTATTATGTCATCAGGCTGGTATGTCATCATGCTGTGGAAATTGGCAAATGTTGCAAATCAGAACTCTGCCACCCTCGTCTGTTGCTAAACATTCACATCCTGGATCACATCATGGACCAGCGGGATACTGGGAGATCACTTCCCAGGCGTGGGGCATCCTCGGCTCATTCGTCGTCAGCACCCACAGGTCTAGGTGAATCTAGGGTCTTCATTGTGGTTACCTATACAGCTTCCATATATATGGAACAAAAACGTATATATGTTGAAAAAAATCTTTAAAAATTTCCCGTGACCAGAGGCTCCAAGCGTTAAAAACATTTTGTTTTTGGTTTGAGTTACTAATACAATTATTAGTAGTTTGCAAAGCCAATTAAATACATGATAAAATTTGATAAGTTATTAAACATAGAAGACTCAGGGATGCCAGCATTTCACATGGCATCCTAGTTTGGCGCCTGGAATTTTTTTTTTTTTTTACACCCTGGGCAACATCAGGATGGGGAGAGAGGGAGGAGGGCGAACCCCTACAACCGCAAATCCACGCAAGGAAGCCAAGACTTGGAGACTGACTGTCTTTAAATAAACCGTGAGCAAGAATCCTCGGAAAGTCTTTGTGGAGCTGCCGTCTGAAGACTGCTGAAGGCCCTCAGCCCACTGCCCTGCAGGTGATGGGCTCCCCGGCCAGCACGTGCCCTCAGTCCCTCCCTGGGCGGTCGTCAGGCTGATTGGAAGCTCTGCTCCACACGGTAGCACCCGCCCCCCCCCCCCTTTCTGCTCCAACACTGCTCTCCACAGATACCTGGAGTCTGCAGCCTTGCTCTGAATCACCCTTCGGGCACTAACATCGGGGCAAAGACACTAGAAGCAAAGACTTACTAAAAGAGGGGGTCTTCCCAAGTGGGCCCTCCCCCGACCCGGGGAAGACTGGGTTTCCATATATTTGGGAGGATGGGCTTTTATCTGCTCGGACAATTTCCCCCACAAATAGTGCCGGGCTCTGTGTTCAGCTAGCTGCCCTCTTTGGCCGACTCAGGAAATCAGCCGGATCACACTCTTGCCTGGACCACGAAAGGCTAGAAAAGGTTCTCTTCTGGCCTCATATTGACCCGTGTTGTTCTGAGTTTTTAATTTCGGGTGTGTGTGTGTGTTGGGTGGGGGACAGGGGGAGTAGTGACAGATTGGATTGAGTTGAGAGCCTCCAATCTGTCATCATCTTTAGTAAAACTTCCTTCAGTTCCCCCAACCTGCAAAGCACACTCTGACCTTCTTGTGAACTGAGTTAAGAATGGCCTGTGAACATGACGTGAAGTGGTTTTGAAACTTCAGGTGCTGCCCTTGGAACACAATGGCCCTGTGTTCTTCCCTGGGGGATCCGTGGGGCCAGAGCCATCCCAGGCTCTCAGCGGGTTTCGAAGCAACTGACTTCCAGGGTATCAGAGTTTGCAGTTTCCAGATGCCAAATCTGTCTAGGCATGTAAATTGATCCTTTTTCTTTCATTTCTTTGCAGTGAAATGCAAAATGGAGGATGAGGAAGAGGCTGCAGCAAAGATTCCACAAACTTAACAGCTGTCGGTATATTTTCCCCTCTGTGCTCCACCCCCCAACCCCCCCCCGCCCCCCACTAGAGGAAATGTTCACGTTATGCTTTCTGTACTGTGATTTCTCTAACGACTAGATTTGGTGCATTAGAATACAGAATCTTTCCCGCACAAGATAGGATTTGTTGCAAACGTGCTTTAGGGACAAACAGTTTATCCTAAGAAAGTACTAGTTTTAACTTTCTGTATTATCCCCCAGTTTTATTCTTTCACCCACATATTTGTGCAGTGCTTCAGTACTCTTCTATACCAACCACCGCTAAAATGTACAATGAACTCTGTCTAGTCTGAGAGATGCTACCATGTTCTAGTTACCAGTTTCCCACTTTTGGCCACCTTTGCAAAGACCCAAATTTAAAATTAAGTCCCAAACCGCTGCAGTGGGTTTTAAATTTATCTGGTGAGTAGTCTTTTCATAAAAAGACATTACTGCCTGTGATCATTTCCCAAGGAGACTGACCCTTAACTTTGACTGCAAACCCAACAAGACACTTAAACCCAGACAATGACAAAGAATTTTTGCTGTCTAGGCCCTGAAGCAGAATAGAAACCTCCTCATTTTATGACTTATTACCCTCCATTGTTCTGCAGTTTGCCGCTAACCAAGACTTCCCTGTTCAACGTGCTACAGCCTCCGGGCAGATCTGAGAGCCAAGCAGTTGCACTGGGTTGTTTTGACAAGCTACCACACGTCTTAAGTAGATAGTAAAGCCTTTATTTTTGTGTTAAGAACAGCATTTTGAAAATAAAACCTATCCGCCCATGCTTTACAACCTTTTAAATTTGTAATATTTATATACAGTCATTTATGGTACACATTGATTGTCTCGAAATGTCTTTTAACGGTTTTTTTTTTTAATAAGTATGCAACAGTCAGCCAGGGGAGGATAAAGGTACATTATAAAACACACATTAATACATTTAATAAATATATATTATCTATCAAAAACGAGCCTTAGCTCTTTATCAATTAACAAAAAGCACCTGCTGAGAACTCCTGTAAGCTGGTATAATCATTGCATCATTCCATTATAAAAGCCATAATGCTCCCTTTCAGTTTGGGGTTCAGCTCAGCCTTGCCTCGCCAGGAAGGCCACCACACATGGCCCACGTTTAGCGGGCCCTGACAGAGTCTGTGCTAGAAGAACAGACCCCCGCCTTCAACGGCCAAGTCTGCACCCCTTGAGACACGAGAAACTTCCCAGGTTGTCAGTTCCCGGAGCTGATTCCCTCACTCCCTCCCCTCCATCTCCAGGGCAGAAAGCCCGGACACGGTGGCCGTTTTCCATTCAAGGGGGGACAAGAGTGGCTGTTAGAGTCCCAAGGTGATTTTTGAAAACCGGACCTGGAAGGACTCATGCTGACAATTAGGTGTCTAGATCACAGACGCTCTCCTTCCAGGTCATTTGCCCCCAACGTCTTATTCACATAAACCGATCTTAAACAGAGGTGCCACTTAGTTTTGTATTTAAACTTTGCTCCATGGGGGCAGCTGGCTGCCGCAGTCTCTTGGCAAAGGTGTCTCTTTGTACCCTTCAGGTGAAGTCATTAGAGAAATGACAGTTCTCTGCCACCTCCCTCACTCCCCGCCTCCACCCGCACTGGGAGAGCATTCAGCCCACTCTTGACCTTAAAGCCAAAATAAAATAAAAACCA
Organism: Camelus ferus; assembly: GCF_009834535.1. NCBI lineage: Eukaryota > Metazoa > Chordata > Mammalia > Artiodactyla > Camelidae > Camelus > Camelus ferus. The sequence continues at coordinate 33,463,725 of NC_045713.1, read as the reverse complement.
GAAGCGCAAAAACTATTAGACATTTAAAAAGAGAAGGGGGAAAAAAAAGGTATCATTAAGTGAGATTTCCCGTGGCTCAGAGCTGGCTCCACGTTTATAGTGGTGAAATGTGACTTTCCACTTGCAGCCATGTGTGTCCTGCTCACCTGATGCGCTCGGACCACCAAGAACTTTGAGAGAAAAACGGTCATGTGAGTTCTCCCCTCTGCAAGGGGGCGCTCCTGTAGCCCGAGTCACTGCTGGGATCAGAGAGCTCCGAAGGACTCCAGGGAGCGGGGGCAAGCGGCCACTTCCTGGCACGAGAATGTGTAACGCGGCCGTTTCTCACCGGGCTGGACCGAGGTGTTTGGAGATTTCTGTCATTTTCAGAAGTCTGGGTCTGCATGCATCCGCCCCCACCCCCACCCCACCCCACCCCACCCCACCCCAGGTCCTGGCTTCTCTCCCCCATCCCGCCCCTCGCTCCTCCCCCCTCTGTGCAGTCCCCTCAGGGGCGCTGCTGGCACAGAGGACTGGAATCTGACCCTCTAGAAAGAAGCAAGCACATGCTCTGGGCGGCGGGCGCTTCCCGAAGCTCGGGTAGGGGCGGCCTTCTGGTGACACACGGAAATGCCTGACTTGACGGAGGACCACGCAGGGATGGCCAGATTGGCCTCATTCCCCAGGTGCCCTGCAAGGACTGGAGGGCGGGGGAGGGCGAGGACGGGACACAGCAGACTAGGGCCTCGAGAAAAATCAGAAGGTTTATTAAAACATACTCAGCTGAAACATGTTGGCTTACGAAGAGGTCAGTTCCCCCCAAACACTAACCTTTTTCATTTCCTTTAAAGGTTAAAGGCTTATGGGTTGTTTTATAGAAAAAAGCGATACAGTGATTAGAGTATATTCAAAATGCCCACCCTCGTGTATACATTCCATGCCGTCAGGTTAAAACTCTTTGCTTTGAATCATGACTAGCGATTATGCTGGCCAAACAGTGCAGACAACATGGGGCTTTGAATGGCCGAGATGTTCGAAATGCCAAATAAAGGAATGACTTGCTTAGGACAGATGGAAACCATGACAGAAACAATGAGCTTTGAAGAGAACCATTTTCATGGACCTTGTAGGAAACCAAGACAAAACTGTCCCACGTACCCTCCAAAAGCAGCAGGAAACCCTCGCATGCTCGGCTCACCCTGGACCTTTCACTACATCTGCATAGAAGACCCAAGAATTCACTGCATGCCAGGCAGCAGGTGTCACCTCTCCAGCCGGGGCACCCCTGGGATGCCCCGCCACGTGACAGCATCGTGGAAAGTTGGCTGTGGCCTCTGCCTCCTGGCCACACCAGGGCGCCTTGAGCTGGTGGCCTCTTTGAGCTTTTTTGAAACGAAGGTGGGAACAGAACTGGGGAAGGGCTTGGAGGAACACTGATGAGGGCTGGAAGAGGCAGAGGTGAGCGGGGGAGATACGGCTGCCCCAGCCAGCAACGGCGAGGGCTGCACCAGGGAGGGAGGCGGGCTTGCTTCCTGCCACTGGCGCTGGAGCAGGGGGCCCAAGAAGGAACAGCGGCCAGGCACCACTCTCTAAGTGCGATGGTCCCTTTAACTCCCAGACAGCCTTTTCTTTGGCACACGCCGGGCTCCCTCCACCACTCCTGCCTGTAAAGCTCTCTCCTCAATTCAGCTGGTCCTCAGTTTGGAACCACACCCACAATCTCCTCAACTGCACCTGATCCCTCTGAAATGTGAAAACCAACAGGCAGGCTGGTGGAAAAGCCCCCATTCGTCCTCTTCAGGGAAACGGTTACCCCACAAGAGGCCACCCCAAGAGGGGTCCAGCACTTGCCGGGGAGGGACGATGGTGTAGGGGCGTTCCATGTCCAACCCACACCAGCCTGACCCACTGGCTGTGAACTTGGTTCTTTTCTGCCCCCAGAGGATGAAACAGTCTTCCCAGCCACATTTTCGAGTGAGCCTAATCCTATTTGCAATTAGCTTTGCTTTAGTTTGCAGGGTTTGAGGTTGGTTTGGTATTATGTGTGTGTGTGTGTGTGTGTGCACGTGTGTGGCAGGGGAGGGAGGGCAGTCGGTGTTAGCATTTCAGTTCAGCAGTGTTCACATTTACACGGAACCCTCTTGTCTAGGATTTCCAAATCTCCCGGCTGCGAGGCGGCCTCTTTCAGCTACTGTTACTGATTTCTCCCTCAAGAAAGACACGGCCAGGGAATAAAATCGGTAAGAGAGATTCTTATTCTCTGGAACTTAAAAGTCTTTCACCAGAGGTGTCTTCCAGTGTAACTTGGCGGAGCAGTTGGGATCTGGAAACAGGAATAACACACTAAGAACTCTGGGCTTTGCAAAGTCAATGTCAGAAACCAACTCATTAACAACGTACCAAAGATAAGTTACCTTGCCTTTTCCTGACGGGCTGAATAATTCCCCAGTAAAGCAGGAAACACTGTGTGTTACGATGCTCCGTTCTTGGGAAGGCCCTGTCCTGTTTTGTGTAATCATGCATCCTGAACAAATGTTTCCTCACCCAGAACCCCACCTCGCTTTCTAAGTCCAGGATGTTTTTATGCACACTGGCCTCGACAGGACCAGATAGGGCTTATGAGTGACCAAAGGGCTGTCTTCTAACTGTATGTATTATAACACAGGCCAAATGCTTGCAACTCAGGATTTTCTTGGCCTCCAAAATAAACAGGCCAATAGATGGCTGGGGGTCTTCACAAATACAATCTGTGTCTACTTGCTTTTGAGCCCCTTCCAAACCAGTGCAAACCAACGCTTTGCATACCATCCAAAGGCCAGGAAAACCCAAGTTCCCTCTAGAGATCAAAGACCATCCCTGACATTAAGAAAAAAAAAAGCTCAGGTTGAGTTATGGAATTGGCACATGATAGAAAGAATGGAAATCCAATTTACACAGTGTAAACTGGCTCACGTGTTGTTTCTGAAAGAAGCATGGAGCTATGTTTGGAAATTCAATGTGGGAATGACAGTGCATCTTTGGACTGCTGGAGAAACAGAATGATGTAATTCCACGGAGGCAAAATGCAAATGATGACAATTCTGCTGAAGGTCTGTTTGGCATCATACAGTTAACCTGTTTGGTGTTTGCCAGAGAAAAATGATAATCACTTCAATTTCTTAAGAAATCTTTTAAGGAGGGGAACCTGGGACCCAGCTGGAGTACAGATGGGGGTGGGGGGGAGCAGGGGCGGGGACTCAGCTAGGTTGGATGTCAGCAAAATCTGTCAGGGTTTCATAACTCTGGGCTTTTCCTAAGAGTCACCTCCCAGGCAGAGGGAGGATGGGGGCACCTTCTGTATAATGAAAACCAGAGAATTCACTGGGTGAGAGCCTCTAGAAACAGGGACTCTTTCAAACGAATCTACAGATGGTCCACTAAGTATAGGTGGAGGTTCCATGTATGGAGAAAGGGGGCAGAGAAGGAAAAAGAGAAACGGAAGCATTGCATGCATGAACGGGTGCCCCCTTGAGCCGCTGTCCTTGCAGCCTCCACAGAGCAGGGTGTCCCGTCGAAGCTGCCCCCCAACACGGACCACTCCGCGGCTTCCTGCCAAAGCATCACCTCCTGATACTTACAGTCCCCCCGTTGAGCACGACGGCCATCTCAGTTGGCTGATAAACGTTGCTTCTGAATGGAGCGCTGGGTCTGTTTCCCAAGCTGCCATTACGAAATCCTGCCGTTCGAAGAGCTGAGGGAGGGAGGGAGGGAGGGAGGGAAAGGCCACACGACACCACCGGAAAAAAAAAAAAAAAAAAAAAAGACACAATTTTGTTTTCTTCCCCTGCATCAACACCATGCTCCAGGCCCCCACCCCTCCCCTTTGTCACAAGCCAGATTCAAAACAAAAGTCACAAAGGCGCTTTGTTCTCTGGCTCTTGGAGCCTGATCCATCTCCGTGGGGTTGGGGAGCCTGCAGAATCCAGGGCACAGGCGGCTCTTGGGCAGGGGGCCCTGGGGGGAGCCTCTTGCCCCCCCCCACCCCAGCCCTTGCAGGGAAGCGCCTGCCTCCCTCAGAGGATCTCCTGTGACCAAAGACCTTCTCACTACTGAATGCCCTTCACGTCAAGTTCAGCATCACACCGTCCAACACGGTTTCTGGATACACACTGAGGTGGGCAACCCTGAGAACCTGGACGTCGAGTAGCGGGAGAGGTGGGATGTGTTCATGGGCAAGTGATGGCGTAGAGGGCAGAGGGGCTCCAGGCCCACGGCTGGGGTGATTTCTAGACGAGGGGAGAAAAGGGAGATCTGAAGCAAAGACAGCAAAATATGTCGGCACTTCTTACCTCTGAAAGGTGGGGAATTGTGTCTCTTATTTGCAGTGTAGTTTTAGATATGTCACCTTCCTTTTTGTTGAGTGACGAAAGTCAAATGACACAAAAAGACCTGGAAGAGTCTTAAATGCATAATGCTAAATGAAAGAAGTCAGTCTAAAAACTGCATACTGTATGATTCCAACTACGCTATTCTAGAAAGGGCAAAACTATAGTCAGTGAAAAGACTAGTGATTGCCAGGGTTTTGGAGGTGGCAGATAGGGGAGCACAGGGCATTTTTAGGATCACGGAACTATTCTAGATGATACCGTAATGGGGGAGACATGACATCATACGTTTGTTCCAACCCATAGAACTGTACAAAGACTGGCCTCTGAAATGTAAATTATGGACTTTAGTTAATATATAATATATCAATATTGATTCATCCACTGAGACAAATGTAACACTAACGCAAGTTGTTAATAACAGAGGAAACTGGGGGGAGGGGCAGGTGGGAACTCCCTGTATTTCCTGTTCAAAATTACAGAGAAAGAAGAAGCATTATGAAAAAAAAAAATCAAAACAAAAGTCTGTCTCTAGTCGGGCAGGAAGGGAAGGGGCAGAAGAGGGGGGTGGATGGAGAGGAAGAAGAGGAGGAAAAAAACCTCACAAAATCCATCTCAATTATGAGGTGTCATCTTCATTATCTTTGTTCTCACTGAAGGCACTAATCTTGCTTTGCTAAGGAAAGCCTTACTTAAAAGTCCTCCCTGAAGGAAGTCATTTTTTTTTTTCTGGCTAAAAAAGTAGCAAGAGGGTTTGGGATTTTTATAAATTACTAGGGGAAGGGGCCAAAATCACCTTGATAATATAGTTAACCTTCATAGCATGCCAACCAGGAACCAGCACTGTGAAAAGTGCTTTATATATATGATCTCATTTAATTTTCATAGCATAATCAGTACTTTTATTATTTCCACTTTATATGGGGCAGGGAGAGATTTGGTTACTTGCTCAAGGTCACACAGCTGGTAAGAACCAGCGCTCGGGCGCAGGCAGAGAATCTGTGTTCTTCACCATCACACTCTACTGGCTCCAAATAATATGTTTTTAACCACCACAGTTACTTAGGGCAACTTGAATTTGACATCAGGGGCAGCTCAGCCCACACCTGAACCAAGGAAACTAAGGCAGGGTTGGGAATGCATATTCCAGGACAGACTTAGGAAAACCTCTTTGCTTTCGCATCTCTAGCACCTCCAACCTTCACCAGCTCCTGTGCACATGCTGAGCAGGAGATGCCCTTCCTAGGAAGTAGAGAAGGAGGGGCACCTGGGGACAGAGAGTCCATGGACTCTCACTAGTCTCAATTCCTAGCCAAGACCTCCTTGAAGAGAAGGAAAACCAAACAGCGCGGCTTTACTCATAACACAGAGACCGGGCCAGCTGTGGTGGGGAAATCTGCCCCTAACACATTCCCCTCGGAGAAACAGAGGCTCGACTCTACTGGCCGGCAGTGGGATGCCTTGGCCCGAGGATCCCTCTGAGTAATGGTTATTTGTGGTTCTCCTCTGGTAAACATCCCTCCCACATTCTAGGTCCCTGAGCGTTGGCTACAACTGCCTCCTCCCCTGGCCTTGAGGTGGGCAGGTGATGTAGGCCTTGCCAATTAGGTCCAATCAGAGCAAACTCTGCGATTTTTCTTCAAGCATCCTGAGAAATGTTCTTCTTTTCTACTGGGACTCTGTGCAAGCCTAGAGCTGTGGGCTGCCATGATTCTAACAGAGCCAAGAGATGGAGAGAAACCAAATCTTGTCATCAGCCGAGCCTCCTGGATCTATCCATTCCTGAAGCCTGATCCCCAGTACATTAATTCGTTGCTTTGTTTTGCTTTGCTTAAGCTGCTTCAAATCTGATTTTTTATTCCTTGCAGCTTCAAGAATCCCAACTAACACCCCACTATGACCTGGGTCAGCTCTGAAAGGCAAGCAGGGCTCACCCATAAGGAGCTCTCAAAAGGAATCTAAGATTACAGGCTAAATGCCAACCTCCTTCTGACTGGACTTTGCAAGTTAGGTGAGATTGGCCCTGCTCGCAAAGCTGTCTCTGGGCCTTCCACTGGGAAGCTAAGGTGCAGAGTTTAAATAACCCTTGGTCTAACCTATAATGGAAAAGAATCTGAAAAAGAATATACATATACATATATATGTATTTATATATAAATGTATAACTGAATCACCTTATTGTACACCTCAAACATTGCAAATCAACTATACCTCAATGAAAAAAATAAAATAAAAAATACAACAAACTAGTGAACATAATAAAAAAAGGAGACTCACAGATACAGAGAACAAACTATGGCTTGAGGGAAAGGAGGAGGGGGTGGGGATTAAGAGACACAAACAAAATAATGTACAAAATAAGCTACGAGTATATACTGTACAACATGGGGCTTATAGCCAAAATTTTATATTAACTACAAATGGAGTATAACCTTTAAAAATTGTCAATCACTATATTGTACATCTGTAACATAATATTCTACATCAACTATACATCAATGAAAAAATGAAAATTAAAAAAAAAAATAGCCTTTGGCCTAATGAGCTCAGAGAGCCCAATCCACTAACAGGAGAAAGAACACTTTGCTCTCTTGCCCCTTTGAAAGGCGAGCATTTAACATGCCTTGTTAACAGTTTCCAAAATGTGATCTGAAGTGCTACATCCTTCAGTGTATTTTAATCTTTTATCACATACCTCATGCCTTGTTGTTACTTAATTAAGAAATGGTAGGCTGGTGAAGTATATATCGGGGGCTCATAAGGGAAGGGAGTAAGAAAGCAGTGGCTGCAGTCTGGGGAATGCCCTTCCCATCCCTTGATGTCAGGGATAAGGCTCTCAAGAGAAGAGAGCCCGAAAGGCTGGCTGGTTAAAATGCAAGAGAAACAGGGCCAGCTGTAGCTCCCGGGCAGGGCAAGGCCCTGGTGGGGCCTGGCTCCCTAAATACAAACTGGCTGAGGTCAGCACCAAAGATGACAACCTTCGCTCACCATGGCGAGGGAGGGTGCCAAGGCGTTCCCCAGCCAGCAAAGTAGGGTTTCTAGAACAAAGGCAGTCCTAGCCAGGACGACAATTTAGCTTCTCTCTGTGAGCCTTCCAAGGGAATTGGCTTTGCCTGGGGCCCACGTGAATTTTGGTGGACACACATTTGGGATGATGCAAAACAGGGCTGCTAAAAAAAGTCTGACGACATCCAAGGTTGGTGAAGAAGTGAGGAAATGGGTCTCATACAATTATTTGGGGGAGACGGTAAATTACCCTACTTTTCTGTGGGGGGACATCTGGCAGTATATATCAAGATTTTTTTAAAAAAATTGAAGTACAGTTGATTGACAACGTTGTGTTAGTTTCAGGGGTACAGCAAAGTGATTTAGTTACATATATATAGTTTTACAAATTCTCTCCCCTAATAGGTTATTACAAGATATTGAATATAGTTCGGGATATATCAAGATTGAAAAGTGCAGACACTTGGCTGCATGTCTAGAAATTTTTTTTTTTTTTTTGCAAGGAGTTAATTGATCTTGGGCACAAAGATGAATGGAGAACATTCATTGCAGCATCACTTCTATGGAAAGCCAGAAACAAGAGGCATCAGCTAAGATCAGAAAAATAAATGATGGTGCCCATGGAAATCTCTGCCCCGTGGGAAGGATACCGTAGCTCTTCAGTGGCTGACCTGGCACGGCCGCCCCCTCAACACACTATTGATTTAAGCAAGCACATTGCAGCACACCACTTCGACCAATGGTTTCAACCTGGTTACATCTTAGAAGCACTCAGGCACTTAAAATACCTAAGCCCGAACAGACTTACTCAATCAGAATGAGGAGGCAGGCACTGGCAATTTTTTTTTAAAGCTGTCCAAAAGATTCTAACGTGCAGACAGGTTAAGAACTGCTCTATGACTGTTGTGTGTGTGTGTGAGTGAGAGAGAGAGAGAGAGTGAGAGAGAGAGAGAGAGTGAGAGAGAGACTGTGTGTGCTCGAGAGATGTCTGGCAAGATGGGAACAAACAGTTGGCAGTAGCTGCCTTTGGGCAAATAGGAATTTGAGCAATTTTTATGATTTTCATTTGCTGAATTTCTTCATGATTATTGTCCATCTTCTGTCATCAGAAAGGAATAATAAAGCTATTTTTCCTTTGGAAAAGAAAGAGGGGATGAGTAACAACTTCCTTGGCTTTGGAACATAGAGTTGAAACAGATGGCGTGTGGGGCACTTCTGAGCCCTCCCATCACCCCCGGGCCAGCCCTGGAACTGCTGGTCCTGATGTGGGTCCCAAATTCCTTTGATCTCTGGATCCTACATGGATTTGAAGCTCTGGCTGCATTTTCACAAGGAAAGGTGCATGTAACCGGATTCAGAAAAGCAACCTCCCTCTCCCTAGCCTGCTGTGTGCTTACAGTGTGAGCCTGAACAAGTTGCCTGACACTCCTGGACTCAGTTTCCTGCTCTGTAAAATGGGACGGGTAACCCGTGTCTTCTCAATGCACAGAGTTGTCCTGACACGTGCATGAGATGAGGGACACTAAAGCGCTTTGAGAAAAGACTAATCCTGTGGCAGAAGGGTCAGCGTGTGGGCTCTGACGCCAGCCCGCCTGGCTTCACACCCTGCCTCTGCCTATTGGGCAAGTTGCTTAGCCTCTCCGTGCCTCAGTTTCCTGTCTGCAAAATGGACCTCACTGGGATTCAATGAGATCAGCCACTGAAATGCTCAGAATGGTACCTGGTCCACGGCACCTAGTAAAGGTTAGCCATCCTTCTTTTGAAGCCCCTAATACGTGGGTAGTTCCTGCATCCCCCCTTCATTGCAAGTAAACTAGCTCATCAGGTTCAACAGCTCCAGTTCTTTACCTCCTGGGGATCACAAATGGCTTTGAGAATCTAACAAAGCAACAGACTAATTCCCCAATGAATGTACAAAAATTTACATCCATTTCAGGAGTTCCTGATACCTCTGAGGTCCAACGGGGAGTCTATGGGTCTTAGGTAAAGAGGCCCCTGTTCCCAGAAGAGCCAAAGAAGAGGTGGCCCCTCCCAGCTCCACAGGAGTTGGCCAGGAGCCGGCCTCTGCACATCAAACGCCCTGAAGGGCCGTCTGGGCTCCCAGTGATGACCTCCATCCAACCTCCATCTTCTCCTGGCAACCCAGGGAGCCAGCCCCACCAGAGCTGCCGCTCACCCCTGCCAAATCTCTTGACAAACACAGGCTTGCTGGCCTGGGGCTTTCCAGTAAGAAGGAAGCTGCTCTGATAAAGGCCATGCCAGGATTTCCGACTCTGTCCACAGTTGGGGTGGGGTGGGGTCCTGTCACTCCTCCTGTGGGTCTGGCTGGGAGCAGGGGTGCAGAGGACGTTGGGCATGTCCTGGTCGGGAGGAGGGCTGGGGGTGGCCGTGGAGGACCTGATGGCTTGCTGTGTTTCCCTTGCCTGCACGGAGTGGGTGGGCTGTGCTCTGGGCTCGGCCCTCAACCCAACAAGGCTGACTTCGTAATAAAAGCAGCCAGTGAGCACTGCCCAGGTGCCTGGATGCACATCACAGGAAAGGGGACCATGACCATCTGGAAAGGGCCACCTCTTAGCTGTATGTCACTGGCAGGACTGAACCTACTACAGCCTCCATTTATTCATCTGTAAGCCGGGATTGTTTCCGCCTCATCAGGTGGAGGTGCGGACTAAGGGGCAATGCAGGTTAAGGACTTAGAACGGTGCCTGGCGTGCAGCTAATGCTCAATAAATGATGACCGCACTAGGCAGCTGTTACTGCCACTGCCACTGCTACTACTTACTGTTTGTTATTGTTACTATTATTGTAGCTCCTGCTAAATCTTTAGGTAACAGAGAAAAGGCAATTTTAATGAATTAATCTCAAGTGCCAAGAGCCCAGCCAACTTGCTTTAAGCAACAATTGTAAGAGATGCTTCTCAAGGCATCCGTGGCAGGGGCTCCGGGCACCTGTGTGGCTTCCTCTGGGAATCCGCTGCGGTGGTGGTGGACAGCCCTGGGTACCCGGACATCCTCCACCTGAAGCGCATGCCAAATCTCTGCTTCTTGGCCGTAGAAGCTAACGGAACTTGTTCGGCCTGTTTTGGGGAGCACGGGGGGATGTTCATGACAGTGGGAGCCAGGAATTGGTGGAGAGATGCCACAGCCTCCTGTCCTTCGAGGATCAAGGCTGAGGCTCGTTCTACGTGTAACTCTGGCAGGATTGAGCCCCAGCTGACCGTGGTGGTACCTGGCACTTCCAAGCTCTTGTTTCTGTTTCTGCCCTCCCAGTCTCATTCCCTCTGCCCTCTCTCTGGCAGGGACCACCTCCCAGGCAGATCACCTGCACTGAGCCTCAGGCTCTGCTTTCAGGGGAACCCACAAAAGACACACACCCAACGTGCCAGGTGCAGTGGGAGCCCCTCAGGAAGTTACTGCTCACAGCAGCTCTACGAGGTACAAAGCCTTACATCCAGAAATGGCAGAGGCAGGATCTGAACCCAGACGTCTGGCTCAAATTCATACACTCCTGGTGACAGAGGTAGGGAACAGGACGCGAGCTTTGCCTGTCACCACCCCCTGCATCCGTCTCGCATACCAGCTGCAAACTCGAACACTTCCAGGGAGCCAGGGAATTAACGTTGATATGTTATAGCAGCTGGGGCAGAGGGCCATAGGGAGTGGTGGGGAGTGTGGCAAAGAGAAAGCAGCCCCCCACTGCCACAACCCGGTGAGGGTAAGGGACAGAGCCTTCTAGACAGCTGCAGACAATTTCTGTGAGGTGGGAATGGCAGCCTGGTGTTGCCAGACCCAACTTTTCAAAAAAGGCCAGAGACCTGGATTTTTATATTAAATTAGTTGGCAATTGATAGGGAAAATGCTAATGAGAATGCACCTCTGGGCCAGTTTCAGCACAGCGGCCACTGTTTGGGCTCTGATCTGCCTGGACTGTCCCCAAGACTAGCCACTCCCACTGGAGAGAAAGAGAGTGTCCTTTTGGGAGGAAGGGCCCCAGAGCCTAAGCCAGCGGGCGGCGCCCACTCTACCTGCATTGTGTTCGTCCATCGAGAAGGCCTTGTTCTCCATGTAGGTCCGCGGCAGCTGCACGTCCTCCTCAAACGCCGTCTCCCGCATCCTCGGCTGCGACGTGTCGAAGTAGTTGGGTGTGTTTTCCTGCGGGGCCGGCAGAATGGTGCAGTGGATCTCAGGGATGGCATGGAAGATGACGAAGACCCAGCCGCTGGCCACCAGCGTGATGGCCAAGGTGGGGTCGCCCCAGGCGTCTCCCTGCCGCAGCTCGGCGTTGCCGAAGAGGTACATGGTCATCCAGGCCACCCAGATGAGCACGGAGAGGAAGGCGGTGACCAGGATGCAGGCCCCGTTCTGCTTCCACTTCTTAAACTTGCCACACAGCGTGAAGAGGGCCAGCCCCAGGGTGGCCACGAGCAGTACCATGTCGTAGATGAGGGCCATCACGAAGTCCATGGGCTCGTAGGCGCAGGCAGGCTTCGAGTCGCGCAGCACGGTCAGCACCAGCCACTCGATGGCGATGATGACCTGCACCAGCATCAGGCACAGGGCCACGCCCACCAGCTGCCAGCCCGACGGGCTCTTGCCGTGGCGCACCAGCCTCCGCACACGCCACGCCTGGCTCAGCAGGCAGGAGAAGCAGAGCGCGAACAGGACGCCCCAGAGGAACCGGCGGACCGAGCAGATAGTCTCGTCCTCCCGGATGATGAAGGCGAACGTCAGCCCGAAGAGGCCCAGGGTCCCCAGGAGGAAGAGGAAGTGGAGGCCCACGGGGTCCTTCTTCTCCTTGTCCTTGATGAATGGCAGCCGCACCAGGAGGATGAGCATCAGGAGCAGCGTGATCAGGGCGCCTGCCCCGGCCACCGCCTCCACCACGATGCCCCAGATGGTGTCCAGGTCGCACAGGGACACGTACTGAGGGAGGAGGTCTAGCCCGCAGCCCCGGGATGTGCTGGCGTTCTCAGAGGCCCCGGAGGCGATCACGAAGAGCAGGAGGAAGGCGAGCACTTGACGGGTTCTCATCTTTCTCTCTGACACCATGAACATTCCAGACAAGTAGAGGAGGAAAGACCAATGCATTGTAAGACGCTCACTCTCCTGACTTTAAGAAGACCCACCTCACTTCAGACCTGCTTGCCCCTTTCTCCAGGCAGCACAGCCCGTCTCGGGGTAGGGGGTGGGGAGTGGGGTTTCGGGTCCTGTCTGCACAGTGAACAACCATGAATCACCACCGCTAGTGGCTGGAGGAGCGGGTGGGAGGGACACTCACTTTCTCTGAATATCTTTTCATATTCTTTGAATTTGAGGCCATGTCAGACCTCTTCAAAAATAAGGGAATAAAATGAAACTTTAAAGCAATAGTCAGGGGCCAAGGGCTGTGCTGGGCATGCGTTAACCCGTTTCAGTCCCTCAGCGGTAACAGCTGACATGCACTGATGACTCACTCTGGGCCCCACACTTGACATTTCCAGTCCTCACACCGGTGACAAAACAGTCTTGAGGAGGTTGGGACACTTGCCCAAGGTCACAGCACTCAGCTCCTAGAAGCTATCGGAAGCCTCCCAGCATTTTAAATGTAGTATGAACCGTCTTCCTGGGATGCACCCTTTCCCCATCCCTTCACACACCCCACCCTCCTCCTCCAAAGATCTCCCAAGAATCCCTCGTCTGACGCCACTCCAGCCCGCCTCTCCAGGGGGGCGCCTGCAGGATGCTCCTCGCCTCTTCCCAGCCCCCGTGCAAGGCGGGGTCCACACAGCAGCCAGGAGACCGGCTTATTAACCCGAGTGAGTTTCCTCTTGCCCCTCCTGCTCCTTCTGCTAACCAGAGTCCCCCCTCCCCTCACCCCCTGCTTTTATGGAAAACCACTCCTCCCCACCCCCAGTGGTCTCAGATCTAATGTCATCCACTCAGACCTTGGCCAAGGTCACACCCCCGTCCTCTCTACCAGGCCTCTCGTCTGTTTCCTCCCGCTAATCCTATCTCATCTTTTCGCCGGTTTACTTTGTTTCTCTGTCCCTTCCTGTCTCTCTCCAACACTAGCTGCAGGAGGACAGGGACACTGTCCACCTTGTTCATCAGCATAAACCAGGGCTTCTCAGCCTCAGAATTACTGACGTTTGGGGCCTGTCCTGTGCATTACAGGATATTCACCAGCATCCCTGGCCTCGACCCACTAGGGGACCGAAACACACCCCCTCCCCCAATTGTGACAGCTTTAGACACTGGTGATGTCCCCTGGGGGAAAATCACGGGGATGAGCACCCCCTGGTCCAGCACTAGCACAAAGCAGACGCTTCCTGAAGAGTGAATGAGACTTCTCCCCAGGACTCGCTCCTCTACCCACGGCCACCAGCTCCTTGCTGTTGAAGGGAGCCTGGCCTTCGGGGAGCCTCAGCCTGAGCGGCTCCTCTGCTCCCGTGTGTTTCCAAGCATCTCAAGCCAGAAGCACTGCCTTAGCTCCACCCACAGTGAGGCTGTAACCAGCCACCTCGCAGGCAGCTCAGCACATCCCTGGGGCTTTCTTAAGTAAATGCGGTATCGACCACCTCTCTTTCTCTGCTCCTTTGTGGGATACTGTGAGCAGCTCCGACTCTGCCTTGGCTGAGAGGCCATCGACTGGGATAAATTATTGATGCCGCCGAATGAGAAGGAGCCTGGTGTTATTGGGACCGTCTCCTTTGCCTGTGGATGAGAGAAGGCAGGCTGGGAACAGAAGGCATCTGGCAAGAGATGCCCCTTAAACAAACAACTCAGATGCTGGCAGTGGGGACCACAGCCCAGCCCCTATTCCCTGGCACGTCAGTCAAGGGAGTGCCACCTCAGCTATTTACGTCCTTGTCTACACACCTCCTGGAAGTCATCTGAGTCCTGGAAATCGACTCCCTTAAAAGAAAACTCACTGAAATACTTGTTGATGGAATTCACGTCGGATACCCACTGCTTATCCCAGCCTACCACCTTTGGAAGAACACTGTCCTTGCCAGAGCTGCTTTTCACAAGAGCACACTGGGAATCAAAATTTAAGAACGAGATATGTTGGAACAAAACGCCACCAGCACCCCTCAACACACTGCAGTGGATTCCCCCACACATCTCATCCAAGGCAAATGCTATTAAGAGACTTCTCAGCCAGTGAAAACAGAACACACCCCCATGCAGCCTCTCTGGGTCGCGCAGCAGCCAGTCGCACCCCCAGGGCGGTTGGGGGGACGATGGGTAGGAACGTGCGGCTGGAGTCTTGACCGCCGACCAACTCTCCCCAGCTCTCCTCACATACCCCGTAGGCCAGTGGTTCTCAACCCGCGGGAATTTTGACCCCAGGGGACATTTGGCCATGTCTAGGGACATTTCTGGTTGTCACAACTGGTGAGGGGGATGTAAATGGCAACCAGTAGGTAGAGTCGAGGGAAGCTGCTAAACACCCCACAAGGCACAAGATGGCCCTCAACACAAAGAATTACATAGCCCCACATGTCAACAGTGCTGAGGCTGAGAGAGCCTGCTTTATACACTTGAGGGCAGAGTTGATGAGGAGGAAGCCAGGAAACCAGCCTGGTCCTCGCAGCCTCAGGCCTGCACCCCGGGTCCTTTCCTTGCAAGAACCTGGCCCTCCTTAGCTGCCTCCACTCACTCTCTAGTGGAGAATCTCCTCTCTCCAGGTCTGGCTACAAATGGGGACTTGGTTCCACCAGCTCCTCCCCCTTCCCGATTGGCCTTCCAACCACAACAGGAAACCAATGTGGATGATGAAGATACCAAGATGGCGACCAAGCTTCTAGAATTGTGCACTGCTTTTCTGGCTGTGGTCCCGGCCTCTAGACTCCACTCCTTTCTGATATGGGAAATGGATTCACTCTTGCCTTCTGCTTTCTTTCTTGATGGTGGAACCCTGTCCTTCCGGGACAGCTGCTGTTTTTGTTGTCCTGCACCTGTTTCTCCCATTTCTGAAAAGAGCTCCTGATTCTCCTTTGGAGACCGCCCCCTTCAAGTCCTAAATGAGAGCACCTGACCAAGGCCTGGCCAATCGGAGCAGTCATCCCACCCTTTGGCTGCACTGATTGGTTCATGGACCAGCACATGGCCCCAACCAGACCCAGGAGAATCAGTCTTAGGATATCTGCTAGAATGAACCGGAACGAATTCTTCTCTTGCTATTGGGGATGATAAGCTAAAAGGATACCTGGAGTTGGAGATGACGTATTTACCAACACAGGGAAAGAACCGGTCTGAGAGTAGAGCTGACCCAGAGTAAACAGCCAAGTGATGGACCAGAGTCCTAATGCACTGAATGACGATTCAGTTATGCCTGAAGCCAGATACCCTGGCCTTTGCAGTTCCAGCAGCCAATTAACTTCCCTTTTCTGGATTAAGCCAGTTTGAGCTGGGCTTATGTTACTTGCCAACAAAGAAGTTCTATTATACCTCCAGGCATGATGTGACTCCCTTCTTCCAGGAAGTCCTGCCTACCCAGTATCTAGACAGCCAGGGACTTTGGTAGGGTCCAGTTGTCCCAAGGGGGTCATTATCATCCCTAAGGATGCCCACAGGGTAGTACAATATCCAGGATGATGGAGAGGAGGGCTACACGCTGCCTCAAGAATGAAGCTGAGTCCAGCTCTTCAGGGATTTCTGGGGGGCTCAGAATTGCCTGCAGAGTTTTCTATTACTGCCATAGTGACACGACAATGACTGTCAACTCTTATAGTGCTTACTACGCTCCGGGCCCTCCTCCATGCACTTCACGTATATTCACGCCTTGTAATCTGGGCAATGACACTATGAGGCAACTGCCGTTACTATCTCCATTTTACAGGAAATAAAACAGAGAGGTCAGTTGTCTTGTCCAAGGTCACACAGCTAGAAAGCGATGAAGCCAGCAGACAAACAATTGTACTATTGTTCCTGGGCTCTCACTACAGACCAGGGCTCTGGAAACGTCATCTGGTGAGCCCTTTGCTATTTAAACTAGATTCACCAGTCTATTTAAATTAGATTCTCTCTGCCCCTTTATGCTCTATGTTAATATTTTTAATCTCTGTCTTCCTAGTACCTGCCACAGTTTTCAATGACTTTATTTTATTGCTCTCTTGGTCTGCCCATTGCCCCAGCCCAGGCTCTCTGTCTTGTTGGGCGCCCACCCATTCCCTGGTGCCTGGCACATGGGCAGGGCTCCTGGCCCTATTGCTGAATGAATGAATTGGTAAATATGGTCACATCACCCGGCAGGGAGATGCTCTCATTGGCATTTTTTAGAGGAGGGGACTGAGGGTCTGAGAGGCTTAAGTCAAAGTTTGATCCTCGGACCGGCAACAGCAGCAGCATCGCCCGGGACCGTGTTGGAAACACAGACTCTCAGGCGTGGGCTTCACCACCTGTGTTCCTACAAGCCCCACAACAAAGCTCCAGGTGTGTGCAGATGCAGGGCGCACAGGGGTTTGAGAAGCTCGGGCGTCTGCAGCAGGGGATCCAGGGCGCCACCCCTGCCCTCCGCCACCCCTGCCTGAGATCCAGCAGGCGGCGCCCACTCCACGACACCCACCGTCAGGTAAGCCCCCATCCTGCCGCATCAGCCACCTGGGGCCTACCCCTGCCAAGAATGGAGCAGCTCTCCAGGAACCGCAAACTGCACAATACCAGATTAGAGGTTTGGAGTCGGCCCCAAGGCAAGGCTGATTGGGACGAGATGAATATATGGCAACAAACCCGTGGGATGTAGGCGTGCAGCTCCTCACAAGGAGTAATGAATAAATGTGACGAGTGCGCAAGACTCGGCTCACATACTAATTACTTTGCTGCCGGCCAGGCTCCTAGGACTGTGACTCATTCAGATGCTCTTAAACACACTGCATCGCACAGGCACACACACACTCTCTCCCCACAGTGGGGCCAGAAGCAGCCGGCAGGTGGTGGAGCAGCATGCTCCATTTCTCCACAAGCCGGGGCCTGCAGAGGCTGGAAGGAATGCAGGCAAGATTCCTTGTGCAAGAAGGATAGCTCTGCTGGCCTAAAGACCACGCGCAGGGCTGACCCTCCCAGCCCCGATCCATGCCAAGCAGCATAAACATCCCATCTCAAGTTCTACCCCTGGCCCTTGCTAGCACCCTGTGACCCCAGGCAGCTGAATTTACCTTTCTTGCCTCAGTTTCTTCATCTGCAAAATGGGGGTGATAATATCTAGAATGTGGGGTTCTTTTGAGGATTAAAATAATTAATAATTAGGGGTTAGGACAATAATTAACACGGGCTAAGCACTTATATAAAGTTTCTGTTAAATAAATAAAAGATTGGCAAGTGCTCTGAACACTCCTGACTCTGATTTTCCAGGGGGGTGGTTGCCATGGAGATGGGCTGGAATGGGGGGCTCACCCAGGTGTTTGCCCACCATTGTTTCCAGCCTCCTCCATCACACACTAAGCAAAGAGGTCGCGAGGCGGTGTAAAGGGGAGTGGCTTTTGGGGGTGGTCTGCCCCGGAAACCCCAGAGCACTTCTGATGCCACAGCAGGTGCTCCGAATGGGAGCCTCTCTGTGAAGGTCATTTTCCAAGGGGAACCAGGGCTGGAGGACCCGAGGCCAGCCTCCTTGCCCTGAAACCGGGTGTCCCTACTGAGGGGTCAGAGCCAGGACATCCAGAAACCAGACACCAGCCATTCTCTGGGGAACTAGCATCCCCACCTTCCCACCCACCCATACGAAAGGAGACACAAGATGTACAAAACCGCCTTGGAACACACCATTCTGACCTGCTTCTCCCTGGCTGTCACCAGAAGAGGCATCTTAAACCCACCTTCTCTAAAGAAGAGGACAGGCACTGGAACATGGAAGGGAAGGAAAAACTAAGCAAGTCTGGAGGGTCTTTCCTAGCCCTGGGCATGTTTAAAAGCTCAGTACCCCATGAACACCTGGCACAGAGTTTACACTCCTTTCAGTCTCCTCAAGAGTGTAAGACTTCAGTTTGAGGAAAGCCAGACAGAACTGCGTGACTTTGGGCATTGCTTAACCTCTCTGACCTTCAGTCTCTTCTTCTGTAAAGTAAGGAGAATAACAGGGCCAGCTTCACAAGGAACACTGGGTCCCTGCTTATTAAAAAGACAACCGTGATTCCCATCGTCCTGTTGGGAAAATGAAGAGGTGATGCACGTTGGTCAGAGGCTTCCTAGAATCCGTGGGCCAAGCTGGGACTAGACCCCACTTCTCCCAACTCCTGACCTCAAGGCCACTGCACCCCTGGTTCGACTACCACATGTCTGGCAGAGGGCCAGGAGGAGGCTGCGGAGCCAATCTCCCCACGCACCCCATCATTACGCTCTGTCCCTGCCCACTCCCGTTATGGCCGCTGGTGCATTTCCTGCTCTGGAGGGATTAAACGGTTACAAGGTTTCCTGACAGTGAACTCTTTCCCAGACCTACAATCTCACCCTCTGATATCTTTTCCAAGTTACACCATCTCATACTCTTCAGTTCCCAACGCCGCCCAGACCACCAGCCTATTTGGGGGCCCTCGAATTTAATAACCCTCATAGGTTAGTAAACAGAGTTGCCAGAAGACGGGCTCCGTGATCCATGAATATGCATAGCAGCTCCAATCCTGTAAATAAAAGCAATCATTTAAATGCAAATTGCATCCTTGGCTGCCCGTTCCGGGGTGGATGGTTCCTCTTGGGGCTGTAATTCTGAGAAGAAAATGTGACTAACTCAGAAACCCCAGGAAGCTCTGCATAGAAGTGCTTATGGGGGTGTGAGCTCTGGGTGGGGGCCTGCTTAGGGTGGACAAAAACTGCTTAAAAGTGGGAATTGGATTTTAAAACCTAACAGAGTAGGCTCACAGGACTGACCAGGCTCAAAGTGGTCCCCATAGGCTGGCTGGAGCCTTTTGGAGGCTCCCGGCGCCTCGCCATCCCCGGGGGGGCAGAATGAAAGGGGAGCTGTTTTTGGTCTCCTTGTTGAGGTCAGGGGAGATTTTAAAAATCAGATCTTGTGCATTTCCACTCCAAACCCTCCAAGGGTTCTCTGGCTCAAGGAGAATAAAACCTAAACTCCTTTCCATGGCTCAAAAGATCATGGTCTGGCTGGTCCCTGCCATCCCCTCTCCCACCCCCACCCTCCACATCTGCCTACGAGCTCCAGCCACAATGGCCTTTGTTCAGTTCCTCTAAGCTCATTCCCACCTCCAAGCCTCTGCACTTGCAGTGCCCTCTGCCTGGTTGGTCTTCCCCCAAGATTTGCCAGTGGCGGGCCCCCCATCTTGCAGGGCTCCGCTAAAACGTCACTCCCCAGAGCAGTCTTCCCTTAAGTACACATACCCTTGTCACTTTATTTTACATCACCCTGTTTTATCTTCCTGGCAGCCGTCATCCCAATAGGAAGTTCTATCTACTTACTACTTATTTACTTATTTAGTGTTCACCCACCTCCCCAGTGCCCTGAGATCAGGGGCTTGTCCATTTCATACACTGCACTGCCCCAGACCCAATTCCGTAGCTGGCACATTTATTGAAATAACACATTAGCCAATAAAGATTTTGAGCTTCTCTTTCTAACAAGAACGCTTGTCTCGCTGCCTGTGTCCCAAATGGCGACTCCTCCCCCCTTCCATCTTTTCCCTTCCCGGCTCAGCTGACCCTTTTTCAGACTTAGAGCAGGGAACAGAGAGGAAACCGTTTATTCCACAGTCTAGATACAAAACTGGCCGAGTGGAGGGCTCCCAGTCAACAGATGCCGATTTGCATTCTATTTACATGCGATTTGCATGCAGTTTAGCTCAAAGTCTGAGTCCTCCAGAAAGCCCCCACCCTTCGGGAAACTTCTGAATCAAGGTTCCTCGGCTGAAGTTTGGAGGCTTTTGTGCCAAGGGACTTCTCTTGTCCCTGAGATAATCCTCAGTTCTTTCTGGGCTCTGCTC
The DNA here is from genome assembly GCF_009834535.1 of Camelus ferus. Taxonomy (NCBI): domain Eukaryota; kingdom Metazoa; phylum Chordata; class Mammalia; order Artiodactyla; family Camelidae; genus Camelus; species Camelus ferus. Next base: position 33,443,466 of record NC_045713.1, on the reverse strand, counting down.
AGGTGCCCACCCCCCATCCTGGCGCAGTTGGCCAGCCAATGTGGCGCGTGGCCCGGGGCCCCAGGCGGGGACGCCGCTGCCCGCCACACTCCAGGGGCCTTTGTCCCTGCTCCAAGGAGCCTCCCCTTAGGGAACTGGGGACAAGTTAGGGGTGGGGGGCGGGTGTTGGCTAGGCCTGGGAGTGACATAGCAAGGGCTGGGGAATGAACTCGCAGACTGCTCTGAGGCTGTACTCAGAGCAAGGTAGGTACCCCCCTCCTTGGCTGGTTAACCAACTCCTCCCAGCCAAGGCGGGTGTGGGCGGTAAGGATCCCGGGATGTGTGGGGCTGGGAGTCCGTGTCCCCCAAAGGGGGTGGGGACGCAGCACAGGGCTAGTCCTCACCCGCAGCCTGGCCGGAACATAAATGCTACCCCCGCCATTATATGCAGCTGCCCCTCATTTGTTCCCCGGACCCCGGTCTCAGCTCTGCCTCTTTTCACCCGCAGTGTCCCCTCCATGTCCCGTAGCGCGCAGCCATAGCCGGCTGCGAGCTTGGCCCCCAGCCCCTGCGGCAGGTGCGGCAGCTCACCCCCAAAGTCGGGGCCTTGTGCCCCCGACTCCTTCTGCCCTGTCGGTGGTCAGGCCCCACGGACTTGCCACGCAGCCCGCAGACCTGCCAGCGGCTGCCCTCACACGAGTCACTCGGGCACGGCTGGACTCCCTTACACTCCCAGCTGCCCTTTACCTCTGGTCGCTCCCAGACCCTCCTCAGAGACTTGGATCTCCACCAGGTCCGGGTACACCCCCTTCCCCTATAAAGGTCCCCAATCTTCTCCGCCCCCCACCCCGCCCTCTGCGGCGCCTCTCTCGCTGCACTGTGGTTTCCCTCATTAGGATACCCCAGCTGCCCCAGCAGACTAACCTCTCGCGGGGGGGGCGGGGCGCTTAGAAAAGCACAAGCAGCAGACCCCCCAAGCCTCCCAAGTCCGCGGCGGGAAAAGTTTCTGGGGTCCCCCTGCAGCGCCCTCCACCCCACCAGCGCGGCTCGCACTCACCGACCCCCGCGGCCCCGCAGCGCCGACGCTCCCGCTGGCCCTCGGCCCGAGTCACATCTCTGCAGCGCCGCCGTGGCCCCAGCCCCGCGCGCGCCCGCCCGCCCGCCAGCCGGTCCGGCCTCTCTGCATCTCACTCGCCAGCCGCTGCCGCGCGAGGCGCCCCCTGGCCGGGCGCGCGCTGTGCAGCCGCCGCGGCCCCGCCCCTCCAGCCGGCCCCGCCCCCGGAGCTTCCGAGCCCCGCCCCCGGCCCGGCCCTAGCAGGGCTGTCTATTCCTTGCCGAACCCCAGGCCAGATACTCGCTACTCGCCGGGGGCCCTGAGAAGGGCACCCTCCAGTGTCCCCAGTTTGGGAACGCTATCCCCACATCCACAGTGCGCCCATAAGCAGTCCGGACGCGCCGGACACAATCTCAGTTTGCTCCACTTTCAGGAGCACACGGATGAGATATCCCCCGCCCAGGACGCTCTGCATCATGAGCCCCCAAATAGTAACTTCTCCACAACATACCAGCAGCAGGTCCAGGGCGCAGAGAGGATTCCATCCCGCGCGTTCCGAAGTCACCAATGCTCCAGTGTACTACCCGGCAGGCCCTTCCCTCCTGGGCACACTCCAAATCCCACCGCTCCCCACCCCCAATGTGTCCTTGTCACTTTACACACACTGAGCCCAACATCCGCATCCTTGGGCACCCCATCATACTCCCGTGTCGACGTCCACATTTTTGCACCCATCACATGGGTCCATATGCAGGATGCCACCACCGCTGCCGCACACATCATCTACGTACGTACACGTCCACGATCTGCCGGCGCATACACTCGGAGGTCCTGGGCTATCGGCCTGGCGCTCCGCAAATGCTCAGGGCACAAGCAGGACTCGGCGTCCACGGTGGCAGCCGCGAGATCCACTTGAAGGAAGGGGTTCGGGGCCACTTCCACCCCATCCTGGACCTACACACGGCAGGGTGACGACCCCTTGTTCCCCTCTTTCCAGCTTGCGGGAAGGAAGATGGGGCGGCAGGAAGGTGGGTTGCAGAGTAATACTGCTTCCTGTGGATAGTTGCAGGCCCTGATCTTTGGTGCCCACGGACCTTTCAGATACTCTCACCCCTTCCTGCATTCCCAGTTCCCTCCTGCCCAGCCAAGACAGGCCACATACCCTTCGGGCACACATCTCTCCAAATGCCTTCTCTTAATTCTAAGGAAAAATGGAAGGAAAGAACCACAAAAACAAACAAACAAAATTTCCAATTTCATTGGCCGACGTATCCTCAGTGCCTCGAACAGTGCCTGGCAGTAATCAGTAGGAGATCTTTAAGGGTTTGTGAGACAACCTCTCAGTGCTCCAGTCAGATTAGGGAATTGGAAGACGGATGAGCACTGCCTCCTGGTGGTACCTAGTGGAACTGACGCCGATATCCTTTTCTTTCCCTCTGTAAACGTGGGCAAATTCACCTTTCTAAGCCTCAATTTCCTCAAAAGCAAAATGGAGATAATTTTAGTAGTACATGCCTACTGGGGTTGTTGTGAAGATTAAAGACATAATACATGTAAAGGGCTTCACACAGAGTCCGGCCCGTGGAAATCTGTTAGTGTTAATTGATTAATATTACAGTTACGGTTATATTCCTTTTCTTGGCTTATTTTACAGAGGGACCCTGACTGTGATGATCAATTTAGCTTCGGGAAGCAAGGAGTGAAAATGAAGGAGGCTACTGAGTGGCAGGTGCCTTCCTCTCCCAAAATTCAAGGACCCAAGGACTCATCATCTTGATCGTGAGAACTTAGGCAGTGTTCACTGTGTGTCAGGCGCTGTTCTCAGGGCTTCAGAGTATTTCATTCCCCCAGCAGCTCTCTAGGCCAGATACTGTTATTCACTCCATGTTCCAGATGGAGACACTGAGGCCCAGCAGGGTTAAGTACCCACCCACAGTCACAGAGTTGACAGAGCTAGGATCCAATCCAGGCCGTTTCTCTCAACCAGTGGCTAAACTAGTGTCATTTGCTCTAGAGTCAGAAATCATCACAGGCAAGCCTCATGTCCCCGGAGGGCTCCCCAGGTCTCCAGCCCTGGGGGGAACAGCTCTAGGAGGTGCCGGGAGCTGCGTCAGGCTCTCAAATGCTCAGTCCGCTTCAAGCTAATGAAAAGCAGAGGCTTCTCCACCTCTATTCCTCACCTGAAAAATGGTGAAAGCACTGCCCATGGCTTTTCCACTGACAAATGTCAGGGAGTATAATTAGGTGTTTGTGTGGCTCTACTTATTACTGTCTCCCCAGCTAGACTGTCTCAGCGCTGTCTTAAGAGCTTTCTACGATGATGGAAGTCTTCTGTATCTGCGCCATCCAGGTAGGATAGCCACCAGCACATGTGGCTGTTGAGCAATTTAGATGTCACTAGGGTGACTGCAGAACTGAACTGTCAGTTTTATTTACTCTTAATTACCTTAAATTTCAGTAGCCTCATGTGACTAGAGGCTCCAAGCTTAATGAAAAGAGGAACCACGTCTGCTGTCCATCCTGGTATCCCGTGGCCCAGTACAGGACATGGAACATCAGATATTCCTTGACTAAGTGAATAATTAAATTCCAGCCTTGTTTTTCCCTTTGAAGTATGTCTAGTCTGTATCCAAACCCATCAGGAACCTCTTTTCTCAGCTAAATAGATCATCTTCCAGATGAACGTGCCGTTCAGGACTCCTGAGTCCCCAAAGCCCATTTCTAGTGGACCATCTTGCTTTAACTGTGGAGCTTCCTGAGGTAGGCACCCACATCTGGCTGTGATGAAACTGAGGCTTGAAAAGGCTGAATGACTTCTCTGAGACGGCAGAGCTGGTGAGCAACAGGAGGCAGGACGAGAACCAAGCTACGCAGGCTCTTCCCGCTTTACCACATTGCCTCGCGGGTGAAGTTTCCGGAAACGTCAGCTCAATCCCATGGAGAAGTGAATTTGAATGATGAGCATTCATGCACCTGATAGGATGATCATTTCAGTACCTGTTGAATTGCCTCCGGTAGGTGACTGCCTGAACATCGGACCCCGATGGTGTCACAGACACTTTCCCTGGGCGTCTGCTAAGTGCCAGGCTCTCTGCTTGGTCTCGTTGTGGATACGAGTGGATCCTGCTCTCAGGGAGCTCCAGGTGGGCAGAGGAGGCAGACTGTCCCACTAGAGTGTGTGTGTGGGGAACTGGTCCAAAGCGTGCGGGAGTGCCTCCTAATTAATGGATTCTTGGGAACCGGTGCTTGGCAAGGCTGGGAGTGGGGGTGCTCAGGTTCTGCAGACTCCAGAACCTGACTTTCCCTCTAGAGGGACACGTTAGGCCATTGGCATCTCTGGATGCTTCTTAGGAGTGAGCGGCCAGGAGTAAGCAAGTGTGGGGCACACCATTGCTACCACTCTGTGGTTCTGTGCTGGTGATGGATGTCAGTCACCACGCTCCTTCTTGCCTCAGTGTAACCTATGCCACCCACCGTGTGTTAGAAGAATCAGTCATTCTTGTGAAGTGGTCTTCAGTTATTTCCAGAGTCCCCCATCAGGGGGCCTCACAGGTGTCCACAAACCCAGGTGTCACCTGCCATCAGCATGTGGCAGCCACCTCCTCCTCCTTTCCTGCACTGGCTCTCATAGGTCCTTGTTTGTGGCCCACAAATGGCTTAGAGAGATGCTCTGTGTCTCCTGTGGTCATATATACACAGAAATTTTGGGGATCTTGTGATAATCCTATGAGAATTATCCCCATTTAATTTTATTAAACATTTTTTTTCCAGCTTTTTGGAAGTATAATTGGCCAAAAAAAATGTGTCTATTTAAGGCTTGCAGCCTGATGGTTTGGTCCATGTATACCTTATGAAAGATTACCACAATTAAGCAAATTAACACATTGGCCACCTAAACGTAGTTATCTTTTTTTTTTTTTTCCGGTGTAGTCAAAACACTTAAGATCTATTCTCTGAGCAAATGTCAAGTATACAATGCAGTATTGTTACCTGTATCCCTGCCCTCATTCTGCAGAGGCAGACTGTTGAGGCACAGAAAGCCAGTTTGAGCCTCCTGACAAGAAGCCTTGGACCAGGGCTTCAGGTGCAGAGCAGGCCCCTCCAGGGCTCCCTTCTGCTGGAAAACTTCGTCCAGCCCCTGCTGGGATGAGCATAGCCTCCCCCGCCTCCCACTGCTCCTCCTCTTCCTACTCCTCCTCCCGCTCCCTCTCCTGACATTGGTCGTGAGGACTTGGCCCAGCCATCTGTGAAAGATTGTGCCCGACAGGCTGAGACGAGGTGGGAGCTGTGAGGTGGGGGTGGGAGCCTGAGGTGGCTTGGGTTATGTAAGGGCTCCTGGGACAGGGGACAGTTATGTAATGGGGACGGCAGGCAGGGACGGAAGTGAGGCGGGGCACAGAAGACACCAGAAGCTAGGGGAGAAGAAAGACAAGGACAGAGCTGAGCAAGGGTGCTCATCAGCCAGGGTGGCAGCCGTGCAAAGGGCCTTCCCCTGGCCTGTCACCTCCCTGGCACCCCTGCCCTGGGAGACCCCACTTCTCCTCTCCTTGCCCCGTTGGGTACAGACGGTTCCAGAACATCCCCAATAACTTTTAACCAAACACCTTTACTGCCTAATTAACCAGAGCCAGTTTCTGTTGCTTGCAAACAAGAACCTTGAGTGATACAGAGCCCTTTTCTGCCCAAATGCCGGGCTGCATGGGGATCTGGAAACTTCTAGGCACATGGTAGGTGCTCAATATATGCATGTCTAGTGAATAAGTAAACAATGGCTATTTATGCTTTTTCTTGTAGTAGTTTTTACTGTCAGTGTTTTTTCTACCTGAAGATCACTTCGGTGGGCAAGTAGCTCAGTGGGCTACTCTGGCCCAATTCCTGAAATTAAAAAAAAGACTTTTTCTTTGCACGAAAGACAGGGTTAATCTCAATGTATGTATCTGACTTTGAATCTTGATGTGTTGCATTTGAAATTCAAAGGCTGATTTGGTTTATACCATTACATTATTAAAATGGAGAACTGAATTTTCAGTTTGCTGTGATATTCTCTGCTACCAACAGGAGAATGGTCCTACTATGACAGTCATTCAGTCAGGTGACAAATAATACCAAGGCACTGTGCTAGGGGCCAGGGATGCAATTGAGCACAAGATGTTCCTGCTGTTGGCCCAATATTTCCAGCTCGCTGCCTCTGGGACGTGTGATAGGATTGTACCATCGGTCTCTTTGTGGGTAGGTGGGTTCTGTGACCACTCCCAGCCAGTGAGTTGTGGCAGAAGTGATTGGTGTCACTTCCTGGAGGAAGAGTTCATGGTATTACAGCCAGTCCTATTCTGAGAGCATCATCTCTTCTGTTGGGACTCTGACCCGTACAACCATGAAGAGACAGTGATAGTAGATTTAGTACCTGCTCTGAGAGAGGTAGCGTGGGGACCAGGAGCTTAGAGGAAGGGCCCTTACTTCTGGCTTTGGAAGTCAGAGGACAGTTTGAAGGAGGCAGTGGCACCTAAGCTGGCCCCTGGAGGCTGACTCTCAGCTAACTGCCTGAAAAGGTCAGGGAGAGTGGGGCTCCTGGCATTGGGAACCCCATCAGCAAAGGCCTAGGTGGCATGTGAGGAGCTGAAAGTAGTCCAAGGTGGCGGGGCATGGGGACCAGGTGGCCGCCCTAGAGGAGGCTGGAAAGGTGGAGAGGGCTGATGCACTCTGGTAAGGGGTGTAGGTCTGTCCCGAGGGCAGTGGGGCCACAGAGGGAGTCAGCCCCTGTGCGTGGTCTGAGGCATGTTCTGCACTTTTCCCTCTGGCTGCTGGGAGGGAGTTGCCTCAGTCCATTCTGGCTACAGCAGTAAAATACCATCGTGTGGGCAGCCTACAAACAACAGACGTTTATTTCTCACGATTCTAGAGGCTGGCAGCCCAAGATCGGGGTGCCAGCACCATCAGGCTGGGTGAGAGCGCTCTCCCGGCTTGTGGTTGGCCGCTTTCTCGCCGTGTCCTCACACGGCAGAGAGAGAGTGCTCTGCTGCCTCCTCCTCTTCCTCTAAGGGCACTAACCCCACCCTGGGGGCCCCATCCTCATGACCTCATCTAAACCTAATCCCCTCCCACATCGAGTGCCATCATACCGGGGATTTGGGCTTCAGCATGTGGATTTGGGGAGGACACAAACATTCAGCCCTCGACAGAGATAGATTTGGAACAGCTGGAGAGAGAATGGGAAGCTGATATCTGGATTTCAGTAAATCTCACCTGGTGAATCAGTCCGTCTTGCGGCTGCACAGGGACGAGGAGGTCCTGGGAGGACCCCCCCAGCCCCCAACCCTTCACTTCCTTTCTCTTATTTTACTTTTAATACAGCTTATGGAAAAACAGCTTCTCTCATTTCAAAGCTAGCATATGCTTATTGCAGAAAATCCAGCAAACACTATAAATCCTAAATATCATGGTGCATAATTGAATGTTCCCAGTTCACGTGAACCTGAAATTCATTCCGGCCAGTTTCCTTTTATATTTCTGAGCATTTATATAAGCCAATAGAGCTCATTTACATATCAATTTTGATAATATCGTCCAAAGGGAAAGACATATGATACACACATAGACACATAGACAGACACAACCAGAGGTCTCAGAGCTTCATTTTCTAAACTTAGTCATGAATCAGGTATTACAGTATAAAACCCACTCGTGTTAACAGTTGGAATAAGCTAAATTTAAAAATTTCTTTCCTAAGGGAGGGTATAGCTCAGTGGTAGAGTGCATGCTTAGCATGCATGAGGTCTTGGGTTCAATCCCCAGTACTTACACTAAAAAAATAAGTAAATAAATAAATCTAATTGCCTCCCCTCCTTCAAAAAATAAATTAAATAAAAATAAAATAAATAAATCACATACTTATAAAAAAACAAAAAACAAACCCTCTCTCTCTTTTTCCTGCCCTGCAGGCTCAGGAATTAGAGTTGGTCTACATAAGTTCAGAATTCCTGAGAGCTCTGGTCTCAAGGCACAGGGTGAGAAAAGCAAATTCTCCTAGAAGGACTTGTTCCCTCAGGGTCAGAATTCTGAAAAAAATTTTTCCCCCAAGCTAGCTTTCTCTAACAACTGTGTACACAATAAGAGAGCTCATTTTGACCATTTTCAGGGCAAATTTTTCCTTTAATTCCCAATTAAGTAAGTACGTGCAAATGTAAGTTCTGAACATCCATAAACCTGCCTGGGGTGTTAGCTGGAGGCTGGCTTTTTGATGCCCCTTGTTTCTTGTTCCTCTGTTTGAGAGGCTCTGTTTCCCATTTTAAAGTTGAAGTTGTAGAGGATAAAACTGACGGACGAAACTGTGTGGTGGGCCAGTGCGCTGCCTGTGAGCTTGACTCTCGGCGTCATCCTAGAGTCATTTCAGCCTCTCACGTGGCGCGGTTTCTATACTGAGCTGTATGAACCCGTAAGGCTTCTGATCCAGAAAGTTTGTAACAACGTCATATATACTTTAAAAAAGTTACTGTTGTGTTTGAGGTCAATTTTTTTTTGGTGGCTGATATATTCACCAGGTTCAAAAACAGCAATGTAAAGAGACACCCAGGGTAAAACCCCATCCTTTAGAGGGACTGCAGGGAGCTTTCCAGGGATGGGGACAGGTGCTCCCTCTGGTGGGTGCACCGGGGGCTTGGGGAGAGGACGATGGCACCTCTTTCTCCTGGGACACTTGGCTCCGTGGTGGCATCCATGGCTTGGTGTGTGCCCTGCAGGCTCCATCTCAGCCTCCCTCTGCCCTCAGCCCGTGTGGGGCTCAACCTCCCTGTCTGCAGCGACTCTGTCCTTCCTGCAGGGCCGTCTATCCCCGTAACCTCCCCCACAGGTAACCACTGCTCTTTCTTTCTCCGGCAAGCTTCCAGAAGTTAAATTCAAGGACAAGCTGTGATGTTGTGATTTACAATAAGAAATATATATTTGGTCTTCATCCCTGTTCCTGGCACAGAGCTCCTAAAACCCTTGGAATTTCCTGGGACAAGGGCAGAAAGGAGTCTTTTGTTATGTTAATGAGGTGACTTTTGGAAGGACCTAAAAGTGGGGGTTGGTCCTCAGGGGAATCAACCCTGTGATTAGAGGGCTGGGACCTGACCTCCCGGGAGGGGAGAGGAGCTGGAGGTAGAATCAATCACCAGTGGCCAATGATTTAATCAATCAATCGTGCCTATAAAATAAAGCCTCCATTAAAAAAAGAAAACCAGAAAAGAGGGGGTTTAGGGAGCTTCTGGATTGGTGAGCACGTGGAGATTCTGGAAGAGTGGTGTGCTTGGAGGGGGCATGGGAGCTCTGTGCCCCTTCCCCATCCCTTGCCCGTGTATCTCTTCCATCTGGCTGTTCATGAGTTACGGTCTTTTATAATAAACTGATGATCTTGTAAGCAAAATATTTCTCTGACTTCTGTGGAACGCTCTAGCAAATTAATTGAACAAGAGGAACCTCCAGTTTTTAGCCCATCAGGCAGAAGCACAGGTGACAACCCGGACACACCATTGGGGTCTGAAGGGGGAGGAGAGTCATGTAGGACTGACCTCATAACCTGTGGGATCTAGTGTTGTCTTCAGGCAGATAGTGTCACAGTTGAGTTGAATTGTAAGATACTCAGCTGGCATCAAAGAGTTGCTTGGTGGTGTGGGAAAAACACATTGTAATTGGGTGCAGAATCTTTATGCGAAAATATGAATATAGACTCTCACTCTTTTCGCCTCATATATCCCTTCTGCAAGCTTGCAAGAGATAAGGACGGCTCCCGTACATTGGGATGGTCTCTCATGAAGCTGGAGTCTGAGTTGTGTCCTGGGCTCCATGTCAGGGCTGGGGTTTTGAAGTGGGGGTTCTTCTGACCCAGTGAGTGGCTGAAGCTGGAAGCCCCTCTGGACTCAGCCCCTCTGGCTGGTGTGGTACCGCGGGAGCAGTGTCTGCACAGGCGTGGGCGTGGGTGAGGGGTGCTCCCCCTGGCCTGGGGGAGCAGGGCAAGGAAGGGCCTCCCCCCCATGCGTGGTAGGGATGGGGAGGGGGCAAGGGCACCTTTTCAGGTCCTCTGGTCCTTGCTGAGCTTTCTCTCTTGACTCAAAAACAAACAAACAAACAAAAATAAAAGACACACACACACACACACACACACACACGCACACACACACACAATAGCAGGAGAGCTCTCCTTTTACCTCCTCCATTGCCCACGTGCTTTGTCCTCGCTTGATCAGTCCCGCTCCCCCTACACCCCTGTTGGTAGTTGAAAGAGCTGAGTGAGGGACAGGCTCACCCGGCGGCGGCGCCCCTCGTCCCCTGGGAGGGTGCCCTGTCCTCCTCTGCGTCAGTCTGGGAGGTGGCGCTCTCCAGCACAGGGGTGGCGGCGGTGGTGTCCCAGCACGCCTCCAGCCTTCAGGGACCCTTCAGAAGGAGGAAGTGGTACGAAAAGGTGTCTTCGTCAGCTTGGGCTGCTAAAACGGAACCCACCACAGGCCACGTGGCTTAAACAGACGTTTATTGCTCACAGTCCACGGTGTCAGCAGACTGGGTTCCTGGTGAGGACGCTTCCTGGCTTGCAGACAGTCACCGTCACACATGGAGAGAGACAGGGCTCTGGTCCTTTCACCTCCTTATGGGGGCACTAATCCCCCATGGGGGGCCCCACCCTCATGAGCTCATTTGAACCTAGTCACCTCCCACGGGCTCCACTTCCAACCACCACCACATGGGAGGGGTTAGGGCTTAAATATTCGGATCGTGTGTGCAGAGGGGAGATAAACGTTTAGTTCACAACGGAAGGAGTATCAGGAGGACCCTGGATGAGCAAGCAGAGAGGAGCTGTGCTCTGGGGAGAGTCTCGTGTGAGAAAGCCGGGCAGCTCCACCTGGACTCGCGGGGTGAAGGTGGGCATTTCAGGCAGGCCCCCTGAGGTGGGGACTGGCACCCAGGAAGTCGGTGGGAAGCATTCCTGGGGGCAACACTGGGGGGGAGGAAGTAGGCAGCCCTGGGCAGAGGGAGAAGCAGGGCCACCTCATGGGAGCGGAGCTGTCCCACACGGGGGCAAATGGGGCTGGCCTTTACACCCGTGTCTGCTGGCTGAGCGGGTACCTCTGCCCGCCCCCTACCTGAAGGGGGGAGGCTGGGAGGGACACTCAGCTTCCAGCAGGCATGCACTGTCTCTGTTCTCTCTTACCCCCTCCATCTCCTTGCCCTGGGCTGTGTCCCCTCCTGGCCTCAGGGGTTTACTTAGGGGCTGACCAAGACCTTCATCTTCAAGGGTCCTGGGTTGCTGGTCACCATGCCCGACTCTGGCTGTGACCACAGCACTTGACCATTCCTCGTGTGCCGTGGACTGAATGTTTGGTCCCCCTGGATTTGTATGTTGACATCCTAACCCCCAATGTGATGGTGTTGGTAAGTGGAGCCTTTGGGAGGTGATCAAGTCATGAGAGTGGAGCCCTTGGGGACGGGATCGGTGCCCTTACAAAACAGAGCCCAGAGAGCTTCCTCTTTCTGCCACGTGCGGACACAGTGAGAAGTCGGCTGTCTGCAGCCCAGAGAGACCCTCACCAGAACCCGATCCTGCTGGCACCCTGGTGTTGGACTTCCAGGCTCCTGAACTTTGAGGAATGAATTTCTGTAACTGAAAAGCCACCCATCCTGTGGCACTTTGTTGTGGCAGCTGAACTAAGACACCGTCAGACGCTGGCATGAGGTGCCCAGGTGGAGTCACATGAATGCTAAACATCTTCGCCCCCGACCTTCCGGTGGGAAAGCAGCCCTGCCTCCTCCCCCGGATACAGGCAATTCCTCTGGTTGGACAGCGGCTCCTTCCTTTCCAGGCTCCTGTCTCACCATGAGGGGCTCAATGGGACATTTGCTGTCCCCCGGTGGAGATGTTCCCTCTGGGAGCCAAGGCCCCACCAGCCTGCAGAGCCCAGAGTTGGAGCCGAGTCGAGGCGGCTTCTGTGCCCCGAAGACCCCACCCAGCCTGCTCCAAGGTCCACCCTGCCTGCCTTGACTTTGCAACTTGACGGTGACTGTCGTCCAGCTCTACCTTCCAGTTCTCCTTCAGAGGAACCTGAGCAAGGCTCCCTTTTCTCGCTTCTCCTGATGGCATTTCCTGAGATTCCCACTAGGAGGCGATGTATCTTTGTCCTGTCATTTTGTCTCTGGTCAGACAGCTCATATTTTGATTCTGATAGTGTCTCTAGCATGTCCCACGTGTTGGGTTTTGTTATAAATGAGTAGATGAGCTTGAGCAGGAGTCAGAGTACTCTGACACCTTTTTATTTTAAGATAATCTATTTTATTTAATTAATTAATTTTTATTTTTTAATTTTTTATTGACCTGATGGCTTTTCCCCCCCCAGGATAATCTCCCTATTTTAATTGATTAATTAATTAATTAATTAATATTTAATTGTTAATTTTTTATTGGCCTGACAGCTTTTTGAACCGACAGCTCTGCAGTGCCCAGGGTCCCCTGAGGTCCTCAGACCCCTGGGGTCTGAGACATGACACGGGACACATTCTTTAGGTGTGTGAGGACATCACCTTTTGAGGATTAATGATGTTATTTATAATGTGTTGCATATATATTTGTTAATTCATTCAATGATTCATTCATTCTTGTTCCTAGTCCTCAAAGAACCCAGGTAAGCCTATTACTTATAGAACAGCTTTGTAAACAACATCATAAACACACAGCTCAGAGCTTGCTTGCAGCTGAATTTGCTTGGGGTCTGAGTGATCAGAGCTGTGTAGGAAACTGCTCCTGAATGCAGTGGCTTACGATACAGCCAGTGGCTCACGGCTGTGTGACTGGGACAGGGCTTGTCTGTGCTCTGGGCTGGAAGGTCCAAGGTGGCCTCTGGAGTTCCGGGCCTCCCTTCACATGGACTTTCTCCCCAGCAGGGCAGTCGGCCTGTTTCTCACCATGATGGCTGGGTTCCAGGGGGAGCCAGTCCAACGTTCCCACAAGACCAGCCCTGCTAGCATCATGCTTGCTAGCGTCCCATCGGCTGAAGCAAGTCCCAGGGCCGGGCCCAGTCAGTGTGTGTGGGGTCTACACAAGGGCATGACATGGGGAGGCCACCAATGCCACCAGCTGCTAGTCACTTTAATCTCTCTTGCAGTGATGTGTCACAGGGACCTGGGTTTGAGACCTGCCAGCACCACCCACATACTAGCTTCTCATGGGTTGAATGGTCCTTCCCACCCTCCCAGTATCATGTGCTCAGGTCCTGACCTCCAGGACTGCAGGATGTGGCCTATCTGAAGACTGAGTCTTTACAGAGGTGATCCAGGTGACGTGAGGGCATCAGGGTGAGCCCTAATCCAATCTGACAGGCGCTCTAATTAAAAGGAGAAGTCTGGGCACAGACACACACAGAAGGAAGATGATGTGAAGTGACACAGGGGGAAGATGGCAGCTACCAGCCCAGGAGAGAGGCTTGGACCACCTCCTTCCCTCACGGCCCTCGGAAGGAGCCAAGGCTGCTGACACCTTGATCTTGGACGTCTAGCCTCCCCAGCTGTGGTCTGATGAATTTTTGTTGTTTATACCACTCAGTTTATGGTAGTCTGTTACAGCAGCCCTAGGAAGCCAGCACATAGATCTGTGACCTTGGACAAGTTACGAAACTTCTCCGTAGCTCAGTTTGCCCCTCAGTGAAATAGAGGCAGTAATGATATCTCTAAGACTTGTTGATACAGCAGGCAATTAACAAGCTCTTCTTCCTTGCCAGGCACAGTACTCGGCACTGGAGATACAGCAGCAAAGAAGACAGGGGAGGTTCCCCATCTTGTGGAGCCTAGCTTTATCTCAGACAGGAAATAAGCAAGTAAATAAAACCATGAGATGCCTTCAGGCAGTGATAGTGCTATGGAGAAAAGAAAAGAAATGATGTGCTGGAGAATAATGGCTGGGAGCTCCTTTGGATGAGGTGATCAGAGCAGGTCTCCCTGAGCAGAGACCTGCAGCATGAGAAGGAGCCTTGGCTGGAAGATGAGAGCGAAGAGCAGTTCACACAGTGGAAACAGCAGGTGCAAAGGGCCTGAGGTGGGAATGACCTCCTGTGTTTGAGGAACAGAAAGAAGGAGAGAGTGGCTGGTTGGCAAGATAGAGAGTGTCGGGCCATGAGGTCGGGGGAGGTGGCTGAGCTCAGACCTGTGGAAGCTTCCAGTCAGAAGTTTGGCTTTTATTCTAAGTGATGAGAGGATCTTGGAGGTTGACGGCAGGGCAACCTGTTCTATGTATTGAGGACATCATTCTGCCTGCCGGACCGAGAGTGGCCTGGGGCTGTGGAAAATGTCAGAGGGCTTCTCCCAGACCCAAACTGCTGGCTGGCCTTTATCCTTTTCATCCTTTCACTACTGTGGTCAGCAAAATTATGTCCCCTGCCTCCAAGGATGCCCATGCCCTAATCTCTTGAAACTGTGAATATATTATCTTACATGGCAGAGGGACTTTGCAGATGTGATTCATCTCCCTGAGATGGGAGGTGATCCTGGATTATACAGGTGGGCCCCATGGACTCATAAGGGGAAGAGGGAGACAGAAGGGTCAGAGTCTGAGGAGGACGTGTGATGCTGGAGGCAGAGGCTGGAGCGTGGAGACTGCTGACCGGAAGGGGCCGCAGGTCAAGGAATGCAGGCTAGAGAGGTCACAGCAGTGGCCTCTCCCCTGGCACATCTAGAAGGAGCCAGCTGTAGCAGCCCATTGACTTTCAGCCCAGGAAAGCCTGTTTCAGATTTCTGAACTCCAGCCCTGTAAGATAACAAATAAGTGTGACAGTGTGTGTTACAGTGGCAGGAGGAAACGAACATGCCCATTTCCTTGAAGGAGCCTAGAGCTGGTAGGAAACCTTTCCTTCACCACCCGGTGGATCTGGCTGCCTCACCATTGGACCTCTGATGGTCCATCAAGGGCCAGGATTGTCCACTAAACCCAAGAGAAGCAGGAGAAGGAGAGGATGGTGCAGAGTGAGCTGCACCCACTGGGGAGCACCCCACCCCACCCAGGAGACCTCCTGGAGCCTCTGTCTTTGGAGATCACCTGCAGCGGGAATTGCCCCTGCTCCTTAGCTAGCGTGCGGAGTTCTGGCTGACACCCGGGCTCACTGGTTCAGCAAGGGGCAAGGATGTTTATTTTCAAGAGAAAACATCTCAGAGAAAAATACTGTTATAAAGCTGACCGGGGCGGTGGTGAACAGGATATGCATGTAATTCAGCCAGAAACGTCCGCTTCACGCTTTCCAGGGTGTTGCTGTTACATGGCCACCTGTTTCAGTGTCCCGTCACTGCGAAACAAAGAGCCACAGACTAGGTGGCTTAACCAAGGGGAAATGTATTCTCTCACAGTTCCGGAATGAGAAGTCCAAAATCAAGGTGTCTGGGGGACATGCTCCTTCTGAAGGAAAGAGTCCATCCCGGCCCCTTCCAGCTCTGGTGGCCCCAGGCATCCCTTGGCTTGAGGCAGCATCACCCCGGCCTCTGCTCCATCTCCACACCGCCTTCTTCCCCCGCTGCCATAGGGTTTAGGGCTCACTCGCATCCAGAATCACTCCATGTTAACTCATTCCGTCTACAAAGACCATGCTTCCAAAGGAGACCGTATCCTGAGGTTCCAAGTGGACATGAATTTCTGGGGAATAATTATTCAGCTTCCTACAGAACCCACTGAACAGGAATGCATTTGATCTTTACTGCAATCCTGTGATGCAGATAAAGAGGGAGCTGTTTTTATCCTTATTTTGCAGCTGAGGAAACAGAGGCTCAGAGAGCCTTAGCAGCTTGCCCAAGCCACTGAGAGCGTTCATTCATTCAATTAATAAATAAATGTGATACGGGCCAGGCTCTGTCCTAGGTGCTGGAGACACAGAGGCGAACAAGACAGACAAAAGCTCCTGGGCTGTTAGAACGGGTACGCTAGTCGGGGGAGAGAAAACCGGCAGGACATGTGGTCTAAAGCCCAGAAACACGTAGCCCCTTAGATGGATGAGCGCCATGGGGCGTGATGACGTGCCGTTCTAAAGAGGGTAGTGAGAGAAGACGCCTGTGAGCAGAGGCTTGTGGGGTGGGGGGAGAGAGAGCACGTCCCTGTTTGGGGAAGAGCATTCCAGGCAGCGAGGGCAGCAAGCCGCCTTTGCACTTTCCAGCACGCCACGTCGCCCTCTCTCTCCTCTAGGCCTTGTTGAATTTTGCCACCCCTGAAGGCCAGCTGTGCCTTCCCCTCCTCCTTTTGAACACCGCAGGCCTTGAGCGGTTGGCAGACTTCCTGTAAGCCCCTGGAGGTGGCCTGCAGTGGAGCCACTGCGCCACAAGGTGGCAGTGCTTCCCACAGATATGGCTCGTCACTCAGCTCTGGGAAGTCTGTGTGTAAATGGTTCAAGCAGCACTATTTCTCTTTGTCCTTGGAAGGACAGCAACTTTGGGCTCCAAAGAGCAGACTTCTTTGTGTTTTATTGCTCTTTGTGTCTCCACCTTCTGAAGAAGAGGAATGGGAGGTCAAGGTGAGAAAGGAGAGTAGGGCTCTCCCTGGGAGATGCTGAAATGACCACAGATGTAGGATTTTGGATGAGATGAGGAAGTTGGGCTCAGAGAGGGGAAGTAAGTGATCCAAGGTCACCCAGCTGAGTGGTGCCAGAACTGTACGTTCTGATCCCTGGACCAGTTCTTGTCCACTGTGTCACTCTTCCTGCTTCCCCAGGCCTAGGACACAAATTGGGTCAGTGCTGGGCAGGTGGGCTGGTGGGAGGTGGAGTGGGGAGAGGAGTGGAATGAGCACAGGATGCAGAGTCCAGAGTCCAGAGCTT
This sequence comes from Camelus ferus, assembly GCF_009834535.1. NCBI lineage: Eukaryota > Metazoa > Chordata > Mammalia > Artiodactyla > Camelidae > Camelus > Camelus ferus. Next base: position 33,426,627 of record NC_045713.1, on the reverse strand, counting down.
CACACCCAGCTCATGAGAAGTGGAATCAGAAAGGTGGTCCATCTCTGTTGCCAGGGCAGACTGCAGGACTCAGTTTTCTTATCTGTAGAATGGGAATAAAAAATTGGGTTGTACCTGTATGTAGAGACCAAACGTGGGCTAACCTTTGGGGTGAGACCTTTATTCTGAGCCCTACGGTGGGAGAACTTTTAAAATGACTCCAACTTTGGGGAATCAGGTACACCTGGTTTCAGAGCCCACTTGATAGGTGTGTGATCTTAGCCTCTCTGAGCCTCAGTTTCCTCCTCTGCAAAATGGGTCCAATAATATCATGGATTAAATGAGGTGATCCAGGTGAAGAGCCCAGCCCACTCCTTGACAGTATAAATGATCACTATGTATTAATACTGGATTGGAGTGGGGAGGAGAGGAGAGCTAAGATCAGAATGAGGGTGGGGGGTGCTCAGAAATACAGTCAGGTTAAAAGTTCAACACCTAGTCATTTCCCTACAGTGAGGGAAAGTGCACTGGAAGTAAAGGTAAAATAATAACCACAGCAGCTATTGTTTCTCAAGCATGTTCGTAACTTCATTTGTTGCTCACAATCATCCAGGAAGTGGGCACTATTGTTTAAGCCCATTGTACAGCAGTAGTGACTGAGGCTCAGAGAGGTTAGTATCTTGCCTAAGGTCACACATCCAATGACTAGTAGAGCTTGAACTTTTCAGGCTCAGTCAGGGGGCTCCAATGTCTCTCAGCTTCTCTAATATTCTGTTACCCTAATCTGTACTCTTGGGATGGTAAAATCTACAGGGACCCATTTTGCGATGCAAATTCTGACCTTAACCCTCATGGATACTCTCCAATTCTCCTAAAAATAAAAACCAAAATAAGCATTGTAGCCTAACTCCAGGGGAGAAGTGAAGCAACTTTTTCTTAAAAACAATTATCCTTTAAATTTTTTTTACTATGATAATTTTCACAGTCATATACAGTGTGTGTGTGTATGTGTGTGTGTGTGTGTGTGAGAGAGAGAGAAAGTCAGGTCATTGCCCAGCTTCAGTGGTTATCAGCATTTGCCATCTTGTTTCCTCTGTCCCCACAGTCAAAATTAATTTTTTTTTCTCAAGAGGAATTTCTCAAGATTTATCTTAAGGAAAATCTTGTTGATCGCACCCCACTCCCTCACCATACAATTTCCCCCCATCTTTATTGTGATATAATTGGTGTATAACATGATGTAAGTGTAAGGTATATAATGTAATGATTTGATACATACGTATTTTGCAAACTTACTATCAAAGTTAGGTTAGTTAACATATCCATCACCTCACATAGCTACAATTTTTTTTTGTGTGGTGAAAACTTTAAGAATCTACTTTCTTAGTCACTTTCAAATGTACAATACAGTACTATTTGGTTAATATGCTGTACATTACAGCCCCAGAACTTATTCATCTTATAACTGGCAGTCACTTCTTTTTCTTTTCCTGGAAGTGTTTCAAGTAGAATCCTAGGCATCATATTATGTTATGGGCTGCACATTTTAATTTTTTTTATTCAGCCATACTGGCCTGTTGGGTCTATCTCTATCAGGAAAGATTTATTTCATTGCAAGTAAGAGATTTAAATAATAGAGCATGAACACTAAATGTATTTGATTAATTTGTATGATGGGAAGTCTGGAAGTAGGCAGTTCTGAGGGTTGGGGAAGAGACTCAGTGATGGTTAGGCATTAGTGTGGTTATCTTTACGAAGTCTCAGTCTTTAACTCATGGCCCCAAGATGGCTGCCAGAGCTCCAAGCATCATGTCCTCACACAAGAGCATTCAAAACAGAAAAGGGGGGTAGGAAGTGATCAAGAGGGTTATCTCCTTGTTGGAACCTGCAGCTGTCCACAAGAATGGGACATGTACACTGTCACAATGGCCAGAGGGTGTCAAGGCCATTTAGATTGTGGGGACCAGAGATGTTACATATGCTGCAATACATGCGGCAGTCCTCCCAGTGAAGAATGTTCCTACTAGACATTCATTATAGTCATCTGAGCCTAGAAACTAACTCCACTTTGCATATAAACACTACATGCTTTGAGGGTTTTAATGTTGACCAGCTTCCCCAGGGATGCAGCTACAGACTGTAACAAAGGGAAACTGTACTTTGTTTTGTTGAGACTATTAACAAGAGTTGCTGCCTGTCTATCTCAGGAACTCACATCACTGATGGTGACCAGATGGATGGTGTCTGAGGGACCACCCACAGGCCCATGCCTGTTGGTGCTTGTGGCTGTCACGTCTATGGTGATTTTTGAGTCCAGTGACAAGCACGTGTCTGCTTCATCCTGACGTCTTCCGGGTAGCGGTGTCTGAGCACTCATATGTTGAAACGCCTATCATTTTTATTATAGATATCCCTTAATTTTTTTCTTTATATTACAATCAGGTCATTATCCTGATTCAACAACAAAAATTCATGTGTGTAGATGTCCTTGAGTTTCGCTACAAGGGAGTCACAGAGGGGGGATTACAAACATTTTTATTATAAAAAAGAGGAGCTATTGGGTCTGAAAGGTTGTGACCCCTCAGCCTGGAAGTTTGTCCTGGAGATGGGTCACCCTCCCTGAGTGCTTGGCCCCCTGATCCCTGCACAAGACTGGGGAGCTGTTGGCAGGGAAGAAGATGGGCAGCCGTTGGGTAGGAGACTGTTGGTGTCTATCTCTCACTGATCATGGGTTCCAGGGTCTCAGCAAAGATCCTGCCCCCCAGGGGGGCTCAGAAAGAGAAAGCTTCTGACAATTGAGGGTGAGTGGCAGCTGGGGAGAGAGGTGGGACTGTGTGCAGGGCAGGGTGGGGAGCTGGTACCCAGGAAGTGCTGTGGGTGGGCACATGTGTTAGGTGTGTGTGGTATATACATGTATGTGTGCCACGGGTCTGTATATGTGGCAGGTGTATGCACGTGTGGTGTGTATCTTTACAGGTGGTATGTATGCATGGGTGTATGTATATGCACATGCTGTATGTATATGTACGTGTGTGTGGGGTATGTATATATGTATGTGCTACGTACCTGTATATGTGATGCATATATGCATGTGTGGTATGTATATGGATATGCATGTGGAGTACGTATATGTGCATGTATAGGCATGTAGACATGGATGTGTATATGTGGTGCGCATATGAGTATATGGTCTATTTGTATATGTTCTATGCATATGCATATGTCGTATGTGTATGGTTTGCGTACGTATATGTGTGTGGTGTGTAAATGTATAATACATGTGTAGTGTGTATATGTGTATATATATTTTAATATTCTCTGATTTAGGTCACTGTCTAAACAGAAGACAGAGATAATGTTGGTTTGGATGCAAAACTTATTTCGTCAGAGAAGCTCTTCAGGGAAACTGCGTGCAGTGTTCTGTGGCTCCTCAAACAGCCTCTGTAGCAGAATAATAAGAACCGCAAGGCGTGGTCCTGGTGGTGGAGGTAGGAGGTGGGGGGGTGGTTCTGGGTTCTCTCTATGGTGTTTCTTTAAGCCAGTGCTGCCCTGACTTGCCTGAGGCTCAGAAGAAGTGGGCAAGGAGAGGATTTTGGATTTAATTTCAAGGGCTGTGGGAGCCACTGGTAGTTTGAGCAGGAGAGTGACGGGCACTTATTAGAAATGCAGATTCCCAGGCCCCATTCAGGCCTCTAAGAATCAGAATCTGGGCGGGGGTGTCTAGGAGTGACAAGACCCCCGCCAGGTGATTCTTGTCATCGTGCAAGTTCGGGAGAACGTGCCTCGCAGTGGGGGCCTCACACGTGAGCGTGCTTCAGATTCTCCCAGATGGCTTACTGAACCACCGTGGCCTGGTCCCACCCCAGAGTTTCTGACTCAGTAGGTTGGGGAAGGACAGACAGAGAATTTGCATTTTTAGCAAGTTCCCAGTGATGCTGATGCCGTCGGTCCCTGGACCACACTCTGAGACGCACTGGCTCATAGCAGGGGTTCGCAGCCCTGGATGCACACTGCAGTCACTGGGAGCTTTAGGCAGGCCCAACGTCCTGGCCACACAAAGGCTCCAGTAAATCAGAATCTCTGGAGGTAGGGGCCAGGCGTTAAAAAAAAAAAAAACAACCCAACAAACTAACCCTTTCCAGGTGATTCCAATGTCTATTCAGGGCTGAAAATTGTTATCTGAAAGTCTTGAAGCCTGAATTGGTTATCAAAAATGCAGCGTCTTCAGTCTCCCTCCTGAATCAGAAAACACTTGGGCTGGGGTCCTTGGGTAAACCAGTGTCCCAGATGCACTGAAATTTGAGACACTTCTTGGACACTTTAGTCGCTGCCACCTGCCACCTTTCAGTGTGCTGGGGGAAATGATGTGGAGGGGACCCAGGTCATCTAAGAAGACAATGAATGATGACAGCTGCCATGCAAGGAGCGCCCACTGCAAGCTGGAACGTTCAGATACACCATCTCCTAGCTCCCAAGATAACTGTGAAAGAGGTGGACGCCATTAGCTCCACTTGATGGATGGGAAAACTGAGGAGCAAAGAAATGAAGCACCTCCTGGAGGCCACTCTGTGGGTAAGCGGCAGAGCCAGGTCTGACCCCCGATTCTCAGAGCGTTAAGGTCCCTTGTACTAAGCCATCTTGCCTTCTGCTTGGGGTCTTCTGTGGGCAGGGATGGGGTGGGTATTGGGGAGGCTTGCAGGAGAAGAACAAATTATTTTATATCAGTGAAGCAAAATGCCTGAGCACCAGCAATCTCATCACTTCCTTCTGGGACTGGTGTGTTGGCCTTAAAGGGTGAGTGGACCTCACTCTGGTAGTTGTAATTAACTCGCTGACTGCTGAGAATGCTGTAAAGCATTGCTAATGCAGCGTGTCTGTGATGCTGCTGGGGGCTCAAGGCCTAGGAGGAGCCAGCCAGCCCCAGGCTCCAGGGGTCAGCAGAAATGAAGGAATATTGGCGTGTCCAAACCATCGCTCTGTTCTGGCTGTTTAGCGTGTCCCTGCCTGGCCTCAGACCTCAACTCCAGAAGCTTGATTAATGGGGTCTGAAGGAAGGCATTTAGGAAGTGAACTGGAGTTTGGGTTTCGACCTGCATGAGCTGCTTAGAACGTGGTAATTAAGACTTTGGATTGGATAATCTTGAGGTTAAATACTTGCTCTGCCTCTCTCTCAAAAAAAATTGAGATCTAATTCACTTGCCATAAAATTCACCCCATTGAAGTGCACAATTCAGTAGGTTTTAGTATATTCATTGAATTGTACAACCATCATCACTATCAGATCCAGAACATTTTTATCACCCCCGAAGAAACCCTGTCTCCCCATTGCAACTGTCCCCATTCCCCTCTATCATTCAGCCCTGGGCAACCACCAGTCGGCTTCCTGTCTCAATAGGTTTGTCTTTTCTGGATATTTCATATCAAGGGAATCATACAATATGCGACCTTTGTGTCTGGCTTCTTTCACTGAGCGTCTTGTTTTCAAGGTTTGTCCATGTTGCAGCCTGAATCAGTATCACATTCCTTTTTTACTGGCTGTATAGTATTCCATTGTGTGGATATATCACATTTGGTTTATCCATTTGATTTTGGATCGATCGATCCGTTGGATTTTTCTTACCTTTTGACTATTGTGACTAGTGCTGCTGTGAACATTTGTGCCCACGTTTTTGTGCAGGTTTATGTCTTCATTTCTTTTGTGCATATACCTGGGAGTGGAATGGCTGGGTCCTATGGCAACTACATGTTTAGCTTTTTAAGGAATTGCCAGACTGTTTTCATAGCATCTCCTGTGCTCCTTTTTGGGGCAGATTATCTCACCCCTCTGAGCCTCAGTCTCCTCCTCTGTCAAATGGGGATCATTAGAGTGCCAGGATCACTGGGTTATGGTGATGGTGGAAGAAAATACTGGAGGCTCCACAGCACCATCCCTGGCTCCATGCCAAGCACTTAATAAATGTTAGCTATTATTAGTATTTACCAACATATTTACTTATTTATGAAAGGAATGCAGCCCCCAAACATATATAACCCTCACTGGGAAGAGGAATAATAAAAATAGGCTTAGAAAATCGATGAGGATATAAGTGGCGATGGTTCCTGGAGTGTAAGTGTGGGTTTTATTAAAATTCAGTGTAGTAAGCATTTCTGCAGTGGGGCTGAGCTGATTCACTCTTACAGCCTGAGCAAAAGAGAGACCGTTTGGGGCTCTAATCAGGCACCCGGGGGTCTGTTAGCTCCCCAAGGTGGCACTTCCCATCCTGGCATCCTCATTTCTAGTTTGTCCATTGAGGTAGGTAATCTGAAGACTGGCTAGATCTGTGGTTAGCTGGCACGGTGGGGAAGGAGTTAAGAAAGAAGCTGGAAGAAATTCTGATGAGCTGTCTACTGTCCCTGGCAGTAGTCACAGTCGGAACAGTTACCACGTCTGAGCACTAACTATGCGCCAGGTGATTGGGCAGAGGCTGGGGATACAACCTGGACTGTTGACTGTTACAATTACGTGAGTCTTTTTGGTCTAGGATGTAATCAGTAAATAATAACGTGTGCTAAATACACGTTAGGTGCTATGCTAACTTCCTCACACGCATTCTCTCTTTTAATCCACATAATATATCTAGAGGCTGTTTCCATATAATTATTGCTTTATAGGAAAGGAAACAGAGGCTCAGACAAGTTAAAAGACTTACCCAAAGGCTCTCAGTGGTAAGAAGGGAATTAAGAACTTAGTCATGGGTCTGTTTGACTCCAAGGCTTTGCCCAGAGTCAAAGGCAGGCACCTGGGTTTGCTGATGTGCATAACGGGGCTGGGTCCTTCTTCTTCTCCTGGATCCTCACCTCCTCCCCTTCAGTGGGCTCTGGCTACCCCAGCCTCCTTTCCGTTCTGAGAACACCTCCTTCTCATCTTGGAGCCTTTGTACTTGCTGTTCCCTCTACCTGGAACCTGCTCCCTGACATCTCCTTCACTTAATTAACTCCTATTATTCCTGAGTCCATAGCAGAGGCTACTCATTGCCTCTCAAAACAACTCTGGGGAGCACCTTAGAGACTACATTTCCCAACCTCTCTTAGAGAATGGTATGTTCATTTGATCAACTTCTGGCCAATGAGATAGAAATGGAGTGTTCTGTAAAGCTCCTTACGTAGGTGGGGGCGCATTTCCTTATTTTTCTATTGTTCCTTGCAATGTCCTGTTGTCTGTGATGCAGATGTGGTGGCTGGAGCTCTAACAACCATTTTGGACCATGAGGTAAACTTGAGAATGAAAGCCATATACTAAGGAATGTGAAACAGAAGAACCCAAAGAGGCTGGGCTCCTGATTAACTGGTGGAACTGTCAAATTAGTCCTGGGCTGATTCTGGCTTCTCATGGAATGAGAGTATATGGGCATATGGGTGGTGACACTGGGTGTAGTTAAACAGGTTGTGCACTGCACAAACCCAGGGGCACCAGTTAAATAACAGTCTATGTGAATGCACACCCTGAAATTGTAGTGCCTGTCCTGTGTGACTGTTCATGGCAGCCCCGTCTACAAGGTAAGGAGGGACCTTGACCATGAGTTTATTCAGTGAACTCCTGGCACTTACCAGAATGTCTGGACCATTGTCAGTCCTCTGAACAAATATTGGTTGCAGGATGAAAAAAAAAGATGGATGTCTTGAGCTGGGTACTGAGGGCACAGAGTTGGGCAAGGCATGGAAATGGTGGCAAGAAGGCATGGTCAGGGCTTTAATCCAGGGAAGAGCGAGGGATGCTGGGGCTCAGAGGGAGATGGCCGCCTGCCTGGGGGAGCTGGAAGCTCTGTGGACCGAGGAGGCCCTTCTCTTACCTGGTCTCAGATTTCCATCTGCAAAATGAGATTATGGCAGAAGAGTGGTTTTGTTTGACCTTAAATTTTATTTTATTTTATATCTTGATTTGTTTTAAGTAGGCAATGCTTATAGTACAAAAAAAGGCATAGGAAGAAAAAAAAAGACGCAAATAGTACAGAAGGATAGGAAGAAAAGTAAATTTCTTTTCACTTCTAATTCCCAGAAACTGCTCCCCTACACACCCTCTGCACCACCCCTGTACCCACCTACCCACGGAAAAACCCACTGGTTACCACTATAACCAGTATTTTAAAAAGGGAATACATTTGTTTTATTTCATGAAGGCACTTTAAAACAGGCAGGTCTATGAAGTGGGGACATAGCTCAGTGGTAGAGCGCATGCTTAGCATGCATGAGGTCCTGGGTTCGATCCCCAGTGTCTCCACTCTGTCGTGCCCTTGCTTGGGAGACATTTTTCTTCTACTTTGTGATCACAGACCACTCCTGTAGAATCTGGAAAATTAATCATCTTGCCCCCAAGTACTTGTATTTTGCTCTGGTTGTGCTTGTTACCCCTTCTGTTTTAGTTTCAAATTTTAAATTGACTTATAACTGACCTATAACATTATACTAGATTCAGGTGTACAACATAGTGATTTGATATTTGTATATATTGTGAAATGATCACAATAAGTCTAGTTAACATCCATCACCACACAGAGTTACAAAAATATTTTTTCTTGTGATAAGAACTTTTAAGATCTACTTTTGTAGCAACTTTCAAATAATACAATACAGTATTCTTAGCTATTGTCACCATGCTATACATTGCATCTCCATGACTTATTTATTTATTTAATTTAAATTTGTTTTTTTTCCACGGGGGGAGGTAATTAAGTTTATTTATTTATTTTGATGGAGGTACTGGGGATTGAACCCAGGACCTTGTGCATGCCGAGCATGCACTCTACCACTTGAGCTATACCCTCCTCCCAGTGACATTTAGTTTATAATGGGAAATTTGTACCTTTTAACCCCTCACACTCATTTTGCCCAGCCCCCACCCCCTGCTTCTGACAACCATCAATCTGTTCTTTGTATCTATAAGCTCTTTTTTTTTTTAAGATTCCACATATAAGAGAGATAATATATTTGTCTTTCTCTGATTTATTCACTTAGCATAAAGCCCTCAAGTTCCATTCACGTTGTTGCAAATGGCAAGATTTCCTTCTTTTTTATGGCTGAGCCATATCTGTCTATGTATCTATGTCTCACATTTCCATTACCCACTCATCCATCGATGGACACGTGGGATTTTTTCCCTATCTTGGCTATAATGAATAGTGCTGCAGTAAACATGGCGGTGCATATATTTTTTCAAGTTACTGTTTTTGTTTTCTTTAGGTAAATACCCCAAAGTGGAATTTGCTGAATCACATGGTAGTTCTTTTTTACATTTTTTGGAGGGAACTTCATGCTGTTTTCCATGGTGGCTACACCAATTCACATTCCTACCAAACATGCACAAAGGCTCCCTTTTCTCCACATCCTCACCAACACTTGTTATTTTTTGTCCTTTTGATGATAGCCATTTTGACAGGTGTAATGTGATATCTCGTTGTAGTTTTGATTCGCATTTCCCTGATGATTAGTGATGCTGAGCGACTTTTCTTGTACCTGTTAGCCATCTGTGTGTCTTCTTGGAGAAATGACTATTCAGATCCTCTGCCCTGTAACCAGTTTGTGTGTGTGTGTGTGCATCTTTCCAGAGTTATCTGTATAATACAGTACATATGCTATATACGTATGCATTGAATTTGAATATCTTTAAAACAGAAAGTTATTCTTTTATAATAGTTAATTATTTATTTTAAATGTAAAATAGGAGTTGAGAAAATAGTGATTATTAAATGATCATTACTGAAAACAATTTTGTCATTAATCACATACTGTTTTACACCTTGCCATTTTTTTCCATTTAAGAAAATGCCTTGGCATTGTTTGATCGTCTAATCTCTTCTTTCATTTTAATGGTAGTCTAGTAGAATATTCCACTGTAAGACTCTACTATAATTGATTTAACTGGTTTCTTGCTGGGAAATGAGTTATTTCTGATCTTTTGCTGCTACAGACAATGCTGAAAATGAATATCCGTGTACTTAAATCTTTTTACACATGTACAATTACATCAGATGGTTAAACTCCTAGGAGTGGAATTGATGGCTCAAAGATTGACAGCGCTTGTAATTTTCATAGATACTGCCCGCCTGGGGGATTTACCAGTTTGCCTTCTCACAAGCCTGTTCCTCGATGACCTTATCTGTGTATTTCCAAACTTTTGGATGGATTGTTTTACTAGATTTTCTTGTTATAAGTGAAGTGATCATCCTCTCATATGTGTAAGAATCATTTGTATTTCTCTTTCTGTCAACTATCTGTTCATCTCCTCTGCCCTTTCTCTACTAGATCAGATTATTGGTCTTTTTATTATCTATTTGTAGAAACACTTTGTAAGCTAGAGGGATTAGCCCTTGGTCTATGATGATCAAACTTTTGATCTTTGCCATGTTGATTGGTGAAAAACAGTATCGTGTTGTGGGATTCCTGTCTCTGGGTGAGGTCAGCGTCTTGTGTCTAAAATCCTTTGGTATTTCCTTCTGTAAAGTCTGCTTGTGGTCTGTATAGCAGTGGTTCTTAACTGGGGTTAAGCATGAGAGTCACCTGGTGGGACATCTTTGAAATAGGTGAACGCAGCCCCCAGCCCTGGGGATTCTCTTGCAGTGGGTCAGGGCGATTCTAAAGCACACAGGAGCTGATACTGACATGCCCCCTTAGTCATGAATCCAGGGCATCAATGATCCAGGGGCCATTTTCTGCCCAGTATTGACGTGGAGTAAACATGTAGCAGTGGCACGAAGGAGGAGAGTTAGGCAGGGAGAGAGTCGATAATCCTTCTCGCTGTGGTGTCCAGTGGGGCTCGCAGACAGAGCAGCTCGGGGGCTAACGCGGCTCAGCTCTGGTTGCCATGGTAGCCGGTCCATTCGCAGGCACTTGGTTGGGGAATCGGTACCGCCATGTGCATGCCCTGGGGATCGTGGCCTGAGAGGATGTGGGGTTGACAGACAGCTGGGTCTTCAGAAAATTCTTGGAAGACAGATCCAGGAGGGACAAGCCCTAGGGTTCAAGGGACCATGGTCAGAAGCTGTGTGAGGAGAAAGGGCCCTCTGCTCTTCCCATCTCTTTCTCTTTGGAGGAATTTAGTGGTTCCATCATTTTATCTCAGAAGAAGCAGCCAGGAGGAGGGAGATTTATGAAACATAAATTCCCAGTATTGCTGTTTTGTCTTAAGAGCAAAGCTTGAAACAAAAGAGTTTGCACAGAAAGGTTGCAGGAAATTAAGTTAGGGTGGACAAGATTAGAGAAGGGAATTTAGAAGGTAGATTTAGACACATGCTGTGTTTATTTCTGCTGCTTGATTTCAAATGGCTTTAATATATTGAATAAAGACAAAGTAATATTTATAACAACACAATGAATATAAATCTATTGCAACCCTTACTGAGTGTACTCCCCGGCTGCAGACCTAGTGTCTTCCACCCAGAGTGGATTATTTTTTAATATCTCCCTCCTTTATGCAGCAAAACTACTTTCAATAAAAATAACTTACCAATCACTAATACTTACTATTTTCCTAATTCATTCTTAGATTTAAAATAAACCATTAAAAAAGAAGTGTACATTTCTATTTACATGTATTATTCCAATTCAATAAAATATTGATTATATGAATCAAAATTTGTAACTACCAAAACATTTACACCTTGTAGTTCATATCTTTTCACTGTTTTAAATGTTGAACACAAATTAAAAACTCCAGGTGGGTCAGACACAATGGCATAAGTGCCAAACTCAAATTCTCTTTCTGTTTCTTTAGATCACTGCGCTATCGCTGCTCATTTCCAATATAATATTTAAACACAGAAATATGTAATTATCACAGAGGTTAGAGATGCAAATTGCACCAGAAACAAACCCAAACTAATTCAAATTGTTACAAATTTACAACTGAAATTGAGTAGATGTTGTTCAATCTGCTCTGTACGTTAGAGGCTGGCTGTGTAACTAGTTCTCTGAACTAGCTTAATGTAGAACACAATGTTTATTAAAGATTCTATCCATCAGGGGCCACTCAGGAGACACAGACTACACCAGTAATTTGAATAGGGAAAATTTTATTAGAAAATTATGAACTAGTAGAGGGGATAGCTCCAGGGAGAGGTAAAGAACTCTAAACAATATGGGAATAGCAATGTAGGAGGCAGTTACTAACTCTAAGGCTGAGAGAGAGTACTCAAGTGTATTCGTTTGCTATGGCTGAGTAACAAATTAGCACAAATTTAGCAGTTTAAAACAATACTTATTTAGCACTAGCTATAGAAAACAATACGGCATTTCCTCAAAAAATTAAACACTGGATTACCATATGACCCAGAAATTTGGGTATATGCCCAAAATAATTGAAAATAGGGACTTGAAGAGATATTTGTACACTTATGTTCATAGCAGCGTGATTCACAACAGCCAAAAGGTGAAAGCAACCCAGGTATTCATTGGCAGATAAAAGACTAAACAAAATGTGATTGACCAAACAATGAGATATTCTTCAGCCTTAAAAAAGGACAGAAACAGACTCAGACATAGAAAACAGACTTAGTTCCCAGGAGGGAAAAGGGGTGGGAAGGGATAAATTGGAAGTTTGGGATTTGCAGATACTAACTACTATATATAAAATAGATAAACAGTAAGTTTCTACTGTATAGCACAGGGAACTATATTTAATATCTTGTAGTAACCTACGGTGAAAAAGAATATGATAAGGAATATATGCATGTGTATGGCTTACTGAAGCGTTATGCTGTACACTAGAAATTGACACAACATTGTAAACTGGCTATACTTCCATAAAAAAGAAGGAAATTTTGATGCATGATACGATGTAAATCAACCTTGAAAATACATTACGTGAAATAGGTCAGTCACGGAAGGACAAATACTGTATGATCCCACTAATATGAGGTACCTACTAGTCAAATTTATAGAAACAGAAAATAGAATATTGGTTGCCAGTGACTGAGGGGAGGAGTCATGGGGATTTATTATTTAATGGGTACAGAGTTTCAGTTTGGGATGATGGAAAGAGTCCTGGAGGTGGATGGGGGTGATGGTTGTACAATAATGTGAATGTACTTAATACCACCAAACACTATGCTTAAAAGTAGTTACTATGGTGAATGGTTAAATGGTAAATTTTATGCTATGTGTATTTTACTACAATAAAGAAGATTTTTAAAAATCCCACCTATTTGTTAGCTCAGTTCTGTAGGTTATCAGTTCTTTGCGCAGGGTATGACAAGACCGAAATCAAGGTGTCAGCCAGACAGAGTTCTCATACTGGAGGCACTGGGGGGAAAACCCACTTCCAAACTCATTCTTGTTATTGGCAGAGTTCAGCTCCTTGTGGTTGTAGGACTGAGGTCTTGATTTCCTGTTGGCTGTCAGCTGGGGTTATCATTTTGTTGTTGTTTTTTTTTTTTTTTTTTTTTTTTTGGTTTTGCCTAATATGTTTGTAGCTGTCAACAATATGTTGTTTAGTTGTGTGGATTTCATTCAAAAATTCATTCACTTATTCATATAAATAAATTCATTATATAAATACACTCAAACTGTATTTCTCTACAACTTGCTTTTCCATTTTACTGTGTAGAACATTCATATTTGAACACTGCTCTAACTCAGCATTTGGGGCTGTCCCCTCCCCATTCCCTGTCACTTGCTCTCAGAGTCATCCCTGGTTGCTCCCACAGTGAGGTGACCCCTGTTGCTTTTACCTCTCCACCACCTCCTAGGCTGGGAATAGCTCCCCCTGAACCATTTCTCATAGTGTCCAGTTCCAAGCAGAGGGAATTGTTGCAAAACCCTGAGAGGTAAAGGACTTGGTGTGCTTGGAATTCAGGTACTATGCTGTCCAATAGGATAGCTACTAGCCACATGTGGCTTTTTAAGTTTAAATGAATGAAAATGACCTAAAATAAAAAATTTGGCTTCTCACTTGCATTACCCACATTTGAAGTGTTAGCCACACATGGCTAAGAGAACCCACATTAGCAAGTGCTGATCAAGAACATTTCCATTGTCAAAGAAAGTTCTACTGGACAGAACTGGTCCAAGAGGACTGAAGATTAGTGACCAAGAAGGGAGGCTGGAAAAGGGAGCAGGAACTAGGCCATGCAGACCCTTAGTCTTGATGAGGAGTTTGGATTTCAAGTCCAATTGGCAGTCATTGACAGCTCTTAAGCAAAGGCAGGCATTGCCTGATTTGTGTTTTAAAAGGCTGCTGCGTGGAGAAGCATTCAAGGGGACACAAAAGGAAGTGGGGTGTAGGGTGAGGGAGAGAAGGGACTGGTTGGGAGGTGTCCAGAGTGGTCTGGACACATGATGATGGTGGCTTGTGTTGAGTTGTAGCAAGGAAGCTGGACTGAAATGGGCAGAAGGTGGAATTGACAGGACTTGCTATTGGTGACGATAGGGAGGGAGCTGTGGTGGCCACGAGAGTGGCCTTGCTGACCTCCGGGGAGTGCGATGGATTCAGGGGCTGACCTCATTCCAAATCAGTGGTTACAACCCTGGCTGCAACTCAAATCTTCTGTAGGAGCTCTAAAATATACAAATCAGTCCCTGCACAGCCCCCCACCCTTGCCTTGGGAATCTAATATAATTGGCTTGCAGGGAGGCCTGGACATCTGTATTATTTTTAAAAGCTCCCCAGGTAATTCTAATGTGCATCCAAGGTTGGGAACCACTTTTCTAAATAAAAGCAGCACCAAGGAGCATGTGCTGGGTTCCAACACTGTAACTGGATCAGACGCTGATTGGTTTCATGGTACAGTATGTCATGCGCCCCATTGAGAAAACTACTTGATGCCTAAGGCCAGGAGTAAGATTTAAATGGTCATAAAAAGGCAAAAAAGGTAGCTCAAGGCATCAGTGGGTTGAGAGTTCCAGCTTCAGAGGGAGACTGACCTTGATGGTGTTGGCGTCCACAGTCCTAGCACAGTTATCCATGGGAACCATCGGTGAAGACAGCTTCACTAGTCATAGGCTAACTATTTTTGACATCAGCAGAAGACACCACTGCAGCTAACAGGAGCAGGAGCGACCGGAGCGGGAGACAGATAAGCAATGAGGTCACTGCATTCGACATCGCTTTTGTCTGCCAGCGTTGTTTTCTTGGGGAGAACCCCTCTCTCCCTCCTTCCTTTGCAAGCGGAGTCATCCTTTATGGTGCTCCATTTGGCCACTGGCTGGGCCAGTCATGGAACAGCTTTCTCCTGGATTCAGTGATTGGTCCAGAGGTGGTAACATACCAATCCCAGTCCTTCCAGGAGACTTTTTATCTGTGCTGCGTGAGAGGGCAGCATTTAGGTCCTTCCTCTGCTAGTTATCAACTGCTGCATGACAAGTTACTCCAGAACACAGTGCTTAAATAATAATAATATTTATTGTCTCGCGTACCTTCTGCAGGTCAGGACTTTGGATAGGGCACAGTGGGATGGGTTATCCCTGTTCTATGATGTCTGTGCCTTCAGGTGGAAAACTTGAAGGCTGGGGACTAGAATCACCTGAAGACTCGTCCCACTCCCCATTTTTTAAGTTGTTGATGCTGGCTGTCAGCTGAAACTAACAGGCCACTGTTGTGTGTGATAGCCTTAGGAGGTGGTTGAGTCACAGACTGGAGTCTAATCGCCCTCACACCACTGGGAAACCAGCCCTCACTGGGCCGAATTTGCCAGCCCACTCCTTCAAGGTGACTCTCACCGGGACTCCAGAGTCGCTGAACACAGAATAGACTGTGCTTTCTGATCCTGAGAAGGCAGGATGTCATTTAGCCAGCTCGAGAAAAAGAGTTCAGCCCAAAGATAAATGGAAACCAAATTTATCTGCCTTTCATCTAAGTCCCAAGGTTGGGGAAAGATCCGGGGAGTGGGCCTGGTTTATGACATCGAACAGGTTGTTAATTACCTTGAATGGGTCCCACGTGACGCTTTTAAGCACGCAGAATTTGCCCAGGGAGGATGGAGCGGGCAGTTCGGTTTGGGCCAGGGGCAGGACGTGAGTGAGCTTTTATAGATCCATATCCCCCAGCTCTTCTGAGCTCATCCTTGTGCTGATGAGCCCAGTGTGGTCAGTGGGGCAGAGGGTGGGAGTGTGGTCAGACCCAAACAGGGAGTGAGATTTCTCATTCTTCTCTTTTTCACCGTAACTCAGAAGCATTGCAGCGGAGTGCATTGCAGGGGCCATGATCTCTTCCCCTGGGTACGTTCTCCCCGAATGCCACTTTTCCAACAATTTGTTTAAGGTAGGTGGCTATGTGATTTATCTGCTGAACTGGGATACACTGTTAGTACCTACACTGGGGCAGTGGGTGCAGATGAAGATTTTGTTGGGCAGAGTTGTACCATCATCTTAGGTAACGGTGGCCACGTGCTTGAGAAAAGGTGTTAGAGGAAGTGGGATGAAAGTCAGACTGGCAGGCACGTAGAGAGGAGAGTTAAAGGGTGGAGGCTTCTGCCCAGGTCCCTATAGCCTGGTGGGAGAACTTGGCCACTCCTCTGCTGCTTATAGCTTCCAGCCTGCCGACACATCCATGGGATTTAGGGGGAATTGTCTGAAGACGTGGTCATGACATTCCCTGTGTCTTTTTGACTTTTTAATTGAAGCATCGTGCATATGCAGTAAAGAGAATTCACATATGTTAACGTACGTCTACACCACCAGCCAGATCAAGAATTAGATTCTTCTGGCTGGAACATTTGAAGTTCTTTCATCCTGCTGGGAGCAGGGATTGTGTGTTGTGTTCACTTCAGCCTCCAGGTCACATTGCACGAGTTTCCTGTGACTGCTATAACAAACCACCACGAAGTTAGGTGGCAGAAAACGACACAGATTTATTAACTTACAGTTCTGGAGCTCAGAAGTCTGAAGTGGGTCTTGCTGAGCTGAAATCACGGCATTGGCAGGGCTGGGTTCCTTCTGGAGACTCTATGAGAGAGTCTGTTTTCTTGCCTTTTCCAGCTAGGCTGCCCAGATTCCTTGGCTTGTGGCCCCTTCCATCTTCAAATCAGCAGTGCCCAGGTGACTCTTTCTCATGTAGCATCCTCCCTGACACTCACTTTTCTGCCTTGCTCTTCCACACTTAAAGACCATTGTGATTCCAGGGGGCCCACCCAGGTAACCCAGGATAACGTCTCCATTTCAGGGTCCACTGTTGAGCAACCTTAATGCCATCTGCAATCTTAATCTGTCTTGTCATGAAACATAACACATTTGTAGATTCCGGGGACTTAGATGTGGACCTCTTTGGAAGGGGGACAGGGGACATTATTCTGGCTACCACACATGTCTATATTACCTCTTCACTAATTAGGGGGAAAAATCCACCTCAGACTCGTTTTCATTGTCAAAGGGTCCAGATTCCTGAAAATTTGGAAGGGAGAACTTATGAGCACCAAGCACCTCATGTGTGTCTGGCACACAGTTTTGTGATTTCTCAAAGACTATTTCACATACTCCTCCTGGAAGTCCTTGCTGGTGCGGGCAAGGGCTGCAAGGAACATAGAAGCTGACTCGCAGTGGTCTAAACACAGCAGATTGTTTCTCTCATAGAAGAGGAAGCCTGGAGGTAGGCATCTCCTGACCTTGGTTTAGCCCCTCAGCAGTGTCAGGGCCAGTATTTTTGAGTTCCTTTGGCTTTTCCTAATTGTATGTTGCCTCATAATCAAAAGAGGGCTGCCCCTGCTCCAGTCATCGTGTCTGTTTTCAGAGCAAGAAGGAGGGAGAAGGAAGGATGGAACCAACTACAACTGTTTCTTTTACTTATTTGTTTTAAATCAGAAATTCACAATACCTCTCTGACATCTATCTACATATTTTTGTGTTTGATCACATGACTACTCTCAGCTGCAAGGGAGGCTGGGAAAATAAATATTTGGTTTTCACATCAGCAAGGGAGAAAGGAACTGAATAGCTAAGCAACTGTGTTCACCACAGTGATATTGTTCCCATTTTTATAGGACTGACTCCTTGCCTGCCTTACATGGGATCTCTAAGGCAAGAAGCAGAGGAGTCCAGCCTCAAATTCCTAAGCTCACACACATTCCACCACCTCATGCAGCCTCTTAACGATTTTTTTTTAAATTAGTGGTTAAATTTTTTCCTTTATTGAAGTAAAATTCACACAGAGTAACATGCACAGATCTTAACAGTACAGCCTGAGGAATTCTGAAAAACATATACACCTGTGTAACCATCACCAGATTAAGGTACAGAACATTCACATCACTCCAGAAAGTTCTGTCATGACCCTTTCCAGTTAACCCCTTCCTTCCACCTCAGAGGCAACAACTATTTCAGTTTCTGTTGCCATATCTTTGTTTTGCAGTTTAAAAGAGTTTCATAGAAATGAAATCCTCCAGCCTGTATCCTCTTGTGTTCAGCTTTTCCCCCTCAATATAAATAAGGTTTTTGAGATTCATCCCTGTTTTGCACGGATCAATAGTTTGGTCCCTTTTATTGCTGAGATGTATTCCATTGAACGGATGTACCACGATTTGCTTATCGTTTCTTCTGTTGATGGTCTTTGGGGCTGTTTCCAGGTTGAGCTATTATGAACAAAGCTCTGCGAATGTTCTTGAACAAATCTTGGGGGCACGTGCTTTTGCTTCTGCTGGATGTAAACCTAGGAGAGGAGTTGCTGGGACATACATTTCATGCACATTTACTTTTTTAGAAATTGCTTGGCTGCTTCTTGCTTTCAGTCCTCCTAGAAGAGGGAGAGATGGGGAAGGTAGGGAGAGGGTCCCAAAAGGGGAAGAGCTTCAGAGACCTCAAAGCAATAAATAAGCCAGGCATCATTAGGCACATGTTACCTGGTAGGTTATGAAAATGCATGGTGAGCAAGGCCAAGTGGGGTTGGGGAATGACTCCTCGGTCCCACCCCCCTTTTGCCATGCAGGAATGGGAACCTAGTATTGCTGGATATTCTGATCTTAATCTACTGATTCTTGACCTTACTCCCCCATTGGAATCCCCTGGGAGCTTTAAAAAAATGCTGATGCCTGGGTCTCCCTTGGACAGTCTGAATGAAAGGGATGGGGTGTGGCCAGAGTATCTGGATTTTTAAAAAGCTCTTCAGGTGGGTCTGATGTGCACCCAGGGCTGAGAATCACTGTTTTAAAGCAAGTTCTTCTGAAACTTAAACGTGAAAATGTAAATTCTGGTCCAGAACGTCTTGGTTGGGACCTGAGATTCTGCCTTCCTGACAAGCTCCCACTGGGTGCCAATGCCCCTGGTCTGTGGGCCTCACTTTGAGTTGCAATGTTTAAGGAGGAGTTGCAAATGTGGATTTTTAAAATGGGAAACCTCCTAATTGGAAAGTAAATAAATCTTTGTGCGCACTGAACAAATCTGTAAGCTGGATCTTCCCACGCACTGCTGGTTAAATCTTTCTCTCTCTCTGTGTCTCTTAATATCTCCTTTGCAGGGTCCTATTGTGGCCAGGACACAGGGGTCTTGCGAGGTCTGAGACAACATCCCTGACTTTCAGGGGCTCAGAATTGGGTTGGTCTGGAGACAGGGGTGGACGGGAAGGTGGGCAGGCTGCCAGCCTGTTTTGGGACGTGTAATCTGGTAAATGCCTTGGAACAGTGTTCCCCACACCACCCCAGGCCAATCTCACCCTTAATTGGCATAACTGGTTTTCCTGCAGATGAGAAGAGGCCAGACAAGGTCCAGACAGCTCCCCATCACACCCCGGCCTTAGGAGCACGCATTTCTCCTCTCCCTTTATCAGATCAAAGTCTTCCATCAAGCTGTCTGGTTCTGTCTTATTCAATTAAATTTTTTAATTCAATTTGACCCATGCATTCATCTTCTTTGAAATCTGAGAGACGACAGCATCCACCACAAATTGAGAGTAAATGGTTGAATTAGCTTTCAGAGAGGATTCAACAAGACTGTTTCTTCCCAGAGACCAGCAGGCGCTTTGGAGGCAGCTGGATCACGGGGGAAGCCGGCTGGGGGCATGGGGGTGGGGAGGGGAGTCATAATCACTCTTCACCTTGGGCTCCTTGGAGAGATGGCCTGGCACGTGTGCCCTGGAGCCAGATCGTCTGGGATCAAATCCAGTTGGATGATGTCAGGCAAGCACTTGAAACCTTGCGCCTCAGTTTCCCCACCTGCAAGACGGGAATGATAACAATGGTACCCAACTCCTGGGGCTGATGGGAGGATTAAGTGCATCCGTTCATGAGAAACACATAGAGTGGTGCCTGACGCAAGGTAAGAGGCAGGTGAGTATAAGGCAGTGTTGTCACTGAGCGGTAAACTGTATGCCGCACATCCTCACACTGCGTGGTGGGACCACGTCACACACCCATTTAGTTCAGTGGGAGTTAAATCACGCAAGCGTAGCCAAAATGTCACCCAGCAGAACAAACCCCAACCAGGTTTTTTCCAGTGTTTAACTGGAGGATCAGCATTATGTTTCTATGCTGCAGGAAAAACTGGCTGGGGGATGTAGTCCAATAATACTCAGAACCATGCTTACTTTTTGGATATTATATGGGCTTTTTTCAAGGTGAATTTTGGATTAAACATGAGGGTTGCTTAAATACTAATTTTCTTTTCCATTTTTCAACTGAATAGCTATGTGATTTTGGACTTTACTGTTTGATCCCTGTTCAGCCACATGAGGCTGGCAGGCAGGGTGGGTCTGTAAAAATAACAATAGCACAGCATGTGGTTATGGCTGCAGGTTTGGGAGTCGGACTGTGTGGGTTCAAATCCCAGCTCTGTCACTTGACTCTCTGAGATACCGTCGAGAAATTAACCTCTTGTGTTTTCATTGCCACATCAGTAAGTGGGGACAATTATGATAATAATTAAAACATTATAATAATATGCATCTTATAGGGTTGTTTGAAGATTAGATATATTAATATACACAAAGGATTTAGAACAGTGCTGGGCAACTGTGCTTCATAAATGTTCATTAAAAGTCATAGCAGGAGTAATAAAATGATGATTTGTGCCAAACCCTGTGTCACGCATTTGGTACCTGTTACTGCATGTGGACCTAGTAGGTGATGCAGTGGTCATGGTCCCACAGCCACAGAGCCGGCTCTGCTGCCCATGGGTGCTGCTAGTCTCAGCTGGCACCCTGCCAGGATGCATTAACGATGTAAGCCTGTACCTTCTAAGGGTGTACACAGGAACTGTGTATGTGCAGGG
Organism: Camelus ferus; assembly: GCF_009834535.1. Classification (NCBI taxonomy): domain Eukaryota; kingdom Metazoa; phylum Chordata; class Mammalia; order Artiodactyla; family Camelidae; genus Camelus; species Camelus ferus. The sequence continues at coordinate 33,405,489 of NC_045713.1, read as the reverse complement.
CGCTGTGCTAAAGGCATCATCTCGGTCTTTTTCACTGAGACTCTGGGAGGCAGGCACTGTCATTAACTCACTTCCATACAGAGAAACGGAGGCACAGGGGCCTGGGTCTGTCGGGTCCATTTCTGGAGTCCCGGCACCCATCCTGGGTCTGTTGGGTATACCTGTCTGCAGGATGAAAGACGACTTCGGCTTCTGGGACTAACGAGTGGCCTGTTTCATCAGACATGGGAAATGGTAGGGAAGAGCTGAGCAGAGTTTTGAGGGGAACACGCACGGAGGAGCCCCCGCCCTCCCCAGCAGAGGCTGGCTGGGAACTTTACCACGCACCGTCTCGCTGTCTGTGAGCGCTGACGGCAACTTCTGACAGAAATCCAACTAGACAGAATTGGTGATTACTCAGTCTCACCCTGAGGTGTCTGATCCCGGGTGAGCCCAGCTGGAGGATGTCTGGGGCCCCCCACCCAGGGCTGGGGAGCAGGGTGTGTGTGTGTGTGCATGTGTGCACGTGCCCACAAGTGCAGGCAGGCGTGTGTGTGGCGGGGACACGAGCAGGGAAAGATCTTGGATGCTCCCTGATGAGTTTGCCTATGACCTTCACGTGACTTTCACTTTGGCCTTGGGAAGAGGCGCCTCGTGAAGCATTTGTGGAGTTTGTGTGTGAGGATATGGAAAAGGCAGGCTCTAAGCTGGATTCGTATCCCTCTCAGTCACCTCGGACAACCTTGAGACCACAGTGGTCTTCACGAAAAGCCACTTTTGAGCCTGTGGTGGGACTGCAGGGGGCTAAGGAGGTGACAAGAGGGGAGGAAATATGCGTAGATCCCTGTTCTTCGAGCGCCTTGTTACAAAGGGGCAATGTGCCTTGTGGTTTTAATCTGCATTTCCCTCGTCACTGATGAAGCTGCGCCCCCTCCCGCACATTTGATGGGACATTCGGATAACCCAGGTGTTGCAGTTTAAATGGTGAGTGCGGGGAGAGCCTCACCAAGGAGGTGACACCTGAGCCCAAATGTGGAGGACACTAGGGAGAGGACTCAGGAGAGAGGGAAGGGGGTGGGGCCTGGGCCCACAGGGGCCTTGGTCCTGCATGGGAGGATGGGGTGGGCACAAGACACACATCAGCTTCTTTAATCTTCCCAAACGCTGGACTGAGGTCAGAGAGGTTAAGTGACTTGCCTGAGGTCATATAGCTAGCAGGCAACAGCTGGATTTGAACCCAGAGCCGCCACCACAGAGCTTAAGCCCGTGAAGCATTGGGCAGACCGCCCAGTTCCCTTCAGAAGGGCAGACTCCCACCAAGTTAGTGCCCGGGGATCCACTGCTGCAGAGGTCTGGGGAGCTCTGCGCTGAATGGAATTCTAGAAAGCAAGCACTTGAGCCCAAAGGACTGTTTGTGCCAACAAATTGATTTCTTTATGTCCTCATGCTGCTGGATTACAAGAAACGAGCCAGGCCCACTGCCGCCCCAGGGAGTCCCTGGGGAGGTTTTTGGAGGCCTCCGTTGCCAAGGCAACCCAGGCCACCTCTGGGAGTGCCTGGTCCTGCAGCGCTCCTGTCTGCCTGGTCCCAGCTGGCTGTCTGGATCTCGGCCAGTCTTTCCTGCCATCCTTTCCTGCAGGAACAGGAGGTGGAGCAGAGCGAGAGAATTCAGAGGTTCCCTGTGACGAGGCTCCGGCCAGTGCTTGCTCACTCCTCTAGGTAGAGCCCTGCATCAGCTCCCATCTCACCCACAAGGCCTGCATGATCTGTCTTCCCATTGCCTCCCTGGACTCATCACTTGTCACCCTCTCCTCACTCAGTCTAGTTTCCTCACTGGCCCTCAACATTCCAATCCTACTCCCACCCCAGGGCCTTTGCACTTGCTGTTCTCGCTATTCTAAAGGCTCTGTGCTCAGATTTTAGCCAGGCTCATGCCTTCATCTCCTTCCACTCTTTACTGGAATGCTGCCTTCTCAGCAAAGACTTGACAGATATTTCACATTGTAGCCCCATCTTTCCTACCCAATTCCTTACCATATTTTCTCCTGTATATTCAATAGCTAATATACAATCTGGCTTACTTTTTTTCTTGCTTACAGCCTTCTCCTCTAGGGCAGGCAGCCTCTGTGACATCCTCCAGTGGTTCCTTCCTCCTGGTATTCATGCCTTTGTATAACCCCTGCTCATTGAGTAACTTGCTTGTAGCCAATAGAACATGGCCACATCAAGGGGAGGTCAGTTCTGTGATTAGATTCTGACTTTTGTCTCAGTAGCCAACTGTCTCTCTATTGCCTGCTCAGCTGGCATGCTTTGATGAAGCCAGTAGCCATATGCAGCAAGGACCTGAGGCCTTCAGTCCAACAACCTCCCAAGTTGCTGAGTCCTGCCAACAACCATGTGGGCTTGAAGCACATCCTTCCCCTTCAGATGAGACCCCAGCCTGGATGACACCTCAGTTACAGCCTGTGAGAGACCTTGAACAGAGGAGCCAGTGAAGTTGTGCCTAGACTCCCTGACCCACAGAATCTACAGGAAAAGAAGCGTGTGATGTTTTAAGGTGCTAAGTTTTATGGTAATTTGTTACACAGCAGTAGATTACAAGTACACTCCCTTCCCAGAAGGTAACTCCACATTCTTGTTAAGTTTTTCTGTGACCTCAGTGCCTGAAATCCAATGGACACTTCTCAGTCTATCTTCTGCTTGACCTGACATGAGAGGCCTCTATCCTGCCCTTCAGGCCTGGCCCTTGGGTGCTTCCCTGCCCAGCTGGCCAGCTGCCCCTGCAGTGAGCAGAAAAGCATCTGGACACACAATATAAGCACTTGCTGGCGACTTGCTTTCTGAAGGACTGCTCGGTCTGGAGAGAGACTTTCAAAACATCGCTTGTTTGGGACACTGGGGAGTGCCCATAGGCGGGGGACTAGACAGAGAGGAACACATCACCTTCCTTAAGAAAATCAAGCCCCGGCCCCCGCTGGAGGGAGAGTCCCTGTGTAGGGAGGGTCAGCTTTCGTTTTTCCAGCTCTTGTCCTTGGAGATCTCTCTCTCCGGTGGCTTCTGAAGGCTGTGGTCACGTGGCTGGATTCAAAGGTGACAGTGGCCCCCTTTCAGCCTCTGACCCTACTTTTTAAAGCAGCTTTATTGAGGTTTCATGTATATACCATAAAGCTTACCTGTTTTAAGGGTACAATTCCCTGATTTTTACCAACTGTACAGTTGATAACCATCATTAAAATTCAGTTTTAGGTCATGTTTACCATCCCCAAAGATCCTTTATGCTTGTTTATCCTCCTCACCTCCAGCTCCAGCCACCACCAGTGTACTTGCTCTCTGTGTCCCCAGATCTGCCTTCCGTGGGCATTTCATATAGATGATGTCACACGGTTATGTGTCTTTTCTGCATCTGGCTTCTTTCACTCAGCATAATGTTTTGGGGATTCATCCATGTTGTAGCACGTCTCAGTGTTTTGTTCTTTTTGATTGCAAATATTTATTTCTCTAATCACCCCCTGATGGGCACTTACATCACGTCCTCTTCCCGGTCATTATGAATGGCGCTGCTGTGAACGTTCACGGGAAGTCTCTGTGGATATATATCTTCATTTCTTTTGAGTTTCTAGCTCGGAGACCCTATTCCTCATACCCCTGCGTAGTGTGGCTGAGATGAGGCTGGAATATTTGGGGGTAGGTTTTATAAATCCTCACCAATGATCATAAAGACAGAGATGTGGAGGGAGACCGACCTCGGTTTCTCTGATTTCAGAACGATGTTCTCGGAACACTTGACCTGACCCCACTTCCCCTCCCTCAAGGCATCACACCTGGTGTTAAGACTGAGCTTGGGAGCTGGTCTGTCTGGGTTTCAATCCCTTGGGCCAGTGACACTGTGCCTCTCTTTCCTCATCTGTGAAATGGTACTTCCCTACTCCCTTTTTAAAAAACATTATTTACTTTTTTGTGTGTGTATTTGCTTTGTTTTTTGTTTGGCAGGGGAGGTAATTTGGTTTATTTATTTACTTATTTATTTTAATGGAGGTACTGGGGATTGAACCCAGGACCTTGTGCATACTAAGCACGCACTCTATGGCTGAGCTCTACCCTCCCATCTGTGAAATGGTACTCCTGATGGTACTTCATTCAGGGTCTTGGGAAGACGGGACGTGACCAGGCCTGTAGGTGGGGGAGGATTTAGCACATACAGTCCTGTCATTTGTGTTTCCTTTGTCTCCTGCCCCAGGACACAGACCCAGAGAGGGGCTCGGAAAATGCCCACTGGTCCATGTTCCACTAGACGCCGGACGTGGACCTGAACGCGCAGAGAAGTGGCAAATGCAGGTGAGGAGCAAGGAGGGTGGGTGAGACCAGGGGCAGGAGGCTGGGCGGAGCTGGGGTCACACCCCCGTTCCACCTCCTGGTTAGGCCTGGGGTGATAGCCCCTACCCATCAGGGTTACAGTGAAGACAGAGATGCCTGGAAAGCATGTGGCTCCTCGGAGGTGGCTGATGAGCTGGGACGTGTCCTCTGGGCTTTGGAGCCACACAGTCCTGGATCTGAATCAAGCTCTGTCATTTCCTAGCTACGTGGCCCTTCTGAAGCCCCTTTGTGTCTCTGCATTTTAGTTTCCCGGTCTATAAAACAAGTATGCTGTAAAGTGAAACGAGATGATACAGTTTGTCTCCAGTTTACCGGGTCAGCAGATTACTCAGCTGTCTATATCAAAACAGCTTTATCTCTGAGTCATTAAAACTGCAACGGGGTCCAAGAATTGGCAATTTTAACAAACAAGTTTGGGAAACACCAAGTATGCAAAATGCTTAGCTTTCTCTGCATTTATGATCATTTTGCTAATTATGGTGCATGACATACAGCATGATAGTATTCACTATTTTTTGCGTGGAACAGAACCCAGCTGTGAGGGGAAGGGGCGTCCACGCGGCCTCCCCCACCCCCTCCTCTTACATCCTCACCCCCTTCCTGGGTTCCTTCCACGGCAGCCAAATGGTGCAGCTTTCCACGCACACACCATCCATCAGCTCAGGTCAAGCACTGCTGAAAGGTTCGCTCTCAAAGCAAAGTGCTTTCTCTGCTAAATTCATTATTTCTTCCAACCGAGCCAGGAAAGGATATCATCGTTAAAACCTACTCAGGCCCAGCCAGTGATGTTTCTCAGCACTCTTGGCTTTTGGAGAGCAACGGTATAATCATTGCCTCCTGGATCAGCCAAGGTCCAATCAAAAAAAAAAAAAGAAAAAAAAAAAAAAAAAAAAAAAGAAACTACTCTACGTTTTTTTAAGCCAAGGGAATTTATGTACACAGGGAATTGCTAACACATGAGAAGGAAGAGCTGGGGACCAGGCGGAGGACTGTGAAGCAACCCAGAGCAGGAAGCTACCACCACGGGCCGGGCTGGAAGGATGAAGGGAGGGAGTGGGGCTGGCAGAGCCCAGGGCTGGGGTCTTCTCGAAGAAGCTGGAACGTGGCACGTGTGTCTTATAGGGGCTGGAGCCTCAGACAAGTCAGAGACTCTGTCTGAGAAGCTGACTGAATCTTAGGGGGCAGGTAGGGAGAAATGTTCTGGTTTGGCTCTTTCTCATGCCATCCAAGGTCCTGCGGGCCGGGCTAGCTGCTAACTGATTCAGGAGCCTGGGAAATGCAGCCTCCAGGGAGAAGGGAGGGGTGTCTCTGCCGCCAACAGGCCTAAGACCAACTCACCCCTGTTCCCTCAAATGCCCTAGAGCAAGGGTCGGCCAACTATGGCCCGCGGGCCAAATCCGGCCCACAACTTGTCTTTGTAAATAAAGTTTTATTGGCACACAGCCATGCCCATTCATTTATATATTGTTGATGACCCTGTTTGTGCTACAACAGCAGAGTTAAAACAGTTGCAAGAGAGACCACACGGGGCCTGCTAAGCCTAAAATATTTCCTATCTGGCTCTTTACAGAAGAAGTTTGCAGATCCCTGCTCTGGGGGAGGTAAAAATGCCTCTTCACAGGGCCTGGGGACTTGTGGGGGGAGTCAAAGGATGAATGGCACAGTGGGGGTCCTGGAGAATCTCTCTCTCTCTCTTTCTGTCACTAGTTTTGGCCAAAGAAGCTGTGATTCCATGGGACAGGGTTGAATCTTCCAGCTAGACTGAGCGTTCCATGAGGGTAGGTCCTCTGGAGCCCCAGTGTCCATTAGCACTGCCTCCAACTGGTCATTCGTCAGCCTCGGGAAGCAGCACAAAATGTTCCCATCACGCCCCATCTGGTAACTGCTTATTTTGACTGCAGGGGGCCCTTATTATCCAAAGATTATTTACGCTAAGGTCAGCCCACTGAAAGTCAATCTCCTTTAAAGGGCACCAAGATTTCATTGTAGGCAGTGAGGGAAAAAAAAATCAAGGAAAAATATGGAAAGACTGAGTTATAAAATTGGAAAAGCTAAGTTTTGTATTAGGTTTGATGTATTTAATATAGTTTCAGTGTTACTAACAACTCTGCACTAAATCTTAGGATAAACAAAAAATGAGTCATCTATTTTGGCACAGATTTTTCTGAAAAAATTAAGTGTCAGCATGGTGTGACATCCTTTTCTTTGTGTTTGACTGACAACATGATCATAAAGAGTATTTCTTTTTTTTTTTTTTTTGCAAAGTTTGAGAGCCTCACCCAATTTTTCAAGGTGCTCTCAATCCACTGAGTTCCAAATCTAAATGTTAGCGCCCTGGAACAAGTCTCAGTCATCTTATCCCAGTTATAGCGTGGTCTGACACATGCTAGGTGCTCAACAGATATTTCAGAATGGAGTCAAATCCAGACGGAAGAGGAGAAGCCAGAACTGGTGCTAATTGGTTATCTTTTGGAAACTAAGAAGCGTGAATATATTGGTTTGGCTGAAAGGGACAGAAACACAGCTCAAAGTGGCTTAGGCCAATAGGGGACTGGGGGCTTGGAATCCAAGCTAGGGTTGAACAACCACAGGAAGGGCTATGAGGCAGGTGGGCCTGATGAACCATTGGAAGCAGGATCATTGTTCTGCTGTCCCTGCTTCTCTCCAAGTGTTAGTTTCCTTTCTCCGGTGATGGGTGAGTTTACTCCCTGTGGTAGGAAACATGGCAGCCATTGGTGTTGATCATGACCAACTAGAGAGAGGCCACTTCTTGGCATCTCATTGACCCATCCCACCGATCAACTGTGGCTTGATGTCGAAGAAGAACTTGGCAGTTCTTGTGGAAATGTTATGGATCGAGCTGGGCAAAGATCAATGACCAGAAGGAGAGAGAGTTCTGGGGGAGACAAAACAATAGATCCGCTCTACAATGGACTTCTCTGCCAAGCTCAGTGCTGGTCTTCCTACCCAGACATGGCCGCCCAGTAGCTTCTTGGACCCTTGTGAGGCTCAGACTTAAGCACAGTTGACCCCAAATATACTCTGTGCTCTACCTAGCACTCACTTTCTCATCTTTCAGGCATGTCTCCTCCATGAAGCTATCTCAATCCCTCCACTCCGGAGAGAGTTGTCAGCTTCCTTCTTTGTGCCTCAACATTTAATTTATACTGATGTGCCTACATATCTAATAGACTTATGTACTTACATAGCTCCCTATCAACACTGTGAACATTTGAGGTTACAGGTACCCAGAGGTTTGGCACAGCATTTAGTAAACACTCAATGTATCTTTGCCGATGGAACAGGGGGCTTCCAGACAGCTATCATCACATGAAGACAGCGCTTGGCATTTCCATTTGCGTGAGTTTTAGGAAAAGGAGGCAGCATAACACAGGAGTTAAAAACCCAAACTGTGGAATCACCAAATGTGGATTCCAGTTCTGACTCTGCTACTTAACTGGCTGTGTGATCTTGGACAAGATACTTAACCTCTCTGAGCCTCAGAGGTAAAAATGGGGGTGATGAATGTCAGAATAATATCTTCACACAACACAGCACAATGTCTGGCACATAGTAGGCACTTAATAAATGGTAGCTGTTCTGATGGCCAAATGGTTAACCTGTCCTCATTTTTCCTTCTCTGAGAAATGGAGAAGCTTCTGTACAGTAAAATTGAGACAATAAACCAGACTAGAAAATTCTTCAAAGGAAACCATCCCCATAACCCCACAGCTCACTAATTGGGAATACCGAAGTCCCTTGGGGCAGTAGCAGCTGGTCACTATGTCAGACAGTGGCTCACCTGGATTTCATTTTATCCACTTAAATGAGGTTGGTCTAAAGAGAAGTGTGTCCAGGGGAGATTGGACTGAACAAGCAGCACACGCTCACCAATCTGGCCTTGTCAATGGTAGACCCCAGTTCAAACTTCTAAAGCTGAAGCTCCCCTTGTGAATAACTTATTCTATTTTCCTTTCAAGCCCCTGTTTGTGATTTCATTGTGTTTAAGAGAGGACAAATGCTTTGCACAAAACTCTTACCATATCCGTTCTATTAATCAATGATCAGGGAAATAAACCACCTTCGTTCCCCACTTTGAAAGTGAAGGTAACCATTGAAGTGAGCCTCCACCTGCCAGCCGAGAATGCCCAGGTTTGAGGGTGTCCGTGCCGCCGTCCTTTCCCACCTTGCAGCCTTGAGCTTTGCTACTTCTCTGGCTGGATACTTCCTTTCCCTGTTCACCTGCCCTTTTAGAGTCTATTCTGAAAAAGAAAGGGTCTTTGCCACAGCTAAAACCCCTTGCTTGATCTGAGAATCAGCAGGCTTGAACACAAATACACATTCCCAGGCCCTGCCACAGAGGGTTTTGTTTCAGGAGGTCTGGAGTGGAACTGGAGGATGTAAATTTGTCCCTGCATCACAGATGGTTCTTATAATCAAGGAATTTTGAGAAACAAGTTTTATGTCAGGGCTTCTCAAGACTTATCTAGGTATCTTATTCACAAGCACATGCGATTCAGCAGGTCTGGAATGGGCCTGAGAGTCTGCATTTCTAATGCGCTCCCAGGTGTTGCCCATGCTTCTGATCCATGGACCACACTTAGGGAATGG